>NC_143516.1:4859527-5229527 GCF_031878675.1 Megascapheus bottae | reverse complement strand
TGTTATCATTTTACTGTTTATTTAAAGGGCTGTACAAAATAAAAGGATAGAAATTATTTCCACCTAATCAAGGTCACATTTCTATCTGAATTTGTTTTCAATACAGTGAGAAGAAATGGACAAAGTAAACCCTCTGTCAAGCAGTTCTCATCTAAAATGATGTCTTTGTTATTTTTTGAATGTTTTTCTTTTTTTTTTTTTTAAAGCAGTTGCCTTTTCCCTGTGTATGCCAGCCCTCTGTCACTATTTTATATGTAACACCGCTTCTTGAGGTAACTCATACTTGGAAAGGGTTAATTTGCCCCAGTTTTGGAGGTTTCAAGCTATGATTGGCTAGCTGTGCTGCTGGGGCCTCCGGAGAGGAAGCATACCATGACAGCCTATGATGGAGTAGAATGCTGTCTTCACTGCCAGGAAATATAGCAGAGCGCGGGGAAGGGGCTCAGGCCTCACGCTATCCTTTGGAGCACAGCTCCAGTGACTTAAAGACCGCTCCCCTCTGCTCCACCTCCCAAAAGCTCTATCACCTTCCAGTAGCACTGAGCTAGAGACCAGGTCTTTACTATGTGGGCCTCTGAGAGACACTAGATCCAGACTAACCTGCTCCTGTTTCTTCCTTGTCACTGTTAGGAAGAGGATAACTCCACGTACAACTTCCGGTGGTATACCAGTTACGCCTGCCCAGAGGAGCCCCTGGAGTGTGTGGTGACTGACCCCTCCACGATGGAGCAGTATGATCTCTCCAGGTGAGCACTGTCAGCTGATCCTTGTTCTGGGTGTGGTGTGGAGGGCACACGATTGAGCTGATGTGGATGGGGGCTGCATTGGTGCTGGGAGAGCCTGGTCAGGGTGGGGAGAATCCCAGGCCTGGTGTGGCAGTGTTGGGGATAGCTACTGTATCTTACCGTGGGGAGGCCTTGTCTGTACCTTCATTTAAAATCATGCCTTGGGACCCGGAGTGTGGCCTAGTTGTAGAGTGCTCGCCTAGCATATGTGAAGCCTTGGGTTTGATCCGTCAGGACCACATACACTGAAAAAGCCGGAAGCCCAGGCCCTGAGTTGTAGCCCCAGGACTGGCAAAAAGAAAAATGCTGTGACTTGGTGCAGGGTTGGAGGGTGTGCGAAGGCCAGGTGTCCTGAGTGCCTTCCCTGTGCTTTTTCTTTAGCTCTTTATTAGCTGCCAGTGTGGAAACGTTAAAAACATATTCTACTTCGAAATGTCTGTCCATACTTGTTACAGCTAGCATTATACTAGTTGCAAAAACATATTATTTTGCTTTGAAATTTTAGTCTTGTGAAATCTGAAGGCAGCCATGTAGGGAACTGGTATGCCATGGACAACTCCCGGGAACACGTCACATGGAGGAAGTATTACATAAACGTGTGTCGGCCCCTCAATCCTGTGCCAGGCTGTGATCGCAATGCGTCGGCTTGCCAGATGAAGTATGAGAATGATCAGGTGAGTCTGCTCAGCATCTCGTCTGCCTTCCTGAGACGTGTGTGGGTGGACTGCAACCCTCTGAGCATAAGGCTTCTGGGGAACACTACCTCCCATCAGAGCAGCTGTGTATCGCTCTGGACTCTGTTCAGGTTTAGAATGTAAGGAAATAGCAATGCCAACCACTTTAAATAAAGAAGAGGGGGTTTTTAATAATTACATTATCCCAAGCTTACCTATGAGTGATAAGGCACATGGTGGTAGAAGAGCTTTTGCTTTCCACAGCTCTTGTGGATTCCTAGGGAGAGTGGGTTGGAGGATGTACTGTGGATGAGCCAGGCTTGAGTATTAATGCGTCTGGAGTGCTGAGCCATCTGATTGATCTCAGCCATAGCCAGAACTTTGCCTGTGTCCTTACAGTGCATGTCAGATCAGGGTCTCATAGATGCGTCTATGCACTGGAGCTGGCTTCTGTTAAAACCAGTGCCAGGAGTGTATTGTCTCCACACAGGTAGATGGCACATCCTGGGGGTTCTGAAATGGTTTCTCCATGTAGGTGTCCACCTGTGCATGTGCCATTCCCATTCTGTGCCTACACTCACATTTGTAGACTCTAAATCAATACCTACAGGCTGTCATAGTTATCCTTCATACGCAAAGTGACTTGACATTTTCTGCTCTTGAGTGGTCAGGATGCACATTCCTAGTTGAATCAGATGTTGATCTGCCATAAACAGAAACAACCCGAGGTTGGGATGGGGTGGGCACTTGAAGAAGCTCCACCTTTCTGGGGTCAGCTGGATTAGGGCCAGAGTCCAAAGTTACTTGTTGGTAGTACAGTCTCAGGTGAGTCACTTCTCATTTATTTTCCCTATTATAAAACAAAGGAGATGGAATCTGTTAGCATGAATCATTTTCAGGATTTAAGACTGTAATTACCTAAGCTATGTGTATATATTACATAGTTTGCTAAGGAGCACTGGTTCAGTGTCCCATAAAGCATTAATGATAACTTCATAGGATGTAATTACAAACTATAAGTTACATGAGCTGTGTCATATACTATACCATTGATGTCTGTGGATAGGAGAGCTGTTGAGGAAAAACCATGTGTCCTCAGAAACTCAGAATTCTAAATTGTTCACATTTACCTACTGCTTCTGTCTGTCTGATCAGTTATCACTTGAACTTCAGGAACTTGTACATTACTGTCACAGAATCGCTGTTGCACATACTGATACTGCTCACCAAACCTAGATCCTGGTTCTGCTGCTCCTTATCACACATATGGCAGATATCTGATTCAGGTTTCCTGTAGTAACCCTCAACATTTGCCAAATACATGATGTGATTCTTTTTTTTTTTGCCAGGCCTGGGGCTTCAACTCAGGGCCTGGGCACTGTCCTTGAGCTTTCTCAAGTCTAGCACTCTACCACTTGAGCCACAGTACGTCTTCTAGCTTTATCTGTATATATGATACTGAGGAATTGAACCCAGAGCTTCATGCCTGCTAGGCAAGCACTCTACCACTAGGCCATGCTCCTGGCCCTATGCCTATATGCTGTGATTCTACATATATTTCTTAGGCATGTTACTAGCTTTTTTGGCTAAGGAGATTTGCCATAACTCTTAGCTTTTGGGACATTACAAAATTATTTTTTTGTGAGGAAATGCAGATTTTCACAAAGTTAATAGCAGGGAAGCTCAGCAGAGCTAGTAATTTCAGCACAACTGGTGATAATGCAGAACTGGCTGAGTGTCTTCCCATAAGTGGAGTTGTGGAACAAACATGGGAATTTTAAAATTTGGGGTTTTGAGATTTCTTATTTATTAATATGAAGGTGATGTTCAGAGGAGTTAGTTACATCTGTCATGTAAAGAGTGCATGTTTTTGAACAATGGCACCCCTTCCCTTGCTCTCTCCATTGTATAGTTTATTTTTAACAGAGTACCACTGGACAAGTTGTATAGTTCATTTTCAACATAGTATCCACTGAGTACCACTGCTGCATTTATTCATCCTTTGTCCCTCCATTTCTGTGGCCACTCCCTTATCCTCCCAAAGTCAGACACATGAACAAACAAGACAAAAAGAAAAGAAAACAAAAGCAGCAACAATAACATGGTGTTCACTTTGATAAATATTATTTTATATAGTGAGATGCACACAGGCATTGCACCTTCATATTCCTCTGCTAAGAATATCCTCCACTTTTTATTTTTTTCAATTTATTTTTCAACCTCCCTTGGTCAGAGCCATGTGCAGTCTGTCTGTGAATGAGGTGAGGTCACTGTGTGTTGTAGGGGTCCCCTGGAAGCAGTGGTTCGAGGTTCCATAACTTGTGTTAGCAGTGATGTCTCAGGCTGTAACTACCCCGAATAACAAATATAATTTCCTAGTGTGGAAGCCAGCTGTTTCCAGGCAGGCCTAATACACACTGTGTTACAGGGCTCCTTGACGGAAGCTGTGTCCATCAGTAACTTGGGAGTTGCAAAGACAGGCCCCGTGGTGGAGGAGAGCGGCAGCCTCCTGTTAGAGTACGTGAACGGCTCTGCCTGCACCACCAGCGATGGTCAGCGGACCACCTACAGCACTCGGATCCATCTGGTCTGTGGCCGAGGAAGCCTGGTAAGGCAGGGGTTGGTAGGTGAAGGTCCAAGCACTTTCATTGTGTCACACTGTATAGGACAGATTGAGCATTTTTTTTGGGGGGGGGGTTGTTAGGAGCATGCTATCATGTTCAGAGCTTTTCATTAATCATCCTTCACTCAGTCCCATTTTTACAAGGTTTCTATTTAGATCATGGATTTTGAATAATTGAGATAGGTGAGCCCCAGTGGAGTTGCTAGAAAGCATAGTTGTCACGGCTGAGGTGGATGGTAGATCTCAGCCACTGTTGTCACTTTACTGGCTTTCGATTGGCTAGGTTGTTCTGCACTTACCTTTCAGAACACCCACCCCATATTCACTTTCAACTGGGAGTGTGTGGTCAGTTTCCTGTGGAACACAGAGGCTGCCTGTCCCATCCAGATGATTACAGACACCGACCAGGTACGTGTCGTCCTGGAGTTTCCACCCAGGCACCTGGCTCGCCCCTGCCCCTGCCCCTGCCATCTCCGTCAGGTGTTAACAGCATCTCCCTCCCCCAAGATGGCAGCAGCTGCCTGAAGGTCTGATACTCTGCTTCCAAGCACATTTTCTGGCCTCTCTTGTCCTTCTGTAAATTACTATTGTAACCTTTGGGGCAGCCTGGGCCCTTACCCCACTGCAGTTTCTGTCCTGCTGGTTTGTCTGGGATTCACCCCTACATGTTCTCCTGCAGGGTGGCAGCAGCCGCTCTGCCGTTTTCTGTCTGCTGCTGCAGAGCTAGCTGTGAGGTATGTGTGTAGTGGTGTATTTTTACGTGTGGTAGAGGACATGCTTCTTTCTCTACGTTTTAGATCTTTCTACCAGCCTGGAGTCTTACAACAGAGGCAGGGTAATCCATATGGATGCCCTCAGCTCAGGGTACTGGCTTATAGGCCCTCTGTGAGGGTGGAGAACAGGTACCCTGTCCAGGTTTGGAGCTTCTGGGTCTGTGGATGCTCCCGTGCCCTGTATGTGGACACAGGAGGCCTGGCGCAGTTCATCTTAAGAGGAGAGGAGCTGTCAAATTACCAGATGATATTCCCATCAACATCTTGATTTTTGCCACTCCTGGGGCTTCAATTCAGGGCCTGAGCACTGTCCTTGGGCTTTCTCAAGGCTAGTGCTGTGCCACTTGAGCCATAGCACCACTTCTGGTCTTTACTGTATATGTGTACCAAGGAATTGAACCCAGGGCTTTGTGCATGCTAGGTGCTCCCAGCCCCTACCATTAATACCTTATGTGAATAATTGAGGCAGAAAACAAAACATGAGGTTTCTTAAGATGTGTCTTTTGTTTCTAAGAGGAATTATTTCTGAATCTCACTTTTCCCCTTAGCAGTAGTTTTCTTATTACAGTAATGTAGTAGCATTAACACTCCTGAGACCATATCACAGCTTGGTGCAGGTAAAGCAGCTGTGTGTGAATAGTCTGAGACTGTTGAGGCCTACATTTCTTTCTTTTTTAAAACACTTTTTATTGTAATTAATAGGTTACATTATTTGCCAGATAGAAGGTGCATTACTTAATCACTGCTACCTACCCCTTCTTATGTTTTTGTCCCCATTTCCCTCCCCCACCTCCTCCCCTCATCTTGTTTCCCCCCTTCCCTATCCTATTTTAAATAAATAAACATATATATAATAGATCAGATAACAAGGTAAGATACTGTAACAATATGAGATAACCAAGGGACAACAAAAGAGATGAGAAATAACATAGTACATTAAGAACAACAGTCATACCATATATGGCTCTTGTTTCTATATCTCGGAGGTCCTCCTACATTTCTTCCTGATGGGGATTCTTGCTTTATTTTTCTTATGGTACTGTGAGTAGAACTGGGGTGCTCACCCCAGCCTGACAGGGACTTTTCTAGTACGTGGAAACACAGCTCTGCTTGAACACAAAGTTTCTGGAGGAACTGTGCTTATTGTGCGCCTGTGGAAATTGCTTGACTGTGTTTCCTTCCTGCTTTTGTTTCCTGCAGGCTTGTTCTATAAGGGACCCCAACAGTGGATTCGTATTTAATCTTAACCCACTCAACAATTCCCAAGGATACGTGGTCTCAGGCATTGGAAAGACCTTTGTGGTGAGAGTGATTCAGTGAATTGCATCAGGGGGTTGAAGCATCAGAGCTGTAGCTGGTGGTGTGGGGAGAAAGCTGTCTTCCACAATCCCTGAAGACCTTGACATGCAGAGGGGTTCCCAGAGGTTTCCAGTGCCACCGTTCTACCACTGTAACGCCTGATGTAGTTCAGACGCGGGGCAGGTATTCTTTGCAGCTCTGTGTCCCCAGAGCAAGGTAGAAGCTCATCACTTGAGACCTTGTTAGAAGTACAGATTCCTGGGCCCACTCCAGACATGACAAGTTAGCAGCTCTACTAGACCAGCAGTCCGATTTAGCAGGCCCTTCCTTCTGCTACCCACTAAATCAGGAGAAAATGGTGATTAGATCACCTTAGAAAAGGAAGACTACCTAAGCAGAGAACCTGTGACTCTGCTAGTGGTCCTAGCTACTTGTGAGACAAATTGAGGAGATGGAGGTTTAAAACTAGTCTGGAACAGTGCAGAGGGGCACGCAGGCCTTCTGCTTCCCAGGCAGTACTCTACCCTTTGAGCCATGTGGCCCCCTGGTCCTGGAGAAGGCTTCAGAACATCTTGGTTTTGACTCAATTCTTGTAGCAATGTCTGAATTAAAGCAATGAAATGTGAAGAACAGGAAGTTGGCAGAATATCTTCAGGTAATTCATTATAGAGGAGGGCTGTCGATGAAGCCCACAAATGGAAGGCCGCCAGGGGTCCCCTTGCCAGGAGCCCTGCGCAAGATTAGCCCTCAGCTGGCTTTTGTCCTCCTACCCCATCCTTCAGCATATGTGTCTCTAATAATGTGTGTTTAAATTACCTAAAGTGTTCAACATTAATTCTAGTAGATTTACCACATATTGCTGTGAAGCTCAGTTTATATCAAGTGGCATATGAGCAGGTGAATTATTTAGCTGCCTGCAGTACTGCATGAAAGGCACAGGTTTCAGGAACCTATAGAGAAGGGGATATCAAGGATGATCACAGCCCTACAGAGGACATTCTTAGAACAGACCTGAGAGGTCCTGTTTTGCACTGTAGCCATGGCGCCAGGATATGACAAGAACAAAGTTTAGATGGCAGAGAGTGACAGTGGGAAGCAAAAGGTGGCAGCGGTTGATCTGAAGAGTGTTCGGGTGGCTACCTCCCTCTGCATGGGCTAGGCTCAGCCCCGGGTACCCCCCGGCTCCCCATGCTGCTAGAGCTGATGTATGAAACACCTCCTTACTTGATTGCGTGCAGATGTGGGCAGCCTAGAGCCCACAAAATGGCAGGCCACAGCTGGGCTTATCCCAGCTCGGCCGTCAGATTACAGGCAAGGTCTGGAATGAAAGAGAGAAGCTGTTTCCAATCTCCATGGTACTGGTACAGGAGTTGGAACTTAGGGCCTTGTGGGCACTAAATGCAATATATCATAAATACTTGTGATACACAAATAGACACACTCACTTACGCATGTATGCACAAATGTCAGTATTCTGAACCTTAGAGGAAACTTCTGGATATTGCTGTTACTTGGATTGACTTAAGTTTTGCTTTTCTCACTGACTATAACTTAGTTTCCCAAACTTGGAGTGTTTGCAGCAATACTAGATTAACATGGCATGTCTTTTGTAAGTCATGAAATGTAAATGCACTTGTATTGGTCTTGCCCTCTGGTCACCAGTTTAATGTCTGTGGCACGATGCCTGTCTGTGGGACCGTTGGTGGAAAGCCAGCTTTTGGCTGTGAAGCTGAAACTCAGACAGAAGACTTAAAGAACCTGAAGCCGGAAAGACCAGTTGGGTTTGAGAAAAGCCTCCAGCTTTCCACCGAGGGCTTCCTAACTCTGACCTACAAAGGGTTTTCCCCCCAGGACAGAGGTGAGTACAACTCTGCCACGTGTAGCTAACAGGGCCTATTATTATTATTGTTATTTATCAGTCTATGTGCTGGTACTGAGGCTTGAACTCAGGGCGCCAAGCTCCTGCTTGGCTTTTTCACCCAGCATTGGTCCTCTTTCACTTCTTTACTTTGAAATGGAGTCTTGCTAACTTGAGTTAGCCTTGAACTGAGATCCTCCAGACTCTGCTTTCTGGGTTTATAACTGTAAGTTACCACACTTGGCTGGCAGAAATAAGTGGTGTTTTGATTCTGTTTATGTATTTTTGGTGATTTCAGGGTCTAGTGCTCGTGAAGCACTTGAGCCATAGCACTGGTCTGGGAGAAAGTGTTCTGAAGTACATTAGTTGTTGACAGTAGCCGGTTGTACATTTCAGAGAAGCTGATGTACAATTTATGTATGAGGTGATAGGTAGACTAGTTGCCCAGCCCTAATCCCTGCCTATTATTTTATTGAAATATAATAATCCAAAACTGTAGTTCCTGTGTAACAAAAATAGTTTAAAAAGAACCCAGAACATGGCTCTGTGGTATGCACACTTGGTACAGCTGCAGCTTGTGTACCCCATGCTCTGTCTGCTTACCTCGCTGCAGCAGCCTCATCTGCAGTCTCCCTTCTTTGGCCCTCTTTTTTTTTTTTGCGGGGGTGGGGGGGTGGTCATGGGGTTTGAACTTGGCGTGGGTGCTGTCCCTGAGCTCTTTAGCTCAAGGCTACCACCCTACCCCTGGGCCAAGCCCCACTTCCTGTTTTCTAGAGGTTAATTGGAGATGAGTCTCGGGTCCTTTTGTGCCCAGGCTGGCTTTGAACCTTGATCTTCAGATCTCTGCTTCCTGAGTAGCTGGGATTACAGGCGTGAGCCACCACACCTGGCTTGCTGGCTTTTGCCTTCTTACAGAACAGTGATTACTGCAGCAGGCAAGGAGACTTTTGAATGTTAGCTCAGATGAGTCACTTGGCAGCTCAGAGTCCTCTGGGATGCACTGTCACACCCAAAGTAAAAATCATTACTCCCACAGGGGCGTGGGCACCAATTTGGGTTCTGGCCTCATCTCCCATGCTCTGTCTCGTTGTCTGTACCTGGTTTCTGAGCCCAGTGCTCACTGCCCCCTCTGCCTCCAGCTCCGCAGTGGACTGGGTTGTCATTTTCTTTTACCCTTACAGGTATTTTGGTACAGTCGATGAGAATTAAGTTGTCTTCTGGTGTTTGTATGTGGGTCCCGGCACACGGCAGTTGTGTCATGGCGCTGCTGTGAGCTTGTTGGCTGAGGTACTCCGTGTCTAGGTGAGCCATGCTGCCTTGTTCCACAGGCACTGCTTTCATCATTCGTTTCATCTGCAATGACGACAAATACCCAGGAACTGCCAAATTCCTGCATCAGGACATTGACTCTGCCCGCGGGATCCGGAACACTTACTTTGAGTTTGAAACTGCCTTGGCCTGTCTTCCTTCTCTGGTGGATTGCCAAGTCACCGGTGAGGCCTGGGAATTAGACAGGAAACGACTGAGAGTGGGGTGGGTACGTGTATGTACAGGACACGTGGGTGTCTCTGTTAAGCATGTACGTGTTACAAACGTGTGAGTGTGCTGTGTTGTGTGTATTTTGTTCACGTGTAGTGTGTATAATTTACATATTTTATAGGCCACCTGACACTGGCATCACAGTAGTTAGAGATGTTTGTGATTGTGAGGTATCTTGCAACTCAGAGATGCTAGATTCATAAAATGAACGGTTTTAAGCTGTAGTTTGGAGTAGGGTGCTGCTCAAGAACAGAGAAAGGACAAAAAGAATCAAGTACACAGTTATCAGGGGTTCATTTTTGAAAAGTAGGAAAAAACCTGAGAGAGTACCCTGCGCCCTGCCTCTGAAGTGAGCAGAGTCCTTGCCCTGCACCCGGGGCCCTGCCTGGGCAATGAGTGAAATCCTGGTCCTGGGCCCTGCGTGGCAGGTGGGTGCTGGTCCTTGGGCTGTCTGCAGCCTTGGCCATGACAGTTCCTAGTGAGGGGCAGTGGAGAGGGACAAGCGGTGCATCTCTGTAGGTGAAGGCCCTGTCCACAGTTAGGTACCACGCCCACACCTCAGTGGCCTTGTCCTGGTGGAAGGTGGAAGCAGGCTTTCTAGCCCCTTCTCTGTTTCAGACCCCGCTGGAAATGAGTATGACCTGAGTGCCCTAAGTACAGTCAGGAAGCCGTGGACTGCCGTGGACACGTTGGTGGACGGGAAGAAGCGCACTTTCTACCTGAGTGTCTGCAACCCTCTCCCCTACATTCCTGGATGCCATGGTGAGTGCTGTTGATGTGTAGTTAATTCTGAATTGTGGGGACTGTTGGAGAGTGGTTCACTCAAGGCCAGCCTTTTCTCACCCACACCCCAAACTTCTGTTCTCCCAGGCAGTGCAGTAGGGTCTTGCTTAGTGTCAGAAGACAACAGCTGGAACCTGGGTGTTGTGCAGATCAGTCCACAAGCTGCTGCCAATGGGTCCTTGAGTATCCTGTATGTCAACGGTGACATGTGTGGGAACCAGCGCTACTCTACCAGGATCATGTTTGAGTGTGCTCAGACATCGGTATGTGCTTGCGTCACAGCAGATGCTGTCAGTGGACAGTTAACTCTGAGTCTTCTGCATGGTTTAGGGCTTGCCTTTGTTTTTGTGCGTGTGGCCATTGCTGGGGTTGGATTAGAATGTTCTGTTTCTTGCAGGGCATAGTTGTTTACTTTCTGCCTGGCTCCTGGTGGTGAAAGATGGGGTATTAGCTGTGGTTACCATTTAAAATAAATAGGCAAGGGCTGGGAATGTGGCTTAGTGGTAGAGTGTTTGCCTAGCATGCATGAAGTCCTGAGTTCAATTCCTCAGTACCACATAAACAGAAAAAGCTGGAAGTGGTGCCGTGGCTCAAGTGGTAGAATACTAGCTTTGAGCAAAAGAAGCTCAAGGAGAAGTATCCAGGCCCTGAGTTCAAACCTCAGGACTGGCAAAATAAATAAAAATAAGTAGGCGGGAGCACTGAGGCTGCTGTTTTCTCGACAGGGATCGCCCACCTTCCAGTTCCTGTATGACTGCGAGTACGTGTTTATCTGGAGAACGGTGGAGGCTTGTCCTGTGGTCAGAGAAGAAGGTGAGCTCCCCCCGGGGAGATCATAGAGCTCTTTGTATGGGTGGTGGCTTCTTTACTAGAGTTTTGACTCCAGCACATTTGCTAATTTTACCAAGGGCCTTTCCCTTGTGTACACGGATTGACAAATTCGTAGGTTTTCATGTTTAAAGACCGTAACATGGGGTTTGAAGGTTAGACTTGGTTGCTTGCTGAAGTTGGCCTTTAACCTCTGACGTTCCGAGCTGTTCTCTAAAGCTGTCTGCCAGTCAGTTTGTATTATATATGAACAAAATAAAATCAGACAGACGTGACTTAGTTCCTGTTTGATTAAGAATCATAAAACTCTTTTGCCTGGACTTCTGGATGTGTGTATAACAGAGCTGCCCTTGGCTATCTGTTTTGTTCTTGAAGGAGATAATTGTCAGGTGAAAGACCCCAGGCACAACAACTTATATGACCTGAAGCCCCTCAGCCTCAGTGACACCATGGTCAGCGCTGGCGAGTACACTTACTACTTCCGAGTCTGTGGGCAGCTGTCCTCCAACGTCTGCCCCAGCCACGACCCGGCCAGGGCTGTCTCCTCCTGCCAGGAAAAGAAAGGGCCGCAGGGCTTCCAGAAAGTGGCAGGTACCGTGATTCTCTTTCTACCTGAGTTGAGAAGAACAGGATTAAAACATTGAGATGTTATGCTTTTGGAAATGTCATTTCTCTGTAGTAGGAAGGAGTTACCACATGTGAATGATATACCATGTCTCCAAGGCCTCGTAATTCCCTTAGCAGAACATACACTGAGGAGTGCCTTCAGAGTGCTTCTGGCTCCAAGAGCCTGCCTCGCTGTGACTCTGTGGGGGCACACTGGTGACTGACTGTCTAGCATTGGGTGTTTTGAGGAAGTGTTACCTTCTAGGGCTGAGCTCAGTAGACTGTGTGGCTGTGCACCTGGCAGGGCAGCTAGATGAGGTGAGGAGGCTGAGGCAGAAGAATGAGGAACCTGGGCTAACTTGCACTTTCTCGAGAGTCCTCCTAGCACCCGGGCCAGATTTAGATGGAGAACTTCAGTGATGAGGCTGAGGTAGCTGTGGGTGGTGAGTCTGCGGGGGAAGCGAATCCCTGGCTTGTCCCCGCGCTGTGGCCTCTGTTCTCGGCCTCTGTTCTGGCTTCACTCTCGTGAGGAGACGTGGTCAGGACCCGGCAAGCGTGTGTGATACAATGGTTATAGTAAGGATTATGGATCTGAACCTTGCGGGGCGTGTTTTGTGAACAGGTCTCTTCACTCAGAAGCTGACTTACGAAAATGGACTGTTGAAAATGAACTTGACTGGGGGGGACACGTGCCATCGGGTGTATCAGCGCTCTACCACCATCTTCTTCTACTGTGACCGGACCACACAGAAGGTGGGCCTCTGCCAGGAGGGCCCCGGGGAACACGCCTGCCCTTCAAGCTGCGGGAACAACGCGCGCTCTCGCCTCCAAAGTCTCTCAGAAACTCAGTCTTAAGTACATTACTTAAAAAAAAAAATACAACAAAACGTAAATGCACTTGTGCAGATTTTCATGGACATGGCCCTTTGAGCCGTCTTACCCGTGTGACTCCAAGTGAGAACCTGAGAAAGCTGGGCGCTTCTTTCTCAGTCCATCCCTCTTCACTTTCCAGCCCGTGTTTCTGAAGGAGACGTCAGACTGCTCCTACTTGTTTGAGTGGCGGACCCAGTATGCCTGCCCACCCTTCAATGTGACAGAGTGTTCCTTCAAGTAAGATGTGTGCGGTTGACCTGTGGGGTATTGGGACTGGTGTGGTGTGATTTGACTGTCACAGCAAATGACCTGGGTACAGGATTAGATTAGTCTGTCCTTTCTATAACTGAAATGAGGATGGGGCTATGTGAGCATGAGTGCCTAATGATTCTGTGTCACGCATGGAGGGGACAGGAGAGGAGGATCCAGAGGTTGCATGGGCCATGATCCTGCTTCTGCCTCTTCTCCACACACTGCTTGTTTCAAGGCACTGATGAGGATGGCTTGGCCATTACAGAATGGAGGGGTGACAGAGGGACGCATGGGGGGGGGGGAGGTGGGATGTGAAGCAATGTAACGAGGACTCTGCTGTTTTTCTGGCTGTCGTTCCCTTGCTAGATTGACTTTTTTCTTCCCTGTGACTTCAGTAGCTCTGGGGGCTAGGTGAAAGTCTCTGAATAGTTGTGGATTACCTCCGAGGCCTGCGGATTCGTCCCATGGCTGGTGATCCCGGGTTTTGGTTCCGGGCGTTCTGCATCGCCAAGGGACTTGGTGGTGGTTCTGATGTAGGACACCACCTCTAATGAGCCATGTGCTCACCACATACTTTGTCAGAGTTGCTGCCTTTCTGTGGTACTGAGGTTTGAACTCAGGGCCTCCTGCGTGCTAGGCAAGAGCTCTACCTCTTGAACCACGCTCCACCCTGAATGCTACTCTCCTTATATTTTCCTTCAGCGTTCTGCGTGCGATCTGTGTTTTATGTAGTAATTGTAATACAGTTGCATACATTTGGTCATGTAACTTGAAATCATGATTTTTTTGTACTTACCTTTTCCAGCTCATATTTTATAAACATTTTCATCAAATACATAGGCTTCTCCACTGTTCCCCTGTGACCTATTCTTGGTATTCTGATTCTTGCAGCCATTTTCCTAACATCATTTGTGGCTGTCTTCAGTTTTTTGACACAAGTGTAGGAATAAGTTTTGGTTTTCTTTGTATGTGAGGCTTTGTTCCCTTGAAATATTTGTGTGCTAGGTAGAATTGAGTAAGTCAGAGGAAGATTTGATAGTAAATTCAGAGCATAGAATGACATGGAATAAATAATTTCCATCTCATTCTCTCCCTCAGCCTTTTCTCTGCCCTTCACATAGCTCCTGGTTTGTTGTTTTGTTTTTTTTCCTGGATCTTTAGAGTAATATAACCCCATTTGTCAGCCTCACCACTATTGAAGTGGGGTCTGCAGCTGCCCACCTGCCTTTGGCTGGGCCCTTGCTCACATAAGTACTGTACAGGCTCATGCTTGGTGCTCCCTAACTGTCCATGCCAGGGAGTGCTCCAGGGAGGGGCCAGGCCGGATGTGCCCTGGGTATGTCAGCTGGTGCCTCTTCTGGGCTCATGGACGGCTGTCCTCCTTGCCCTGTTCCCTGACAGCATGCCCCCTAGTTAGCTAGAGATGGTTTAGCTTTGTTCCAGTGAGGCACAAGGCTCAGGTCTGCATTGTGGTTGGTTCTGCCCGAGGTGGAGAGAGACCCGGTAAAGGGGGTCTGTCTCTGGGCAAGGTCTGACTTGGGGAATGAGGGACAAGCTACCGCACGTCAGCCTTTCCGGGTGGAGGGGAGGGGATGTCACCAGCTAACTTGGCCCGACCATGGCCTCTTCCTACAGGGATGCGGCCGGCAACTCCTTCGATCTCTCCCCACTGTCGAGGTACAGTGACAACTGGGAGGCTGTGACCAGGACAGGGGCCACTGAGCACTACCTCATCAACGTGTGCAAGTCACTGGCGCCGCAGTCCGGAGGCTCTGGTGAGACGCTCTGCGGTGTGGCCTGCGCCCAGTGCTGAGGGTGGGGGCAGCCTTGCCAGGCCGAGAAGCAGCAGGAGGAGGACTGGGACCTGGTGCAGTGCAGGCGCAGTGACTGCTGAGGGCTTTCTGGGGACTTCTGAGCATAAAATGTTGATGCAAACAGAAGTGTCAAGCGAGTGAGTAGGGAGATGGGGGGGGCATGAGACCCTAGTATGGCCTCCAAGCCTGGTGCCGAGGTGAGAAGGAGGAAGCAGGTGTGTGTGGCCCGGGGCATGCTCTGGAATGAGTGCCCTTAGAGTCCTGGGGAGGAGCTAGGTCCCTTTCCCTGGAGATGCCACGGGCCCATTGCTAACAGTTCAGCTCAGCTCTGCTTGCTGCTTTCCGTCTTCTTTCTTCATCTCCTCCCTCTTGCCTCCTTCCTCTCCTCTCTTTTCCCTCCTCCATCTCTTCCCTCCTACCCCCTCCTCCTGCGTTTCCTCCCCCCCCACTTCCACTTCTCCCTCCTCCCCCTTTTATCTCCTCTTCTCCCCCCTCCCCACGTTTGTTTGTTTTTGTTTTTTTTTTTTTTGGCCACAGAACCTGTCTTTTGTCCTTGGTGCACTTGAGGCCATGCCCCTTTCCTGGGGTTGCTGGAGGCTCTCACATTGTCCCTGCCTGGCCCTTAGCAGAGCAGATGTCTGGGTGTCTGGGGAGTATAATGTTAGCAGTTCTTGGTAACTTCTTAGAGGGAAGTAGGCCATAGACAGCACCCCACCAACAGAACGGAGGCCTGGGGGACATGAGGCCCCGCAGTGGCCCAGACAGTGGCCCAGCCGCCAGCCCCGCGTGCCCCACCTGGCCCTGAACGTTTCCACCTGTGCACTGGCTTAGGTGCCAGGCCAAGTCATGGAGGGACGTGACGTCTCACAGCCCCACTGACATTGCCTGCAGGTAGTGTCTGCCAGCCAGCCACTGCAGCTGACTGTTGTGTCTTATGTGGCAGAGCCGTGTCCTCCGGAGGCAGCTGTGTGTCTGCTGAATGGCTCCAAGCCTGTGAGCCTTGGCCGGGTCGGGGACGGCCCTCAGTGGAGCGATGGGGTGACTGTTCTGAAGTACACAGATGGCGACTTGTGTCCAGACAAGATTCGGAGAAAGTCAACTACCATTCGGTTCACCTGTAGCGAGAGCCAAGTGGTGAGTGTTGGCTCTTCCAGACAGAGCAGGTCTGAGAGCCAGCGGAACTGGTGGCCTCGTTTCCAGAGTGGCAGTGTGGCGCCCTGGGGCGAGAGGACTGGCCGGCGCCACCATGGTCTGTGCTGCTCAGTTGCTCAGCCCAGCAGTATGGGCTTAGAATCCAGATTCTCTCGAGTCAGCCTGGGATTCCCCAGAGAGCCTCCTGTCTGGAGGCAGCTGGGGGTGGAGCTCGGCAGGCAGAGCTGCTGCGTGGCTCCTGGCTTCCGAGTAGGGGCTTCTTTGTGGCGGGTGCTGAGTGTTCACGTGGTTTAGCCCTCGCCAGCCGTCTCTCCAGTGAGTGTAGAGGTGTGAGGCTAGACAGCAGGGGTCAGTGCTGGTGTGTGCCCAGGACACTCGATGGCCTCAGCCTCCCTTTGAGCTCACTCTTTTCCCTGGTTGATGTGCAGGCAGCAAGCAGATGTTGTGTGGCCTGAATGGATTCCCTGCGGCCGAGGGGCCATGTGTGCTGTGCTGTGCCGTGTGAGGGCTGCACATGCTGTTCTTGCCAGCCTTCTGGTTCTGCCAGTGTAGTCTGTGCCCCGCCTCAGGAGGCCTTTCCCCCCCGCAGGCCTCGCTGTGCTTATGGGGTTTTAAGGAGCAGCGTTGCCTCGTGGCGGTGGGCTCGTGTGACTCAGGGCGTGTCTGCTCTGTCGTAGAACTCCAGGCCCCTGTTTGTCAGCTCTGTGCAGGACTGTGAGTACACCTTCTCCTGGCCCACGGCTGCGGCCTGTCCTGTGAAGCGCAACGTGCACAATGACTGCCAGGTCACCAATCCCAGCACAGGTAGGGATGGGGCCAGCCAGGACAGTGCCGGGTGCCCCGGTCTGGAGTGCTCCGTGGGCGCAGGTCACATTGGGTCAGTTCCTGGATTGGCCCTGCTCACCCGTGCCTAGTTGTCCTTCAGTGGTGGAAGGCTGCCTTTCCAAGTGTTCATCGTGCACGCTTTCCTGACACGGGCTCAGTGCTCTCCGGAGCAGTTCCTTTCAGAGCCCGTCTGGTGGGTGGAGGAGGCTCCTGTCCTTTCCCTTGCTAGGGGCCCAGAAAGGCTCAAGTGCTGAATCCCTAGACCCACAGGAATCAGCAACTGTAGCGCAGTTGGGGGTGGGGGGCAGAGGCAAGGAGCTTGGCCTGGAGCTGGGGCCTCCACTCTGGCCAGAGACTTCCGGATCCCGAGTTCCCCAGAGTCACTCTGCTTCCCACACCTTCCTCCTTGCAGGACACCTGTTCGACCTGAGTCCCTTAAGCAGCAGAGCTGGCTTCACAGCTGCTTACAGTGAGAAGGGGCTCGTGTACATGAGTATCTGTGGGGACAATGAGAACTGTGCTCCAGGAGTGGGTGAGTGTCGTATCTGTCCTGCTCTGACTCTCCCATCCCCGGGGCTGGCCTTGCCGGAACTACTGTGGTCTGTGGCTAGATGAGGGCATCTGCCACGGTCAGGAAGTAGTGGCTGCACGAGGAAGTGTTAAGCGTGTAATGTTAGTAAATGTCACGTAGGCACTCGTGACAAGTTCTAGCTGTGCGCCTGCGGAGAGTCCTCTCTGGACATTGACGCTGAAGCCCTACCCATGGTGCCTGGTTCTCGTGTGGGCTGCAGGTGCCTGCTTTGGACAGACCAGGATCAGCGTGGGCAAGGCCAGCACGAAGCTGAGCTACGTGGATCAGGTCTTGCAGCTGGTGTATGAGGATGGATCCCCGTGCCCTTCTAAATCCGGCCTGAGCTACAAGAGTGTCATCAGTTTCGTGTGCAGGCCTGAAGCTGGACCCACCAACAGGCCTGTGCTCATCTCTCTGGACAAGCAGACGTGCACACTTTTTTTCTCCTGGCACACACCCTTGGCCTGTGAGCAAGCCGTGAGTATGGAGACCCCGCTAGGCTAGCCATGCCCAGCTCTTGCGTGCAGCGCTTCAGCAGCTCCAGCTGCTCTCAGGACCTGACTGTCGTAGAATTGATGTGGACTTCCCGAGGCTGTGGTGCCCCGTGTAGAGACCCACCCCGCAGCCTCCCTCTGGTGCTTCTGTAGAGTAGCTTTTGAGTTCTGTGGAGGGAAGATAGCTGCCGCAGTCATTAGGAAAGCACAGACTCAAATGCGATCCTTGTTTACCAGATGGAATGTTCTGTAAGGAACGGAAGCTCCGTCATTGACCTGTCCCCTCTCATCCACCGCACCGGCGGTTATGAAGCCTACGATGAGAGTGAGGATGACTCCTCTGACACCAACCCTGACTTCTACATCAACATCTGCCAGCCGCTGAATCCCATGCATGGAGTGCCCTGCCCTGCCGGCGCTGCCATCTGCAAAGTCCCCGTCAGTGGGCCCCCTCTTGTGAGTGACCTCCACTGTGCTGCTTGCCTGCCCTAGAGAACTGTGCCAGCAGAAAGGGTGGCAAGTGAGCTAGTGGGACTGGTGTGTGTTCTGGGTCCAGTAGGGGAAGATGACTGCAGAGCTTTGTGCTTCGACTACCAGCCAGTAGTGGCTGACAAAGTGCGAGCGTGCAAGGAAGAGGTCCTGTGAGGACTTCGTTAGACTCCTAGCAAGAGCAGCATCCAGATCAAGTGGCAAGGAAACACTGGCATAGCTTCTGTTTCAGTTTTTAAGAATGCCTGTGTGATTAAACCACGTGTGAAATGCACACCCTTTCTGTGGTGATGAGTCACCGCATGGGCCAGAGCAGGCGTAGTGACAGCGGAGTGTTTGGCCCCATGACTCTGTCACCTCTGTGAGGTACATTCACATGTTACGCAGTGCTCCAGGTGTTCCAGTACCTGCAGAGTATGGCAGCAGCTGGGGGTGCAGCCCTTGTTTCTCTGCTGTCCGTGCTTCAGCGGGTGAGAGCTGGCATAGGACATCTTTATGTGTCCTTTTAAAGATGGACACTGGGGCCAGGAGTTTGGCCTAGTAGTCGTAAAGTGCTTGCCTAGCACACACAAAGACCCCGTTTGATTCCTCAGTACCACATACATAGAAAAAGCTGGAAGTGGTGCTGTGGCTCAAGTGGCAGAGCTCTAGCCTTGAGGAAAGCCCAAGGACAGTGCTCGGGCCCTGAGTTCAAGCCTCAGGACTGGCAAAACTAAATAAAAATAAAGATGGACACTGTGAGGCACTGGTGCAGAGGACGCTAGGAGCAGGGGAGAAGTTATCTGAGCTGAGCACAAGAGGAACCAGGTTTGATAGGAAGCCCTTGAATAACATCCTGACAGAACAAGCGAGGGAAACTTACTTGGGTGAGTCTGGAGAGATCTTCTGCTCTGCACCCTGCCTCACTGTAAACGTTTCATATCACATTCAGACACATGGTCTGAACTTGCCCATAGTGATCAATGAGGATCCCTGCAGCCGAGAACCAATTTGCACAGCCATACATACACAATCTTGCACACATATGCATGGACACATGCTTGTGTACATTTATAGACACATTCATATATTCACACATACGTGCATTCATGCTCACAACACGTACAGCATGTACACATATACATTCACACACAAGCATACATACATGCATATGCATGCATTTGCTCATACACATAAAATACACATAGTGACTCGTATACACACACATACTCATCATAGTATACCTTTCCTGGCTATTCCTGTTCCATTTTTTGGTTTAGTTTTATTTTGGGGGGCAATGCTGGGTTTAAACTTAGGGCCTTGTACTTGTTAGGCAGGTGGTCTACCACTGCGCCCTGCCCCAAGCCATCATTTACTCATTTATTCACTGAAAGCGGCTTACCGAGAGCAGCGCCTGTATGTCACAAGCTATGCTAAGCAGAAAAATCAGAGGACAAGACCTGCCCCCTTTGAGGACACGCACACCCGGCCCTGCTGAGCTGGGCTGACACAGGCGCCTGGCAGGTTATAGGAGGCTAAAATGAGGAGTGAGCCTTAGGACTGTGGGCTGGGCCACTGCTCGTCTCCTGCCGCCCACTGTTGCAACATGGACAGTGTCATGTCCTTGAGATGAATGTAGACAGGAATTTCCGTTGCTTAAACCTTCGCCTTGAGTGTCACTCATTGACACTGATACCCCACTGGGGCGTCTCTGGCAACACAAAGGGAAGCATGACCTTTCTAATCTGAATTGTTGTTAGTACTCTAACCTTGGGAAGAGTTCATTTCCTCAACCGCTGCTTGCTTTGTCCTTTGTTTAGGACATTGGCCGGGTGACGGGCCCTCCAAAGCTCAATCCCATATCCAATGAGATTTACCTGAACTTTGAAAGTAGTACTCCTTGCTTAGCGGACAAGCATTTCAACTACACCTCACTCATTGCGTTTCACTGCAAGAGAGGCGTCAGCATGGTGAGTGATTGCCTGTCAGATCTAATCACTGCTCTGCAGGTCCGCGCGGGTGGAAGGACACGTTGGTTTGCAGGGTCTGCCTCCGGGCTGATTGGCTTTATCTATATCCATAAAGTAAGGAAGTACATTTCCCCTATCCAGGGGCTTGCGTTGATGCAAAAACAGGGACCATTTTCCTATAGAAATGTCACTTGGCACTGGCCATGACGTGTATGTGGCTCAAAACTCATCTTCTTATTCGTGTAACACATTTTCTTAGCGGTAAGTCGGACATTTAGGAACCTGCCATGGTTCACGTACAAATTGACAAGTCAGAAAAACACAAAAGACATCTGCAGGTGACATCGCTACCTTGGGACATGTGACTTCCAGAGAAGTCTTTTTTCGGCAATACTGGAATTTGGACTCAGAGCCTTGTGCTTGCTAGACAGGCCCTCTACCACCGAGTCGTGCCTCCAGTTGTTTTGTGCTTGCTGTTTTGAGATAACATGTTGCCTTTTGCCCAGGCTTGTTCCTGGGATGTGATCATCGTGTTGTATGCTTCCTGCCAGAGCTGACGTGCCAGGCATACACTACAAGCCCAGCTTTTGAACTTGTTTGCCTGAACTGGCTGAAACTATCATCCCAAGCTACCCCAGTCTCCCATATAGCTAGATGTGAACCACGGGGCTGGCTTGCTATTTGTTTTTAAAAAAAGGTCTCACTGTATAACCCAAGCTGATGTCAACTCTTGAGTCCTGCGATTACAGATGTGCATCACCAACTCCAGCTTAAACTGTGTGTTCTGAAGACTACCACTTTTCTCCACACAGGGAACTCCCAAGCTGATAAGGACCAGTGAGTGTGACTTTGTGTTTGAGTGGGAGACGCCAATTGTCTGTCCTGATGAAGTCAAAATGGAAGGCTGCTCCCTGACGGATGAGCAGCTGCTCTACAGCTTCAACTTGTCCAGCCTTTCCAAGAGCACTTTCAAGGTAAGGCTGTCCTCCCATGGCCTCAGTCCTTCACGGAGCCGCCCAGAGGGTTTGCTGCTGCTCGGTTACCTTCAGAAGCTGTACCTGGCAGCATGTAGAGGGCGGGCTCTAGTGGCAGCCAGGGTCTCTGGGCAGGGAGGTTTGTGCATCGTGGCTGAGCACAGTTAATCCTGAGGATCAGAGGAGTTCAGTACTCAGGGCTTTGTGAGGATCAGGTGAGCTGATAAGGCAGGGAGCGAAATGCTGTCGCAGAGAACAGGGAAGGCAGCTTAGGGTCATGCATGGGACCACAAACCTTTGGCTGCAGGATCAGATCTGAATAGCGCAGCCAGCAGAAGTCCACAAAAAATCCGCTCTCGCCAAGCTGGCTTTAAGATTGAGCGGCCAACCAGATGGAAGAAGGGGTGATAGGACCAGCCCCCACTCAGCAGTTCTTGCCATGTGGTTGGTGTTGTTTGAAGCCCTTTGCCTCTGCGTCTGTGGACTGTTGGCTATGAGTGAGGTGTGGTCGCGGTGCCTGAGCGCCTGGTGATGTGAGGAGTACATTCATTCATGAACACGTAGAGACTAGGCCCCCAGGCCCTGTGCCTGCCTGTAGACGAGAGCTGGTACTTGGCCACCGGTATAGACTCTGTGCTTGTGGGCAGCACCCCAGCTCCTGGGTTAGGGCCTTTCCTGCCCAGGCCCAGGGCCCTCTGCCTCATGTATGGCAGCTGTGAACCTGGGGAAGCCAAAAGTAGGTGAGAAAGCCAGGTGCACGTTCTGCTTGCTCGTTGACTTGGTCCCATGGAGCCCCTCATGGTTTGAGGTGAGGAAACACGGGCTTCAGGGAGGTGAGGTGAGCCCCTTCTTGCCAGGGCCTTGCTGGCGAGGACAGTCAGCGCAGCTCTTCTGGCAGGAGGGAGGAGGAGGTTGCTCTGGCATAGAGGTGGAGCCCCCATGGGCTGAGCCCAGTGGTCCTTGAGCCTCCGCTGTGATTCGTGGCTGTGCGGTTGCTCTGTTCATGGCCACGTGTGGTGTTTGTACAGGTGACCCGAGACTCTCGCACATACAGCGTGGGGGTGTGTGCTGCAGCCGCTGGCCCAGAGCAAGGAGGCTGCAAGGACGGTGGTGTCTGCCTGCTGTCCGGGAGCAAGGGAGTGTCCTTTGGACGACTGGCTTCGATGCAGCTGGATTACAGACACCAGGACGAAGCTGTCATTCTGAGTTACGTCAATGGCGATACTTGCCCTCCAGGTAAAGCTTCACAGCGGGAAAACGAAATTCCTGGTGAACATGAAAGTAGACGTGGCAGCGGCTTCCCATCTCTGGATGCTGAGCCTTGGCTGTTGCCTCTTTTCCCTCCTGGTGTGGGCACTGTGCATTACATGCATTGGGCTGCAGTGGGTTGGTGGAGCTGAGTTTCCGCAGGTGCATCCTGGTTGTCACATGGCCAGCTTCCTTAGGATTCCTCGCCAGGTGCCCTCGTGTGGTGAGGCCTGGCACAGCACAGCAGACGTCCGCTGACTTCCTATTGCAGAGACCGTGCACGATGAGCCCTGCGTGTTCCCCTTCGTATTCAATGGCAAGAGCTATGAGGAGTGCATCCTGGAGAGCCGGGCGAGGCTCTGGTGCAGCACAACTGCAAACTACGACCGAGACCTCGAGTGGGGCTTCTGCAAACCACGTGAGTGTGGTGCCCGGGGTCCTGGGGCAGCAGGCGGTGGCCTTCTGGTTGGGCCGGCACTGAGGCCTGTGTGGGTCAATTGAAGCAGTGGCTCTGGCGCTTGTTCCCTTTCCTCTGTGGTGCCAGGGCGCAGTGCTGCAGGCGCATTGCAGTGGAGTGGGCGCTGAGTGGCTGTTCAACCGCCACCTGTCCTGGGCTCTAGGGTATCAGGAAACGCAAGGGGTGTGTCGTGTCTGCCCTGCCATGGGGCAGGGCACACCCACCGTGATGCAGAGGGCGAGATGGGGCAGGTGCAGAGCCCATGCAATTCTCTTGAGGGATCAGAGACAGAGCGGGTGTGCGGGCAGGGGTCGGGGGACGGCCTGTTTTAGGGCTTATGTGGACAGCTTGTTACTCCTGGCTCGTTGGGCTCTGGGTTTGTTTTTTTTTTTTTTTTTCCAGTCCTGGGCTTGGGCTCAGGGCCTGAGCACTGTCCTTGGACTTTCTCAAGGCTAGAGCTCTACCACTTGAGCCTCAGCACCACTTCCAGCTGTTTTTCTGTGTATGTGGTACCGAGGAATCGAACCCAGGTCTTCGTGCATGCTAGGCAAGCACCCTACCACTAGGCCAAACTCCCGGCCATCTGGGGTTTTTTTTTTTAGTGCTTTTTTGTTAGCCTTAGTAGGCTTCAAAGACTGCATGCCTCTCTGAGCACTGTGCTCGTGCTGTGGGGTCTTGGGGCCAGTCTGTTGGAGTGAGGTTTGACAGGAATGAGGCCAGGCCAGGGCAGGCCTGGGCATGGCTGACTGGCCGTGGATGCTGGGTGGCTCAGGGAACGGGGAGGGTTGGAGGCGAGCTTGGCACAGGCTGGGCCCTCACGGTGTCCACACTGCTGCTCAGCCAACAGCCACCGGACGTCTGCTATCATATTTAAGTGTGACGAGAAGGAGGACGTTGGAAGGCCGCAGGTGCTGAGCGAAGTTCATGGGTGTGAGGTGACCTTTGAGTGGAGAACCAAGGTGGTCTGTCCTCCCGAGAAGATGGAGTGCAAGTTCATCCACAAGCACAAAACCTATGACCTGCGGCTGCTCTCCTCGCTCACGGGGTCCTGGTACTTCGTCCACGAAGGATCCTCGTGAGTACCTTGCTCGAAGCCCTGTGTTTGTGCGTAGGAATGCCAGGAGAGACAGAGCCCCTGGGAACAGAGAAGCTGGCCTGGCTGGATTGGACTAGACTTCACTGGAGTTTTGCAGGGTGTGCACGCTGTGGGCAGTTTCTAGGCAAGACTTGCAGGCTTCACCTTCATGGGGCCACTGCAGGGTACAGGGTGCCCTCTGCCGAGTTCCATAGCTGTGTGGGCTTCAGTCCAGAGCAGGGTGGGGATTGGAGCACTTGGTTATTTCAGGTGTCTCAGGGCAGACTTCACTTCCCCTCCTCACCACTCCTGTGTGTCTGCAGGTACTTCATAAACCTGTGCCAGAAAGTTTACAAGGGGCCCCTGGGCTGCTCTGAGAGAGCCAGCATTTGCAAAAAGAGCGCCTCTGGCCAAGTCCAAGTCTTGGGACTCGTGCACACACAGAAACTGGATGTTGTGGGTAAGACTTGGGGTCTTGTCACGTGGTTCCAGGAACGGGGTCTGGGTTGGGACAAGGAGGCTGCGGGTGTTCTGACGGGCGGGCCTGGGCTGTAGTCGACAACTCCAGATTGTTTTTCTCAGTGATTGTCTTTTCATGACAATAAATGCCACTTAGTGGTAGCTCTGACCACCAGTCAGGGTGTTCACAGTTGCTCTGGAAACTCTGAACCCATCACTCATACACTGGTGTTCAGGAAAGCCGGGCAATTGCCCAGTAAAGAAAACCAGGGCTACATTTTTTTTCCTTTTAGTATTAGGATTTGAACACAGGACCTGGCACTTGCTTGGCTTGCTTGCCTGGTACTTTATCCCTTGAGTCACACCTCTGTCCTTGCTTTCTTGCTTGTTAATTTGGAAAAGAATCTTGGAGATATTTTTTTCTTTTACTCAGATTGTCTTTGAACCATGGTCCTCAGATCCCCGCCTCCTGAGCAGGATGATAAGCATGAGGCACTGCTGCTTAGATTACAAATTTTTCATAGTCTTGAAAAATGTGAAGAAGAGAACCACCATTCGCTTTTACCCATCAGCCCCAAGGCCTGCTGATGCCACTGGATGGCATAAGTGGGCCTGAGATGTCTAAATGGAAAGCGCATCCTGGGGAACTACGCGAGAAACCGAGCCCAGGACCTGCAGCTGGGGAGTGGAGGGAGGGTCGCCAGGCAGCCGGCAGTGCCGGATCCCCAGCGAGTCAGCTGCTGCCGGAGAACTTTTCCAGTACGGCTGCTGCCATCTCCACCTGGCTAGAGGGCTGAGGATGGAGGGGGCCTCTAGGGATCAGTTTTCCAGCAGAAGTTTGTTTTGGTGTTTGGGGTGCCGTGGTGGATCCTTGCCTAAGTGAGCGCTCCACCTCTGAGTCTCATCTCCAGCGCAGCATGGGAAATTCAGGTCTACTCCACAAGTCAGTAGAGTCTGGTTCGCAGGGAAGGCCTCTGGGGTGTGGGCGGCGGGGTGGCTAATCCAACTAGACCTTGCATTGTTTGACCCCGTTTTGTGGCAGCTCAGATACTTTTTCTTGCAACAGCAGAAAATGTCTTTCAGAGTATTACACAGAGACCCAGTACTGAAGGCTCTCGTTTCAGCTCTTTGGGCCTGGGGCAGGGTTGAATGCCAGGAGTCTGCCCTCGCTTCCCTTGCAGCCCCTGCTCCCTTGGCCTGTGTTCTGTGCGGAACACAGGAAGACCTAGCACACCCGTGGTGGTTATCTAGCACATGGGCCGGCCAGAGTCTTTCCCGGGAGCCCGGGGGAGGAGGACTTGTGGGTGGCGGAGAGCCGCCGGGGTCTACCTACGGAGCAGTGGCTGGGTTGACACCGGCTACCACAGCCCCTGGGGTACTTCCCATTTAGCACACAAAAGCAAAGGATTTCACAAGGCAGACAGAGCTCGACTTTAAGCCACAAAGCCCCAGACACAGAAGGTGGTGTCTGTCTCTGGCGTCTCACGTTATCCTCTGACGTGTTATAAGAGGGGAGCTGGCAGGAGACTTAACTTTGAGTGGTGCCGAACTTAGATGAAGGTGGATTCCTAATGCTCCTGACCTTGATTGAAGTCTTTCCATTGCCCGCCCTCCGACATCCTGAAACTTCCAAACACCACATTGGGCGAAGGAGACTGAGACCCTCAGTCGGCATCTCCAGTCATGAAGCTCATTTTTGCTAGTGTTGTTTTAATCTTTTTAAGTTGTTAAAAATAGAAACCATTTATTTTTCCTCCTTCAATGCGGCCATTCACCTCGTCTCATAAAGCTCCCTTTCATGAGGTCCATCTCGCCTGGGCTGAGCCCGGGTTGGGCGCTGGTGGTGCTGACAGCCACTCATTCAGTCCTGGCCCTGAAGGCGGACTGTGACTTCTACCTCTGACGCTTTTATAAAGCACCGGAGATAACCTCATTCAACTGTTGGTTTGTTGCAGACGACAGAGTTCTCGTTACGTATTCCAAAGGCTACGTGTGCGGTGATAATAAGACCGCCTCTTCTGTGATAGAGCTCACCTGTGCCAAGACGGTGGGCAGGCCTGCGTTCAAGAGGTAAGGCGACAGGCCAGGTACTGTGCCTGGGAATGTTCTCTGGGAACACATGTGCCAGCAGGAGGCAGATGTGAGCTGCTCACGGTAACAGGCCATTCCTTCTGGAAGCTGAGCTGGAAAAGGGGAGTCCCAGCGGTCGTCAGAGGCCTTTCAGCTTCTGAGTTGTCAGTCGTAAGTTCATGCATCTCTAGCGTGAATCTCTCCAGCTTTAAGCATTGGACCGTGTCTAAGTGGTGCAGTGTTTCATCCCGATTCAGACTGCACCAGTGATCACCTTGCTAGTGACCTTGGGTGAATAGAGACCCCTCCTAAGTCAAAGCCCCCGGGTTCCCCCCACACCCCCGGGGGCCCTGAGGGATGCTGGGAAGGCCTCGGGACCCCGCCAGCCTGACCTGACCTGAGAGCTAGCGACTTTATTCCAGGCTAGACAAGTGTGTGTCCTGCTATCCCTTTCTGTCCGGCCGGGGGGTAACGGCCTGTGTTCCTCCTAGATTTGACATCGACAGCTGCACCTACTACTTCCGCTGGGACTCGAGGGCCGCCTGTGCCGTGCGGCCTCAGGAGGTGCGGATGGTGAATGGAACCCTCACCAACCCTGTGAACGGCAAGAGCTTCAGCCTGGGGGACATTTACTTCAAGTGAGTGAAACACTTGCCAGCATCCCACCCTCCCTGCCCGGAAGAGTTCAAGATGAGCGGGCCTGTGTATTTAAACCAAAGAGAGTATTACTCAGTGATTGAGGCTTATCAACCAAAGATGGTGCATGGGGGAGTATAAAATAGCGCCTCCATCTCCTGCATTCCTCAAGGCACGTGGGACGCAGCCCATGCTGGGAGCCAGGCAGGTGTGTCCTGGCTTGGCCTGGTTGTGGAGGTCATCCTCCCTCAGCTGTGCCCCCATCTCCTCCTCCTCCTCCCTCAGCTGTGCCCTTCAGAGCTGTCCTGAAGTGTTGTAGCAGTGGAGGTGTGCAGCGGAGCGAGAGGCGAGGGAGCTAGCTACACACAGTTCTGGGGACAGCAGCTCTAGCATTTAAGGAAGGTGTGCCAGAAAGCTGGGGGAAGCGTGATTGCTGCATGGGGTTGCTATCCTGGAGTCCCTGGGGACGCAGGAGAAAAGCCCAGGGCTCTGGAACTCTGTTGAAGCGACACATAGAACCTCCAAATCACTGTGTGCCCCCCTGCTTCTCAGGCTGTTCAGTGCCTCTGGTGACATGAGAACCAACGGTGACAGCTACCTGTACGAAATCCAGCTGTCCTCCATCACCAGCTCCACAAACCCTGCGTGCTCCGGAGCCAACATCTGCCAGGTGAAGCCCAGTGACCAGCACTTCAGCAGGAAAGTGGGCACGGCCGACAGGACCAAGTACTACGTGCAAGGTAAGGCCGCCCCTGCTGAGCATGCCCGGGGGCAGGGCGCCCACCTGTCTGCCACCAGCTCGCTTTGGCTGCTGCAGCCTCCGGTCAGTTGTGAAGCGAGCCCCTGGACTGCTGTGGTGTGCCAGTGCACACTTGGTCCCAGCTGCTCGGCCGCCTGTGAGACCCCGCAGCTCAGTGTGAGCGCCTCACAGCATGACCCATGCTGCCTCGAGGCACAGACCGGCCTCCCCCTGTGGTTCTTTTGGAGCCTCAAGTGACAGTAGGGAAGGTCAAGAGGTGGTCTGTCAAGGGTTAGAGGCAGTGCCTGAGAGTGCACAGCAGCCTTCCCGCCGGTCCTTGCCATCACATTCCCGAAAGGCATCTCAGCTCAGGCGCACTTGCTTCAAACAGCGCCATGTCGCTCTATGCTTTTTAGGTTTTAAAATTGGGGCCGGGTGGGGGCATTCAAGTGCTAGAACAAATTTACACACGCAGCGCCCTTGCTGCTATGCTGCTGGACCGTCAGGAGCACTTGGGCGTGTGTACTTCTCATGCTGTGACCTGGGATGGGGTCGGCAGGGGACAGGAGCCCAGATCCACCCTCTCCCTTCCGTAATCCCGTGTCATGGCACACACACCGCGTGTGAACTTTTCTGTCTTCTGCACACTGCAGTGACCTCTCCTTGTCTCTCATACCTCACACTCCTCAGATACCCAGTTTGGTAGGAAGTGCTAGAGTAACTTCAGGAACACTGCCGAATCCTCTCGGGTTCCCCTTTGTATGAGAAGGAAAGTCTAAGCACCTTCCACAGGGTTTGAAGGTCTTTGACAGCTGTTGGCCCTGTCTTCCAGGCTGTTGTACCTGCCAGTGTACAGTTCCAGCCACCAAATTCCTCAGGGACTCCAGGTCATCCTGGCACCTGGCGGCTTGAACAGGGTCTGCTCCACAGGCTGGCATGCCAGAGCCCACCCACCTTGCTCCTAAACCTGGACCATGGCCTCCCCCTTCAGAAGCCACCTTTTTACATAAGTGCCCACTGTTTGTATAAGTTTTTGTAAGACATCCCAGAATCCCCAGCTTCCAGGAGATGCACATGTACATGCCTCTATGCATGCGTTGGTATGTGTTTATTTTTGTTAGTTTGTTTTGGGTAACCCAGCCTGCCCTCGAAACTTCCAGGGCTCCTGTTGCCCATGTGCTTGGATTACAGCTGTGTGCCACCATGCTTGACCTGTAATCATTTTTGCTTAAGAAAACCCCCTTCAGACCATTTCGCTTGGTTCATTTCATCCACACCATGAAGAAATTTGAGTCTCCACATGTTCTAGTGGGCAAGAACGAGCCCTGCGAGGCTCCCTCTGGTAGGGAGGGTGAGGCTTCCCTCTCATCCTGGTTCCTCACCAGTGCAGCGATTCGCTGCAGAACCACCCTGGCTGATCACGAGTGGGTGTACAGGGCCCCTCCCTTCTGTGGGCACCTCCCCCTAGCATGGCACTCTCACCTCAGCCTTGCCGGCCCAGCCACCACTGAGTCAGGAAGGGACAGTCCACATGGGCTCCCTTCACTGTCTTAACCACTGGCAGGTTCTGGGGTCCCCACACCTGGCCCCCACCTGGTAACCTCACAGCGCTCACTGGCAGCTGTAGTTCGTGATTGATTGCCAGGACGCAGAGCACAATCACCTGCATGGAGGGAGGCCTGCCAAGGGCTGGGTCTAGGAGGGGTTGAGTGCACAGCTGCTGATGCTCTCCTCATGCGGGGGTCCCCACAGCCATCATTGACATGGTTACATGCAGTATTGCCCCTGCTCCTCCATTCCAGAGTTCCTGTTGGGGCGCCATTGTACGAGGGTGATGGTTAGTTGCGCATATGGTTGGTCTCAGTTTCCAGGTAGAATGACAGTAGCTGGCTAGCACCACTCCAAATTCACAGCACTGGTCAAGGACAGAGGCCAGGCTTCTTCCGGTAATACTAAATTCTGCCCCTGAACTTGGGACAGGGACTCCCTGTGTGAGGTGAGTGACTTCTGAGCTGTGAAGGAAGGCAGCATGCAGGCAGGCTTTTGGCGAGGAGCTCTGCCATCTCTGTGCAGTCTGAGCCCAGTGCTGTTCCTCTTCCTGCCGACAGATGGCGATCTGGACATCGTGTTTACGTCTTCCTCCAAGTGTGGGAAAGATAAGACCAAGTCTGTCTCTTCCACCATCTTCTTCCACTGCGACCCTCAGGTGAAGGACGGCATCCCTGAGTTCTACCATGAGACGGCCGACTGCCAGTACCTGTTCTCCTGGTACACTGCAGCCGTGTGTCCTCTCGGGTGAGTCCAGCCTTCCGGGCAGCTGGCACTCTGTGTGCGTGTTTTCCTCTTGTCTTTTTGTAAAATACCCAAGCATACACAGAAAACATAAGAGAAAACCATCACAGGGTCTCACCTGGACATCCCCTGCCCCAGTGGTGGTCAGCACACTGACAGGTTTTGGTGTAGACTGGTTCCACGGCTGTCACCCTGTGGCTGGAGTGGCTCCAGCCACAAAAACTTCCTGGTGAGCGTGGCAACAGATCTGTTCCAGTTAAGCATCAAGAAGAGGTTTCAGCCACTGCCAGCATCTTGTTAAGCCTTGTTAGAAGCCAAAAAGGCCGAGAACTAACCAGCACTCAGAATTCTAGGGTATGGAAGCTGTCAGGATTGGTTTTAATTACTAATTTGGAGAGGATAGTTTGTTTAATGCCAAGGATCAACAAAAAAAATACCTGTGGACATGTTCATGTCCCCATCTGTAAGGTTCAGGAAGTCCAAAAGGAAACAAACTAGGGGAGGTTATAGGTTGTTGTTGTTACTATTACTTTATTGTAACATGGTGTACAAAGGAAATTACAACTACATGAGTCAGGTAACAAGTACATTTCCTTTTGTATAGTGTCTTCCTTTCCCTTACTCTCTTTCCAGTGGTGTCTTCTGCCCTCTCTCACCTCTCTGTCTCCTGTCTCCTAGGGACTGGGCTGTGTGTACCTCCTCCCCGCATGCCAGCACAGTCTGTCCTAGCACTGGTTTTACGGAGCATAACTGCATTTGAACTAGAATGCAGGATTTTCTGTTGAATGAATGGGAAACTTTCTACAGACCCAACTTCGAAGAAGCTGGATCAAATTAATTTATGGAGATCTCCTTCTGGGCTCCAGCACCTGGGGCCTTCATAGAAATTCCTAGGACTTGTGTCATGTGGTGTGAGGCAGCTCAGTCAGGGGTCAAGAACAAGCAATAGACAGAAATGCAGAGGCACATTTAGAAACGACAGCGTGCTTTAATGTGACCCACAGTTTAAAGCAGAGATCAGAGGTGGAAGCTAAAGCACCCTCGGTACTCAGCAGTGATGAGTGGCAGGTGTGCCGGCATGCTCGTGGGTGCTGCTGGCTGGAGCAGGCTCTGTGGTGAGCAGCTGTCATTGTCACTTGCCCTAGTGCCCAATTAATTTGGATTCATTTCAAACCACACATATGTGTTTACTTTCCTCAATGCATGGCAGGCATCCTCTGTCCCTCCCTTCCTGTCCCGAGTGTAGCTCATGAGACGCCTCTCATGCCCTTCTCTGCCCGCTGTTTGCTATTGGGACAGCCCTGGGTGACTGGGGACCAGGAAGCTTGCATCCAGTCTTTCCACAGACTTGAGCTTCTAAGCAGAAGGACTTTCGTCTTGATTGTGTCAACCTTATGTTGTTCACTACTTCTGCCATGCAAGTGTGCTGCTTTTGCCCACAGGTCTGGTGGGTGAACTGCTGGCAGGGTTTCCTGGCAGGCCAGGCTTGAGATAAAAGGCTGCTCGTGGTCTGCTCAGCTCCGCCTTGTCTGTGCTGGCTGGAGCCCTGACCTCACTGACTTAATAAGAAAGCCTTGGTGTGCAGGGCAAAGCCCTCCTCCCCAGGGAGGGCGGGCCTGGGCCCCAAGGCGGAGCGGCCACGGGAGACACCTTTCTCTGGGTGGTTCCTCCCAGGCTAGCAGGCAGCGAGTGGGAGGTGAGGGTGGGCCCTGAATGAAGAGCTCTCTTGGCCTACTTCCAGTTGATGACGCTGGTGGTGCTGGAGCTCGCCTGTGTCTGTAGGCCTGTCCCCTGCCTCGAAGTCATGCCCAAGAACCCTTCCAGCAGCCATCCTCCCTGGGTGGGGATGAGGTGTGCGGGGCTGGGGAACCAGGGATCCCGGGCGTTGCTGTGGATACCGCACTGTGCAGTGACACGCTTCCTCTCTCCTTCCCTTGTCTTCTCAGGGTGGGCTTTGATGGCGAGAGTAGTGGCCTGGACGGGCCCGAGTACAAGGGGCTCTCGGAGAGGAGCCAGGCGGTGGGGGCCATCCTCAGCCTGCTCCTGGTGGCCCTGACCGGCTGCCTGCTGGCCCTGTTGCTCCACAAGAAGGAAAGGAGGTGAGAAGGGCACCGGGCGCACCGGTCCCAGCAAGTCCTGGGGTTCAGGGCTTCGGAGCTCATGTTGAGCCCACAGCAGCGTAGATCCTAAAGGTGCCCATTCAGAGCTCTCGGGCGGGGCAGCCGGCTCCACAGCTTTTTAAATGCCGTGTTGGGTGCTGGTGGCACACATCTCTAATCCTAGATCTGAGGTTGTGGTTCAAAGCCAGTCCAGGCAGGAAACCTGTCCATGAGACTATCTCAAGTGGACACAAAAGCTCAGGGACAGTGCCCAGGTCCTGAGTTCAAGCCCCAGGACTAGCAGACATGTGGGCACCCCTCCCTCCCACTACATTTTTAAGTGTCTGTTTGCAGGGCCCAGTGGATGATTGGCAGAGCTGTGCCCTGTCCAAGTCTGACTGGGCATCTTGTGTGGACGTGCACCATGAACTCCTGGTCTTCCTGCAGGTGTCTAGGACACTGGCTTCATCTGTCCTAAGATGGATAGCGTCGTCCACACGTTAACACGCTCCCCTTTTCTCACCTATAACATGCTGAAACTCTCTCGATGAAGATAGCTGTCGCGTGAAGGCCTACAGAGGCCTTGGGGACATGGTCCAGTACTGACTGGGTGTCCATAACCCTAAAGGCAGAGCCAGGGAGAAGGTGTCAGATGCCATCATCATGGCAGCACGAGTGTGGATCTTTTGTAGCCAAGGCAGGCAGGCTGGCAGGCTGGCTCTGTCCTGGTCACACCTTATATTCTCCACGCACAATGTCGGGTAACTTGTGACTGGAGAGATGGAACAGTTCGGGTCCTCTCTCCACTAGGCCATGACGGAGACGTGGCTTTGTAGCTGTTGTAGCAGCCTCCATCACTGGGTGGGGTGGAGGAGTGTCTGACAGCGGCTCTTGTGGCCGGGCCATCTGGAGTGGCCAAGCTGGGCTGTGGCTGCCCAGAATGGTGCCCTTGATCCCCAGTTGTTCTCCCTGGAATAACCCTTGTCTCATCCTCCCAGGGAAACGGTGATAAACAAGCTAACGAATTGCTGCCGGAGAAGCTCGAGCGTGTCCTACAAATACTCAAAGGTGTGGTCGGGGGCCCTGGCGGCGCCTCCCCGCCCAGCGCTGCTCGCCTCCCCTCCACACCTCTCCTGTGGTTGTCACTGATTTGCCTAAGAGTATTTTTCACTATGCCATTCCTAGTTCTTTGACTATGTCTGCTGAAGTCACTGTGCACGCAGTATTTGGGTGATTTCCTTCAGAAACCCTCCGGAAGGGGTCTCACCTGGGTCGGGACAGAAACATGTGGCTGGCTTTCCATACGCATTGTCAGACTGCTTCCCGGAAGTGCGCTGTGACCTGAGCCCTTCCCGTGTCTCTTCTTGCACACAGAGGTCCCCTTTCATGGGCATACATAGGGCACCTTGTTACCCGGAGGAGCCCTTCTCCCCCTGCACTGCTGAGTGACGGGGCTGCTTTGGTCGCTGCTGATTTGGTGGCCTGCCTACCTGGCTTTGAGGCCCCTGCCAGCCCTTGGCATCTTTACTCAGCAGACTTCCTGCGGTGAGGCTGCCCTCTCCCCTGCCCCTACCACATAAGCGACCTAGGCTGGAGTCAAGCAGGCCTGGTGGGGCCCTGGGACCAGAGCCTGGGATGGGTCTGGGGCAGCGGCTCAGGCTGGCAGGGGAGGCCCGGAGTGGATCAGGCATCTCCTACGCTCAGTGGCTTCTGCTCCCTCTGCAGGTGAACAAGGAAGAGGAGACCGGAGAGAACGAGACCGAGTGGCTGATGGAGGAGATCCAGCTGCCGGCTCCCAGACTGGGGAAGGAAGGGCAGGAGAATGGGCACATCACCACCAAGTCTGTGCGGGCCGAGGCGCTCTCGTCCCTGCACGGGGACGAGCAGGACAGTGAGGACGAGGTCCTGACCATCCCTGACGTGAAAGTTCATTCGGGCAGAGGAGCGGGAGCAGGAAGCTCCCAGCCGCCGAGGAACGCAGCGCGCAGAGCCTCTCGGGAAAGGGAGGACGATTGGGCGGGGCTGATCCCTGGCGAGAAGGGCAGGAAAGGGAAGTCCAGGCCGGGACAGCGGCAGGCGGCGGGCTCGTCCGCCCTGGTCTCCTTCCACGATGACAGTGACGAGGACCTCTTACACATCTAATCCGTGGTGCCTACAGGAGAGCGGGGAGCCGCGGGACAGCCAAGCACCTCCAACCAAATAAGACTTCAGCTCGATGACGCTTCTAGAATTTTGCCTTTAACAAAAACTGCTTCAAAAGGGAAGAGTTTTTGTGCTGGGGGGGAGGGTGGAGGCGAGCAGGCCCCGCTCCTTCGAGATTGTTTACAGTCCTCGGAACGCGCATGCTCGGATTGGCCACAGGGCGGCGCTCGTGCCCAGGGTTCGCCCGTCCTCGTTCACAACCTCGCTGCTGTGCACTCCTGACCGTGCCGGGCCCCTGCATCTCAGAACAGAGGGCAGTGTCTGAAAAAACCCCTTGCTGCTTTAGACCCTCCAGGGTGTTTGACCATTTATATGTTAGCATTTTAATTCTCTCCCCCTATTTATTGACTTTGACAATTACTCAGGTTTGCGAAAAAGGAAAAAAACCCAGCCCGTTTCTGCCGGCAGAGGCACAGCGCTCCAGGCATGGTGGGCAGGCGAAGCCGCGTGGCACGGCAACTTCTTGTGGGTTGGGAGCTGATCCGAGCTGGCAAACTGCAGTCTGGCTTGTCTTTTGCTTTCCGTGCTAGGCTGGGCAGGCTTGTCCACGCTCTGCCTCCGGCAGGGGTGGCTTCGGACCTTTCTCTGCCTGGCACCTCCAGTCCCGGTGTCAGCCTTGCCTTTCTGTGGCTCACGAATGCGATCAGCCCAAAGACCAGATTGCTTGGCGCGGGGTTGGAGATGGGTGTCAGAGGAAATAACCGCTTTTTAGGTTGGGCTGTAGGTCTCCTTTTTTTCAGGTTCTCATCATATGCCACCTTTACTGTGCTTATTTTTTTAAGAAAAGAAAAAAAAAACAGTGTTTATCAATCGTTCGACCTATAAGAAGCCTTAATTTGCACAGTGTGCAACTTACGGAAATTGTAAGGACCGGGGTGGGCCGGGCACCCCAGTGGTGCCAGGGGTTGGGGACAGAAGGGCAGGTCACTGGCTGGGGATTCCTTTCTCTGGGTGTTCAACGAATGACTGTCCTCGCATTGTAGAATTGTACATAGGCGCAGTGGTATTCACATACTGAAAAGCAAACCACCGGCAGAGTTCTTTGGTTTGTGCCTGATTTGGCTGGCTTATTTGATTTCAACATAAATGTATTTTTTAAAATTGATTTTTCTCTTCATTTTTCCCCAATCAACTTTACTGTAATATAAAGTATTCGACAATTTCAATAAAAGATAAATTATTAATTGGTTTTGTTTTCCCCCTCCCCTTTGGTGTTGTGAAAACATCCCTGTGCTTGTGGATCAGCTTTTCTGTTCTATTTTCAAAAAAGTTTAGGATGTGGGTTGTAATTCAGTGTCCTGCTTGACCAGTACTTTAAGCCGTGGTTTGCAGTTATAGGGATTTACCTTCAGCTCTGTCTGCAGCTGAACTTCCTGCTCTCCCAGGGTCTTCCTCTACAGTGGGCAAAACCATGGATGTGGACTCCAGTGATAGTGTCTTCCTACGCTGCAGTCCACACTAACATGAGATGTGTTCTCCTGAATAAATCCACAAGTCTGCCTTTTAAATGACTAATCAATAATTAACAGGTACCTACGTATTGACATGAAAGCAGATAGTTCCAATTAGCAAAACTCTCCCGTCCGTTCATACTAAGTTCTAGCTACCTGTGGTCACATGTGGTTCACAGGTATTAAATAGGAAATTCCCCCAACCGAGCTTACATTGAATGCCATTCTGAGCAATAGATTCTTGTGTGTCCCCTGCTTCCAGTGAGGCCTCTCTGTATTTACTCCCTTCCCACTCTTCTCGTCACTAGGACTTGACTACCTGCACTGTGTCTGTGCCTGTATCTCCCCCTTTTACTTAGTGACTTCAAAGTCAAGGAACATTGCTGGCAAGTCCCACGTGACAAAGAGAAGCCGGAAAGGACTGCTGTAGGTAATGCAAAACAAACAAAAAACAACCTATGTAGAGATGGAGGGAATTGGTTGTAAGTTATCTTTTACTGAATCTGTAAATTAAACTTGATTGTTGCTAGGTTAGTCGGGGGAGAAGCCGTGGCATTTGTATTATCCACACTGGGAGGGATCCCTAGGGCATTTGACAATGGAGGGACTCCTCGTGTGGATTGCAAGTTACTGTGCCCCTCTTGGTTCCTTGAAGGATTTTATGATCCGTCCTCTGGGGTTTTACAAAGGTTTACGTGATGCTGAAGTCTCTGATCCTCAGAGCTGGGGGCTCCAAGCCATTCCCCCTTTGGGTACGGAGGGGCTTCTGCAGGGACCAACTGCCTTGGGTAAGCTGGCAGGGAGGTGAGCTATCACTGCTTTCAGGACAGAACGTGCACAGATACGGCTGCCTCGACTGAGCCTCTACCCACAGCTTCTGAGAAATACTGAGCAGCCATCTTTTTTAAATTTTTTTTTTTTGCCAGTCCAGCGTTGAGACGCTGCCGCGATGCAGTTTGAATGGGACCCGAGGCCCTCAGGTGCCACCCTCCTTTGGAGATTGGGCCACTAGGGACCAGTATGTGGCAGGGAGGAGTCTAGATCCCAAAGTCCCTTTCTCAGCTTCTGAGGCCCCAAGGGGGCGCCCACACCTCATCCAGCTTCTCTACCTCTGGCTTTGGTTTCTTGGCTGCGGTCACTCTTGTTTGTCATTCTTTTGCTTCCCCCCCCCCTCCCTCCCTCCCTCCCTTCCTTCCTTTCTTCCTTCCTTCCTTTTTTGTTGGTCGTGGGGCTTGAACTCAGCCTGGGTGCTCTCCCTGAGCTCTTCAGCTCAAGGCTACCGCCCTACCCTTGAGCCAAGCCCCACTTCCTGTTTTTTTCTAGCGGTTAATTGGAGATAAGAGTGTCAGGTTTTTGTTGTTGTTTGCCCGTCCTGGGCTTGAGCTCAGGGCCTGAGCACTGTCCTTGGACTTTCTCAAGGCTAGAGCTCTACCACTTGAGCCTCAGCACCACTTCCAGCTTTTTTTCCCCCCTATGTATGTGGTACTGAGGAATCAAACCTGGGTCTAAGTGTATGCTAGGCAAGCACTCTACCCCTAGGCCAAACTCCTGGCACAAGAGTCTTAGGCCCTTTTGTGCCTGGGCTGGCTTTGAACCCTGGTCCTCAGATCTCAGCCTCTTGAGTAGCTAGGATTACAGGCGTGAGCCACCACGCCCAGCTTGTCATCGTTCTTTCTGTTGGAAATGAAGACCAAGTCACCAGAGCCAGTGAGAGGAGCCGGGCCACAGCACGGCATGCCCCTGAGACACCAATGGTTTTGTGTGGAAGCCCAGCAGAGGAGGGGTGGAGGTGATGAGGCCCTCAGGGTGAGTCTCCAGGTGGGGGGACTGGGCTTGTCCCAAGGGCAACGGGAGCCTTGGAGGGACCAGGGTTCACTGCTGAGGTCCCATGCCTTGGGGAGGGGGGTGGACATGGCAGTGCCATCACTGACAGGCAGACAGGAAAGGGGAGGTCAGGTTGGAAAGGGCTTCTCTGGCCACCTCGTGTTTTACGCATCCAGTAGGATTTATAATGTTCCTTCGGCGCTCCTGGTGTAGAGAGAACACACTTCGATGAATGGTTCCACCCGATGTCATCCTGGTATAAAGGGGTGACAAGGAATAAAAGTGGAAGCCTTTGGGGCCGGGAGTTTGGCCTAGTGGTTAAAGTGTTTGCCTAGCATGCATGAAGACTCGGGTTCGATTCCTCGGTACCACATATAGAAAAAAAAAAGCCGGAAGTGGTGCTGAGGCTCAAGTGGTAGAGCTCTAGCCTTGAGAAAGTCCAAGGACAGTGCTCAGGCCCTGAGCTCAAGCCCAGGACTGGCAAAAAAAAAAAAAAAAAAAAGTGGAAGCCTTTGTATCTCAACCCATGCCAGAGGAGACAGACTTGGGCCTCCCTAGTTTGGCTCACCTTTCTGTCCAGGTCAGTGTGGCCTCTGCTCCTGCCCCTGTATCTGATTCTATCCCATCTCATTGCTGGACCCAGCCAGACCTGGGTCAGCTATCCTAGGCCAGGCGAGTTCCACTTCGAATTAGTTCTAGTGGACATTTGGTGATACACAGTTTCAGGGTTTGTCACAGTGTGGGGGCTCAAGACAGTTGACTTACTGAGATTTGACCTAAAGCCAGACCCAATACCAAGGGTAGGTGACCTGCTATCTTAGTTTGCTGAAACAAAATACCAGGCTGGAAATGGTATAAAGAAAAGAGACCTCTTCGACCTTATGGCTGTAGGGCCTGGGAAGTCCAAGCCCACGATGCTGGTGAGAAGTTGTGCAATTTCTGTTTATAGCAGAAGTCGTAAGGACTGGTGAGTGGCTGCGTGTAAAAAGGTGGAGGGAACGGGTTGGGTGGGGGAAAGTGATGAGCTTTCTCTTGTCCTTACTAACCCATGCTAGTTAGCCTTAACCCCTTTGAGGGAGAGGGGCTCTTGTGACACAAACACTTCTGAATGCTTCTCCATGTCTCAGTTGCCTCATCCTGGCAGTTAAGTGTTGACATGAATTTGGCAGAACAAACCATAGCCAAATCATCGAACCCGCCTCCTCCTGGCCTTGGACTGTCACCTGGAAGGTGGTAGCTCAGGGGTTCGTCAGCTCAGGAGGCAGGTGTTCAGCAAGGACCCTCTGCTGTCCCCCTATGTGCTCAGTTCTCAGGGGGTCACAGTGCTTGGTCGCTTTCCTTCCACGCCAGTTGCCCTGGAACTCTGTACAGGTCTCTGCAGACTGGAGCCATGCACTGGGGGAACCGCTCAGGGCCAAGCAAGGCGCTTCCGTGCCTGGGGCAAGCAGTAGAAAGGCCTGGGGTCCCCCTTGAGTGAGGAGGGGCCAGGCCAGCCGCTGTCCTGAGTGGAATAAAGGAGCCAGGAGCAGCTGGTGGATGGGGGAGGGCCCCGCTGGCTACCCCGGGTGTGTTGCAAGCAAGGCCTTTGCCCCAAGCTGCTTCCTGGGCATTTGCAGTCCCTCTTCTGGGGACGTGGCATTTGGAGGTGCTGCAGAAAGGTACTGGGGCTCCCTTCAGAGCTCTCTCTCCCCACAGCAATGCCCAGATGGAGCACTGTTGCAGAAGAAAGCTTGTGGGGAGAGAGGTTTCCTGCCCCTGGAATGGGACATGTCGGTGGCTGTGGCAGCTGGTGGGACCAGAATGCTGGGTCACAGTGCCAGCCTGCATTCCACGGAGCAAAGGAGAGTCTCAGGAACAAGTGGCTTATAAATTGTCTGGATCCACCTGCCTGGGTGTACTTGTCCCTGGAAGAACCCCCCTGCGCCTTCCCAGGGCTGAAACCAGGAAGGGCAAGGTGCTTTCAGGCTGGCAGGGGTTTGATGCTTCCTTCAGTTCTAGGCCCAAGCCCCCTGAGGTGTTTCATGTATGTCCACGTGGCCCAGCCTGTGCCCAGGAGCTCAAGCCTGCGGGCACCTGGATGGGTGTTAGGTGGGTCTTGGGAAATGTGGCTTTGCTGGAGATTGCTGGGCATCTGTGTACTATTGTAGACTGATTGCACAACCTGGTCAGCCCCACATACTCATCAGGTCGTGTTGGTTAACCAGGATGGGGAGTTTCCAGAATCGAGGCCATTGGCTTGATCTGGCTCCCGTCTTTGCCCATGGTGAGCAGACTTGAGCTCTGTGTTTCCCTGGCTTAGGTGGCCCGGGATGGGCCTGGGAATGAACGGGGCTGCCTCTGACCTGAGCGGAGGTTGGGCTGGCTGCAGCTACGTGGACTGGGGCGTGGCGGGCTGGGCTCGAACCTGGACTCATCCCAACAGAGATGAAAGGCTTCTATCCCAGCAGCTATGGCACCTGGAGTCTCAGTGTCTCATCCATCAGCACCCTCGGCTACTGGCCATGGGCAAGCCCCCCCAGGACGTGTGCTTCATCTGGCCAGCGGGGGAGAGTTGCAGAGAGGAGAGGTGTCTGTGTTCCAGGACATATTGACTAGGGTGACTCCACACATTTGTCATTGCATTGTGCAAATCACAGCTCTGCACAGCACAAGGCACAAACACCAGGAGGCGGGGCCAGGGCCCCCACAGGAATCTGCTGTGCCCTGCATGGCCCCTGTTGGCTCCTGCAGCACTGGCGATGGTTCCTTTGCAAGTCTGTGAGACAAGGAGCCACGTGGAATGGGGGCCTGTCCATCCCTGTTGCCCCAGGACCGGGCAGCCAGAGGCTGAAAGAGTCAAGTGATCTTGCCAGGTGCCAGTGGCTCACATCTGTAATTCAAGCTACTCAGGAGGCTGACATCTGAGGAGCCTGGTTTGACGCCATCTTTAAGAGGCAAGAAAGTCCATGAGCCTCTTATGCCAAATGAACCACCCAAAAGCCAAAAGCAGAGCTGAAGCCCAAGTGGTAGAGTACCAACCTTGAGCAAAAAAACTAAGGAACTCGTACACACACACACACACACACACACACACACACACACGTGTGCACAAGGCCTTGAACCAGGTCATAAGAAAGTTCAAATTCAATAATGCTCTGGCTGCCAGGCATTTTGACTTCTTTCCACCTTCTCCCCCCTACTGAAGGCTGTGGTGAGAATGAGTCAGATAGCCTGTAATGTGGCCCCAGTACCACTCCGACAGGGCAGGCAGTTGCTGAGTGGCTTGGCTGTGCTCTTTCACTGCTCCTCTGCCATGAGTTGCTGGCCCTAACGTCCTTCAAGGCGTGCAGAACCGTGTTCTGGAAAACTAATAACACATCATGCCCTTGCCAGGTCTGGAGAAGGAGGGGTCTGCCCAAACCAGATGGGTAGTGCAGGGGACTCCTTGATTGGACGCTATGCAGCTACACCCAACCAGTTTGTGGCCCTTGATCTAGATGCACTGTAAAAGGCTCTTTTTATAACTAAGGAGTTGATAAGGGCCCTGAGAGATGCAGGTAAGTTTCAAGTGCTCCTGCTTACCTGCCTTCTCTTCTCACTGTGCAGGTGAGTGCCAGTGCTGGCCAGGAAAACAAACAAGGGGGCAGTGGGCCTGCCGTGTGTCTCCTCCCCTCGTCCTCATGCCCGTACCACTGGGCAAAAGGTTATTTCTAGCTGGCTACTGCCCAGATGTATCTTGCTTAGACAACAACCTGATTTCAAGCCACCCCCTTGCAGAAAACCTTTGGATGATCCACTGCATGCTGCCACAGCCCACAGTTAGGTCTCAGTTGATGCAGGCATCGCCCAGCCATGCCCAGTGTGGATGACATCTTGGACCAGGTGGGAGAGTTTGGCTGGTTCCAGAAGCAGTCCTTCCTGCTCCTATGCCTGGTCTCCGCCGCCTTAGCCCCCATCTACGTGGGCATCGTCTTCCTGGGCTTCACCCCCGAACACCACTGCCGGAGCCCCGGGGTGGCGGAGCTGAGCCAGCGATGTGGCTGGAGCCTGGCAGAGGAGCTGAACTACACGGTGCCGGGCCTGGGGGCCGCGGGCGAGGCCCATCTCCAGCAGTGCATGCAGTACGAGGTGGACTGGAACCAGAGCGCCCTCGGCTGTGTGGACCCGCTGGCCAGCCTGGCTGCCAACCGGAGCCAACTACCGCTGTGGCCCTGTCAGCATGGCTGGGTGTACGACACGCCCGGCTCCTCCATCGTCACCGAGGTAGGGATGGACTCTGCATTTGAGGGTCACTTGGGGCCTTTGAGGTGAGAAGGGAATAGGAAGCCATGCCTGCTGTCCAGTTTCACATCACCGACCTGGCAGGTGGCAGAGGAGCCAGCAGAGACCCACAGAGCTCACACCAGTCGGTGCCCCTGTTATCTGACCTCCAAGTGGAAAGTCAGCTTCCTCCCCCCTCTGCCCCCCAGGCCACGGCCCTGCTCCTCCCCAGGCTGCAGCTCTCACTCTGAGCCCTGCTTTCCCCTGCCTGGTGCTGTGGGGTCTCATGGGACTTGTCTTGGTAAAATAGCTGGTTACTAGATTTCCCCTCTTTATAGACCTTTACTCACAAAGCGGAGGGGACAGGCCTGAACATGTCACGATGCCATGCTAGCAATAGCCTGGTGCTACCAAGCTAACCTGGAACCTGAAGTGCCAGCCTCCCCTAGGCCCGCGCCTCCAGGGCTGGGCCCCCACCCTCCTTTTTCTCTTTTGTCTGTGGATTTCCACAGCACCACAGGGCTGTCCATGAAGTGAAGCCTGTGTGTGTGTGTGTATGTGTGTGTGTGTGTGTGTGTGTGTGTGTGTGTGTGTGTGAGACACTGGGCTCTCTTGCCTTTGTGCTGTTGAACACATATCTCTCTGTGATTGTTAGTAAAAGCATAGGTTATCCATCTGGTTTTGTTTTCCGTGTCTTGAGGTAGAATGGTTATGCTTCCTAGACTGGTCTTGAGTTTTGGGGTTAAAATGATTCTTATTCCTCAGCCTCTGAATAGCTGGGAGTAGAGACATTTAACACTGTGCCTGGCAATATAATATAATTTTTAAAGAGAGGTTTATGTTGAATATCTTGAATTATTATTTTTTTTTACTAGACTGAGGTTGCAAATAGAAATATTTCATGGGCTATACTTATACTAATAATTTATCTCAAATTTAATGAGCACCCTCCTTTTTTATTTGCCAAGTCTGGCAACCTTACCTTAGTGCCAAGTGAAAGGGTTGGATGGTTATTTAGGAAGAGGAACAGGATGCTTCTAGCTGGACCTGGTGAATGGTCTGAAGCAAGATGGTGGTGAGATTGGAGACTTTCCAGGAAGTGGGAGGAGCTTGAAGAGGCCTATTAAAGAGCCTGGCTGAGAAGTGTCAGTCACTGTGGTTGTCATGGTAACGACGGCATGATGTAAGAGGTACAGACTTTGCACAGGCCAGGGCCAGGGGAGGGACCCAGTTTGTCAGAGGGTTCTGGGGTGCAGACAGGGAGAGGTGCTGCACCTTGGGCTGGGCCCTTGGGCAGAAAAGGGTGACATATGGCAGCAGAGGAGGCAGAAGGGGTTTTACAAGTGTCCAGCTCTCAGGGCACTGAAGGAGGGAATTTAAGTGTGCTGGTACCTCATATCGTCAGGGTCATGAGGGAGCTTCTTTTAGTAAAAGGAGTTTGTCCCTTTTTGGCTGAGTTTGAAGGATGTGGGTTCATCTGAGATACCAATGTCCATTCGAAGGACTGGCACAGTAGGGCAGGAGGGTAATAAAAGGAGAACTGGCTAGTGTACAAGAGTTATATACCATTTTATTTCTCCCTTCTGTTTTCAAATTACCCTGGCTCTATTCTTTATCCTCAACTGAAGATTATGACTAGAAAATTCTCTGTTGTTATTCCTGTAGACTCGTTTTTTATTATTTATTTGTTTTTTTATTAAAGAATTTATTAACATTGATTTTTACCTCACATTTCAAATGATGCATTTAACAAACAAGTATTCAAGAAGGGATCTCAATATACAATCACAGGCTCTTAATTTGTAGAACATAATCAAAATTAGGCTAAGGGTTTGAATATCATAGATATGTATTAATCAATGTAATAAAACATTATGTCTATAGAGTCATAAGTTTTATGTCTATATAGTTGTGTTTATATTTCCCATACTATGTCCATATCATTGGGTACGCAAATATTGAGTCCTCACTTTTGCACTGTTTGGATCTCATAGCCACATATTAAGGATACCATGCGCCTTTTGTTCCTTTGGTCTTAACTTGTCTCACTCAACATGATTCGCTTTAGATTCATCCACTTCCCTGCGAATGCCATTATTTTATCTTGTCTGTTGGCTATGTAGAATTCCATTGTATATATATACCACATTTTCTGTATCCATTCATCTGCAGTAGGGCATCTGGATTGCTTCTGTCACCTGGCTATTGTGAATAGTGCAGAGATGAACATAGCTGAGCAGGTGTCTTTATCATATCTTGGGTTATGATGTTCAGGGTAGATGTCCAGAAGTGGTGTGGCGGGATCATAGGGAAGGTCTATTTTCAGTTCTTTAAGAATCCTCCACACTGCTTTCCAGAGTGGCTGAACTAGTTTACAATCCCACCAGCAGTGTAGAGGGTTCCTTTTTCTCCACAACCCCGCCAGCATCTGTCATTGTCTGAGTTCAAACTCTTGGCCATTCTTGTTGGGGTAAGGTGGTATTTTAGGGTTGCTTTTATTTGCATTTCCTTTATGACCATGGATGATGAACATTTTCCCATATGCTTTTCTGCCGTTTTAATCTCTTCTTCTGATAAGTCTCTCTTTAGTTCCCTTGCCCATTTAGTGAATGGTTTGTTGGGTTTGGGGGGGATTAGTTTCTTGAGTTCCCTGTAGATACTGGATATTAAGCATTTGTCAGATGTATTGTTGATGAATATCTTTTCCCAGTTGGTTGGCTGTCTTTCTATTTTAGTAGCTATACTTTTATCTGTGCAGAAACTTTTTATTTTTAGGTAGTCCCATTTATCGAGTCTCTCTCCAATCTGTTGTGACCCTGGGATTCAGTTCAGGAATCTTTTGCTTGTGCCTATGAGTTCCAGTGTCTCTCCTACTTTATCATGTAGCAGCTTCATGGTTTCTGGTCTGACACTGAGGTCTTTGATCCACTTTGAGTTAATGCTTGTGCATGGCAAAAGGCTAGGCTCAATTTTTAGTTTTCTGCATGTGGCTGCCCAGTTTTGCCAGCACCAATAATTGAATAGACTGTGTTTGTTCCACTGTATATCTTTGGCTCCTTTGTCAAATACAAGTTGCCTATAGGTATGTGGTTTTATTTCTGGGTCTTCTATTCTGTTCCACTGATCTTCTGGTCTGTTTTTGTGCCAATACCAAGCAGTTTTTGTTATTATGGCTCTATAGTAGAGTTTGAAGTCTGGTATTGTAATACCACCAGCATTGCTCTGTTTGCCTAGAATTGTTTTGGCTATTCTAGGTCTTTCCTTGTTCCATGGGAACCTTTGGATTCTATCTTCTATTTCAGTAAAGAATGTCTTTGTGATTTTGATGGGGATTGCATTGAATCTGTATATCAATTTTGGCATTATGGCTATTTTCACTATGTTGGTTCTCCCTAGCCATGAGCATGGGATGTCTTTCCATTTCCTAGTGTCCTCTTTAATTTCTTTTGTTAGGTTTTTGTAGTTTTCATTAAATAATTATTTACATCTTTGGTTAAGTTAATTCCTAAGTATTTTATTCTTTCGGGGGCTATTGCGAATGGGATCATTTTCTTGATTTGGCCTTCTGGTTCTGTATTGTTGGTGTACAAGAAAGCTACTGACTTCTGAAGATTGATTTTGTATCCTGCCACTTTGTTAAAGTGGTTTATTAATTCTAGGAGTTTGGGAGTGGCACTTATTGGGTCACTCAAGTAGAGGATCATGTCATTTGAGAATAGGGATAGTTTAATTTCTTCTTTCCCTATGTGGATCCCTTTGATGTCCTTTTCTTGCCTTATTACTCTGGCTAAGGGTTCCAGCACTATATTGAAGAGATGTGGAGAGAGTGGCATCCCTGTCTAGTTCCTGATTTTAAGGTAAATGTTTCCAGTCTTTCACCATTTAGTATAATACTGGCTGTAGGTTTGTCATATATGGCTTTATTTTAAGTAATGTACCTCTTATTCCTATTTTTTCTAGTGCTTTCAACATGAATGGATGTTGTATATTGTCGAATGCCTTCTCCGTGTCCAGGGAAATTATGATATGATTCTTATCCTTAGCTCTATTGATGTATTACATTGATTTGCAAATGTTAAACCAGCCTTGAATCTGTGGGATGAAGCCTACTTGATCGTAGTGTACAATTTTTAAAATTTGTTTCTGGATTCTGTTGGCTAGTATTTTACTGAGGAGTTTTGCATCTGTGCTCATTAGAGAGATAGGTCTGTAGTTTTCTTTTTGTGTTGGGTCTTTCCCTGGTTTAGGGATGAGAGTAATATTAGCTTCATAAAATGAGTTTGGTGTTGCTCCTTCTGTTTCTATTTCTCGGAAAAGTTTCAAGAGTATAGGTGTTATTTCATCTTTAAATGTCTTGTAGAATTCTGCAGTGAAACCATCTGGACCTGGGCTCTTTTTGGTTGGCATTTCCCCGATTGCTTCCACAATTTCATATTATGAAATTGGATTGTTCAGTTTGTTGGCCTCTTCATTGTTCAATGTGGGCAGCCTATATTTATTTAAAAAATCATCCATTTCTACTAAATTTTCTTGTTTCTTTGAATTTAGGCCCTGGTAGTACTTATTCATTATGGACTGAATTTTTTGGGAATCAGTTGTGATTGTTTCCGTGGGGTCTCTAATCTTGTTTATGTGAGTCTCCCCTCTCCTCTTTTTGATTAATCTTGCCAGGGGTCTGTCTATTCTGTTGACTCTTTCAAAGAACCAACTTTTTGATTTATTAATTTTGTGTATAGTGGATCTTATTTTGATCTCTGATATTTGATTTTATTTTTGTTATTTCTGTCCTTCTAGTTGTTTTAGAATTAACTTTTTCTTGCTCCTCTAGGTGTTTCAATTTCTTTTTTAGATTATTTACATGCTCTTCTTCTGCCATTTTAATATGTGCTCCTAGTGCGATAAATTTGCCCCTTAGAACTGACTTTGCTGTGTCCCATAAGTTCCTTTGTGAAGTCTCTTGATTGTCATTACATTCAAGAAAGTTTTGAATTTCTTCTTTGATCTGATCTGTCACCCAGGAGTTATTCAGAAGTGTGTTGTTCATCTTCCAAGTGTTTGAATGCATAGTTCAGAACTAGTCTGACTCTACTGTGATCAGATAGAATGCATGGGATTATATCAGTCCTCTTGTATCTACTTAAGTTTTCTGTATGAACTATTATATGATCTATTTTGGAGTGTGTTCCATGTGCTGCTGAGAAAAATGTATAAAGTTTTGCCGTTGGATGGAAGACTCTGTGTATATCTGTTAAGCCCAGCTGGGCTATGGTGTCGTTTAAGTCGATGGTGTCTTTGCTTAACTTTTGTTGAGTTAACCTGTCATTTGGTGAGAGTAGCCTGTTGAAGTCTCCCACTATGATTATGTTTGAGTCTATCTTGTTCTGTAATTCTAAGAGAGTTTGTTTGACGTATGTGAGTGCTCCAGTGTTGGGGGAGTAAATGTTTATAACTATAATTTTCTGTTTATAAATTGTACACTAATGTGTAGTGGCCATCTTTATCTTTATGTACTGATTTTACTGAGAAGTTAATTTTGTCAGAGATTAAGATTACAACTCCTGCCTTTTTGCATGGTGCATTGGAGTGGAAAATTCGTTTCCATCCTTTCACCTGGAGCTTGTTTCTGTCTTTGGCATTGAGGCCTGTCTCTTGGAGGCAACATATGGATGGGTCTTGTTTCTTAATCCAGGCTGCAGACTAATTTTTAACTTGGATTTCGAGACTTGCTTATGGAAGGATACAGAATGACTTTGATTAACACCAAGTTTAGCTCCTACCCCAAAGCTTTGAGATTGGAGTGACTCGGTCCCTGGGGAAAGAATAAAATGTCCCCTGGCTTTTGCCTCCAAGTTCTCCATCAGCCACAGCCTCAGCCTCCAGCCCCCTCAGTCCCAAACCCTAGCAGTCACCAGCATCCAGTATCTAGTCTCAGGCAGGGTGAGGTTAAGGTGAGACCGCCCCGGAGTGTGAGGAATTCTGCCTCTACTGAGGAAGAGTCTGAAAAAAACAGGCATTTCACCAAGGCCCCTGGCTAGTTCTAGAGATGAGGCAAGATGGCGGACATTGTTTTGTTGTTTTGTGTGCTGAGCCAGGAAGCGTTGCCCTGCCCTGGTGAAATCCCAGCAGGCACAGCCAGCTCCAGGCATCCCTGCCTTTGCCAGGTCAGTCTTTGCAGGTGCACCATGTGCCTGGGATGTTGGGGCTGGGCTAAGTGGGGAACGGAGACCTGGCAGGGCTGCCAGGCTGCAAGAGGGCTCTAGAAACCTTGGCTCAGCACAGCCCAGAGCAGCGGATCTGAAAGGCACGGTGGCTGCACTCGCACACAGTCCCAGGCAACCAGGGCCTTTACGGGCAGGAGCAAAACAATTCACAAGGATGCCACCTCACACAGCTGAGGAGGAGAGCAGAGACGCCATGCCATTTCCCTGTGCCTTCCTCTCCCTTGGGACGTGGTGACACCCAGGACATTGTTTTGGGAGATATGGGTGCAGGCTACCAAGAGAGAGCAGGCAGGTGGAGTCTAGGAGTGTGGAGAGGCCAGTTAACACCTGTGGGTGATCTGACAGATCATGAGCTCGTGGCAGAACTCGGGCAGGCAGGAGAACCAGCAACCAGTGATCAGGAGGTGGCTCTGACACGAAAGGTGACTGGCAGTGAATGCTGGGATTTGAAGAGAGATTGGGAGGAAGACTGAGCCTATCTGTGGGCTCTGGGAGCTGCCCTCTGAGGAAGACAGCAGGGTCTGGGCACGAGACAGTGGAGGGGGGTGAAGTCCGGTGGCCCTGCAGGGTCTTCCCCCTGGTTCACAGATGCAGGGTGCTCACCTCACGTGAACAGTGCTCCTCATCCCATCGGACAGCTCCAGGTCTTCCTGCTGGAGTGTTTGACCCCTGTTCCAGGACAAGACCTGGCTCACATCCACAGCAACATCCAAACCGGACGGGCGAATAGATCCTGCGTTTTAAAGGAACATGTATCTCTCTTTAGTAAAACTTTTCTCCTGTGTCTGAAGCCTCCCTGCAGCCCTCAAGTTTCAGATTAGGAAACTGAGGCCCAAAGTTGCTAAGTGACTCTCCCTGTCACCCAGGTGGTGCTCCTCAGGGTAGGTTGAGCCATAAAGCACATGGAGCAAGTCAGAGACACGGGAAGGGAGGCAGCCAGGCAGTCTGTGCCAGTAGTCTGCTCTCCTGTCCACCTCACTCAGCTCCAAAGAAGAAATGGCACAGGCCTCACCCCAGGTCCTGGCATGTGCACTGTCACCTGTGTCCTGGGTTGGGGAGAGCTCCTTCCCTACTTTTCTTCAGGCCTGGAACCACACGGGAACAGCTAGTGGCTTCCCCCAGCTGCCTGTCCTTTCCTGTGTCTCCTCCCAGGACCTCCTTATCTGGAGTGGCTGCATGTGGGACTTTGAGTCTCCTCTCTCCTCTCACACCCCCACCCTCCCCACACGATGCACCAGCCAAAGGAGGCCCTACTGTGTCACCTCTCACTCTGGCCGCTCTTCCTGCTCTTCCCGGGTGACATCAACCACTAGTTATGCCTCAGCTACTGGTGGAATTCTTTAACTGAACACAGGATCACTAATACCTTTAAAAAAAACCCCAACTCTAGAAAACATGTCTTTCTTTCATTGCATTCATAATTTGTCGCATTGCATTTCTTTTGGAAAAGTCCTTGGCCTTATTCTCCCCTACCCCATTGGCTACTGTCCCTGACTTCTTTTGCTCCAGGCTAGCACTCTACCACTTGAGCCACAGCACTACTTTTGCCTTTTCTGTGTGAGTGGTACTGAGGATTCGAACCCAGGGCTTCATGCCTGCTAGGCAAGCACTCCGCCACCAAGCTACGTTCCCAGCCCTTGACTAATTTTTTAAAGCAAGCTCTCCTGGCAGCTGTGACTGGTTTGTGGTTTCTGTTTAGCCATCCTCCCCCCCTCCTGCCCCCTCCCCACCAAGGAGGCCTTGTCCATGACACCAGCTCTCACTCTTGACACCTGGCCCCGGCTGCTTTCCTTAGCATGGGTTAGGAGTGAGTTCTGGTTTACAGAAGGGCCAGAATCGTGTCTTAGAAGGAGGTGATAGGAACAAATTATGACATGGCCAGGTGAACGAGCTGCGCACGGGGCAGGAGGGAGGACGGGGTGGGGTCCAGGCTCTCACCGCTCTCATTTACCCACTCTGTCCCCACATGGCGCGGCTGGCAGTTTAACCTGGTGTGCTCGGACGCCTGGAAGGTGGATCTCTTTCAGTCCGGTGTGAACTTGGGCTTCTTCCTGAGTTCCCTGGCCATCGGCCTCATTGCAGACAGGTGAGCTGGGGTGCTGCGAGGAGAGTGGCCCGGGCAGAGGTGGAGGGCAGGGCCGGTGGGCATCCTTCTATTGCAGGAGGCGGTGGAGATGAGATGTGGGGCGCTGGGGGGAAAGGCAGAGGGGGTGGGTGCCGGGGCAGGTAAGCAGCTCGCCCACCGGGGTGGGTGGCGAGGAGGGGACACAGCACACGTGTGCCGTGGTGGTGCAGGAAGCAAGGGTTCTGTCTTAGCTCCCTGAGTTTGGATGCTGGGGAAGCAGAGGGCACGGGGCCGGCGGGCGAGAGAGTCCTGCCCATCCTTCACTGCCTCCTTGTCCGCAGGTTTGGCCGGAAGCTGTGTTTCCTGGTCACCTCACTGGTCACTGCCGTGTCGGGCGTGCTGACCGCGGTGGCCCAGGACTACACGTCCATCCTGCTTTTCCGTCTGCTGCAGGGACTGGTCAGCAAGGGCAGCTGGATGGCCGGCTACACGCTGAGTACTTGTCCAGGGCGGGGCTGCCGAGGCCCGCCAGGCTGGGGGCGGGGAGGGAGGGGCGTGGGGAAAGGTGGGCAGTGGATTGCACTGGGGGGGGAGTGTTGAGAATCAGAGGCCTATGGCGCCCTCCAATCTGAGCAGTGCAGGTCCCCAGTAGAACCCGAAGATGGCCATTAAGTGAAGGGACACTCCTGGACCTAGAAGATTGTCCAGCTCTGCCTGGAGCTTCTGGGCAGGAGAGGTTCAGGGGGCCGGGGAGAGGATGGCCCCTGACCAAGGACCAGGGAGGCCCTGGGCTGAGCCAAAACCAGCTCACTGAGCCCGGGGCCTGAGGCAGACTGCAGGATCGCTGGGCCTAGCTGTTTGTGGTTTGGGGGACCCACGGAGAGAAGCTGAGGAGTGGACAGGGCGAGGGTAGCCTGGTGAGGAGGAGGAGAGGGGGTGGCCTCACTTCTCACTGTGACCCCCTCTCCACGGCAGTCACGGAGTTCGTGGGCTCGGGCTACAGAAGACTGGTGGGGATCCTGTATCAGATGGCGTTCACGGCCGGGCTGGTGGTGCTCACGGGCGTGGCCTACGCCATTCCACACTGGCGCTGGCTGCAGCTGGCCATGTCGCTGCCCACCTTCCTCTTCTCGCTCTACTACTGGTAATGTCCCCCCGCATCCTAGAGAGAGGCTGGCTCCTCTCCGAGTGAGTCCACACTCAGGGGGATGAAGGCGGCTGCCCCCTGGTGTCCCCAGAGGAGGGTGGGCTGCTCTGGAGTCTCCACACTGCTCCGGGAGGGGTTCACTGGGAGAAAGCGCCCCATGGCGGTGGCCGTGTCGGCAGGTGCTTGCCCGAGTCTCCTCGATGGCTGCTGTCACAGAGGAGGAATGCGCAGGCCCGGAAGATAATGGAGCACATCGCCCGGAAGAATGGCAAGCTGCCTCCGGCCGATCTGAAGGTAACTTGGCCAGGAAAGGGCCTCTGGCACCTGGGGCCTGGGGTTGGGGTAGGATCTGGAAGATGCCTCTGGAGCTGATGGCTAGTGGGGTGAGTGGGGCGTGGCCTTGTCCACGTGGGAGCCATCGCTGGGGTTCCCCGGCTCACAGCCCAGGTGAACTGACCACATGGCCCCCCCAGATGCTCTCTGTCGAGGAAGACACCACTGAGAAGCAGAGTCCTTCCTTCATAGACCTGTTCCGCACACCGAAGCTGAGGAAGCACACCTGCATCCTGATGTACCTCTGGTGAGGCCTTCCTACGTGCCCCGCGCGGGGCTGTGTGCTGGGCAAACTCAGGGAGCTGTGGGTCCAGGTCCTGCAGGAGGAGAGAAGGGGAAGGGAGCGGTTGAGCCAAAACGTTCTCAGAGAGCCCTCTGTGCCGCACCTGACTCGTGCCTGTCATTCTCGCTACTTGGGAGACAGAGCTAAGGGATGTGGTTTGAAACCTGGGCAGAAAAGTATGGGAAACTCTTATCTTCAATTAACCAGCCAAAGGCCGAAGTGGAGCTACGGCTTAAGGGGTAGAGTACCAGCACTGGGGGAAAAAACCCCATAAAACTAGGAAGAGCACCAGGCCCTGAGTTCAAGTCTCTGCGCTCTCTCTCTCTCTCTCTCTCTCTCTCTCTCTCTCTCTCTCTCTCTCTCTCTCTCTCTCTCTCTCTCTCTCTCTCACACACACACACACAAGGTCAAGAAAGGAGAAAGCTCATTCCTGTCGGAAAGGCTTGCTGAGTGAGAAGTCCGTGTTGAGTGAAGTGTGACCAATCCACACGGTGCCCCTGGGACCAGCCAGGCTTTGACTTGGTGTTAGAGGCTGGAGGGGAGCTGAGTTCCCCCTGCCCAGTTCCTTCCTCATGTGGAACAGCACCCTCGAGGGCCCCGCTGTGAGAAGTGTGAATTCTTGGTCCTGAAATTAGCAGTCTCCAAGTGCCACCACCTTCCTGCCTGGCCTGGCCTGGGTCGGCGCTCTCCCCTGGGCCATGCTCCCTGGTTTTCTCAAGATGGCGGGGGGTGGGCACACCCCTCACCTGTTACACTTGTCAAAAGTTCACCCAAGTTTGACTGAACTGGTGCGGCCTGGCCGGCTGTCAATATTTGCCTGCAAGTTGAATAATTAACCACTGTTCCCCAGAATCCATCCACGTTCTTTAGACCCTGGGCTCCGGGCCCTGGCCCCTCCCTCTGCCAGCTCTGGGGCCCTGTGCCTGGCTACACCACGAGCCTCTGCAAACCTGACGTACCGCAGTGTGGCTTTGAGGGGGTCAGCCCCCGCCTTCCCGAACAAATCGTCTGTCCCAGCTGTACCCTCAATTCTCCCCTCGGGGTTGTGTGGTCCCCTCACACGCAGCCCTCGGGTAGGTCCCACCAGCTGTCTCCTGCTGCTTCTCATCACACTCCCTCCTCAGGCTGCACCCTGCTTCTCCAGGCAGGCCGAGCCCTCAGCCCTCTGCTTCTCCTCCCTGTTAGCCTCCCCGCTACATGTGCCCTCCAGGCTCTGTGACCTGGCCCTGAGCAGCTGAGAGGCTGACAGCATCTTGCATGCTGGGATAACCAAGAAATGTCTTTCATTTTCTCCTGGAACTAGGATTTGAACTCAGGGACTTCTGTTTGCTAAGTAAGCATTTTACCTCTCGAGCCCCATCTCCAGCCTCCTGTCTCTGTGTTGGGTATTTCCCAGGTTGGGTCTTGCTTGATGCTGGGGTGATGTAGGCTTTCAGCTTCTTCTCTGCTGCCTGGTGATATTGGGGTGATGTATGTGTTCCCCTGTGTCCAGCCTTCACACTTTCCCACCGCTAGGGGAACAGCAGTGTGCCCCTGCCCCCCGCCCTTGTGGAGATGGAGTTCCGGGAGCTTTTTAATGAGCAGGCTGTCCTTGAACAATGATCCTGTTATGTCTAGTTCCCAAGTAGCTAGGATTTTAATCTTACACCATCGTAGCCTGCGATTTAAGTTATTTTGAGAGTTTTGAGAGATGATCTCACTTTTTACATAAACCAGCGAGAACCGCGATCCTCCTATGTATTCCTCCTGCCAGAACTGAGATGACAAATGCCGACCACTACACTCAGTTCTTTATTGGCTGAGATGGAGTCCTGCTAACTCTCCCCGCATCCCCCCTCGGCCACCAGCTGAACTTGAAGTGTGATTTTCCCCCACCCCATTCTTTCTCAAACACCTGTGACTGGAAGTCTGAGGTCCTGTACCCGCGTAGGAGCTCGAATGGTGACTTGAATGAGTTAGGCGGCCTGGTCACTGGGCTCTGTGCCATGTTCTGCAACCTTGCTGATTTTCTCAAGTATGGGTGGGGGGCTGTGTGGTGGATGGGAGGAAGTGACGGGATGCATGCGTAGGGTAGGGGGGACGGGCCGTGCGTGCCATGTTGGGCTTGGTCTGTCTGCTCTGGAATGCTGACCTTGGAAGGAGGCGGCCACTGGTGAAGGCAGCGATGACAATGCAGTTCACGGAGTGTGTACTGTGTGCCCGAGCTGTGCCTGGCCCTTTGTCCAGGAGCTCAGTTCTCAAGATGACCCGATGCAGTAGGTACTGCTACTGTCCTGTGCACCAGGACGAGACCAGGCCCAGAGAGCGTTGTGATGTGCGTGGGGCCACACAGCTTGCAAAGCAGCTGGACGCTGCTCCTGCTGGGTCCCCGCTGCCATCTCCCATCTGTCTCTGGGGAGCCGTTGAGGTTCCCAGCGGGTGTGGGATGCTGGCAGGAGGCAGGCTGGCACCAGGGAAGACGTTCCCCCAGGGCGCTCCGCTGGAGGGCCTGCCCGCCTTTGACGGGGCTGCCCTCTCATCCAGGTTCACCTGCTCTGTGCTGTACCAAGGCCTCATCATGCACATGGGGGCCACGAGTGGAAACCTGCACCTGGACTTCCTGTTCTCCGCGCTGGTGGAGTTCCCCGCGGCCCTCTTCCTCCTGCTCACCATCGACCGTCTGGGCCGCATCTACCCCATGGCCGTGGCCAACATGGCAGCCGGGGCGGCCAGTCTCCTCATGGTTTTCATCCCCCAGGGTGAGCAGTCCGGGCTCCGTGTCTGCCCAGACAGGGGTGGTGGGGAGAGGTTGAAATGTCCCCATCAGCTTCCGGAGCAGGAACCGAGACAGGTATGCGGCTCGAGTATGTCAAAGGCGCTTTGTTTTGTATGACTAACGACTCCGTAAATCTTTAGCCACCCAGACGCCCTGGTAGCAGAGAAAGACTCCAGGCCCCCCAGCCTTCTCCCCCGACCTGAAGTCCCGTCCGATCAGTGCCCCCTCGGGATCGCCGCCTGTGTGTGACCTCGGCCACAGAGCAGCAGGGCCACTTCTGAACCCCACGCGTGGAGCTCTGTGGAATGTACTCTTTCGTTTTGCTGGTCCCTTCTCGGTCGTCTGTGAGGATCAGCCATGTTCTCACGTGGCAGAGTGGCTTGAATGTTTGATATTTGAAACATTAGAACTCAGGGCCTTGTGCTTGTTGGCTGGGTATTCTAACCCGTGAACTATACAACCCCAGCCCTTTGTGCTTTATTTGTTTTTTTGATCAGAGTCTTACGTGTTTGCCTAGCCTGGCTTCAAGCTGAGATCCTCTACCTCTCTGACTCCTAAGCCCTGGGATTGCAGGTGCCAGCTCCTTACTGTGCAGCCTCCCCTCGTCTAAACACCATACCGCACGCCTGTCCACCGTTGATTGTCACATGCTGTTCCATTCTTCCATTGCCCTTCCGCTGTGGTGACCATACTCTTGAGTTCTTGTGTTGTCAGTTCTCTTGGGGACCCAGCTGTGAGCCATCTCCCCGGGGGTACAGTTACAGGTGTAGTTTCAGTCTACACCGCCCGACAGCTTTCTAAAAAAAAAAATAGGACATTTTATACAGCTTCCCTCTCCCTAAGATGCAAGAGGATTCTAGGTATTCCCCCACTCTGTCCCCCCATGAACTTGATCTTACACTGTAAGATCTCTCTCTCTCTGTCTCTGTCTCTGTCTCTCTCTGTCTCTGTCTCTGTCTCTCTGTCTCTGTCTCTCTCTCTCTCTCTCTCTCTCTCTCTCTCTCTCTCTCTCTCTCTGTCTCTCTCTCTCTCATCTTTTCACTGGGTACTGGTGCTTTACCACTCAAGCTATAATAACTCTTGACTTTTTAAACTTGTAATTGCAGGATATCAACTGCCTTTCACAAACTCTGCCTTTGCGATTGTTCGGTAAACACCCAGGCAGAGGTGCCCTTTTCCTCTTTATTGCTTGTGTTCTGTGCTGTTGGCTTTGTGAGTCACTTGGGCAGAATCCTGGCAGGGTACTGGGCCCAAGATCTTGTGAAGTCACCTCTTGAGCATCCGGGCTGGACAGGTGAGTGACAAGGGGGTCCTTCTCTCTGTGTTCCTCTGCAGAGCTGCACTGGCTGAGCACCGCGGCGGCCTGTGTTGCCCGGATGGGGGTCACTATTGTGTTACAGATAATCTGCCTGGTGAATGCCGAGCTGTACCCCACATTCATCAGGTAGGGCACCCAAGGGACTGCCTGCCAGACAGGCTGGGTTAGGCAATGGGGATATTGGGGGGTGCTGTGAGAAGCTCATCTAATCCTGTAGGAACCCACTTATTCATAAGTGAGTCCTCCAGTGTTAGCCGTTTTGTTCGGCTTATTAACCTTATCAAATCACCTGGAGGGCCATTGCTTTGGAGCATGTAACAGAAATCACCCCTTTGAAGTCAGAATAATATTCCAGTGTATGTCCCTTTTTAGGTATTTGTCATTGTTGTTACAAAGGTGATGTACAGAAGGATTACAGTTACATGTTGGGGACTGAGCACATTTCTTTTTGGACAATGTCACCCTTTAGATTCGTGATTTGATGGCATTATTGGGAGCTGGTGGGACTCGGATCTGGGCCTGGTTTGAGAAAGTGGGTCACTGCAGGGTGGAGGTGGGGAGGGGGCCGAAAGTGGCTTCCTTAGCCTGTCTCTCTCTCTCTGCCTCCACCCCCACCTCCAGCCACATCTCTGCTTCCAAATGCTATCCCTCTGCCTCCACTCGCCTGCCCTTTTGTCTGTCTGTCTGCCTGTGTCTCTATCTCTCTGGCTGCTATGAGGTGGGCAGCTTTGTTCGGTTATGGCCTCTCTGTCACGAAATCTTGCACACAGTGGTGAGTACGTGACCACCAATGGAGACCTCTGAATCCGAGAACGGAACACATCTTTTCTCTCCTAAGTTGTTTCAATTAGGCCTTTTTGTCACCATGCTGCAGAAGCTGTGGGCCCACTGTCCTCCCCTCTACCTCCCCCCTCCTCCACAGATCACTGCTGGCTAGCCGGGCAATGCCTTGGTTGTTCAGAGACTCTGGTGCAGATCAGTCAGACCTGGTTTGACTCCGCTCCCAGGGTCCTAGGACTGTTATGAGCCTGGGTCTCAGCAGACTCCTGTTGTGGGTTTTTTCCCCCCTATGGGACAGCAGACCTCAACCCTGGGCCAGAGTGGGACAGAGTTGAGGGTTAGAACAGGGATGTGCTGTGCACATCAAGCTTCCAGCGATTCTAGAACTGCACACCTAAGGCTAAATATCCTTAGAAGAGGCAGACTCTGTCTTTCAGATGCGTGGACAATGGGCAGCTCGTGCCTCCACCCACGTTAGCCCAGCCTAGGTCTGCGTGGCTCCTCGGATCCCTGCTGAGCTCCGTGCACCACCCGCTCACCCCGCGTGCTGGCGTCGCATGTCCCATGGGTCAACATGGCTCGGGGTCTGGCTGACATTTGCGAGACGGAGTGACAGAACGTCATCTTCCATGTCTCCCTGCTTCCCCAGGAACCTCGGGATGATGGTGTGCTCTGCCCTGAGTGACGTGGGTGGCATCTTCGCCCCCTTCCTGGTGTTCAGGCTGATGGAGGCGTGGGAGGCCTTGCCCCTCGTTTTGTTTGGTAAGACTCCACGAGTGTTTCTCGCTCCTGCACCCCAGCCTGCAGACGGGCCTGGAATGAATGAATGCTCAGCAGCTGAGTGTGGAAGGGACTGGAGGATGGCGCTTGCTTGGTGGTTGTCCTCCGACTCCTCTGCCTTGCTTCTTGGGAAAGTTTAGGTGATCTCACTAGGATGTGGGCGGAGATTAATTCATTATTTACTTATTTAACTTTACCAGTCCTGGGGACTGAACTCAGGGCCTATGCATTGTTCTTGGGCTTTCCTCAAGACTAGAGCTCTACTACTTGAGCTAGGGCACCACTTTTGGCTTTTCTATGTTTGTGGTACCGAGGAATCGAACCTGGGTCTTTGTGCATGCTAGGCAAGCACTCTACCACCAGGCCAAACTGCAGGCCCCTGTGGCCAGAGATTTATATCCTTTGGCTCAGAACCAACCACTCATCCGATAGGACAAAGGCTGACAGACTTGTGCATTTACACTGTATGTACAGCCATTCTGAGCTTCCCCAACTAGAACCCACACGAAAACCTCAACACTACTGACAAAACAATTACTGCTGCTCACCAAAAATGGGATGTTGGTTCAAGCTACTCTGAATCTTAAAGTCTGTGTATGCTTGATTAAGTTTTCCCGCAGTGCCATCCAACTTCTACCGAATACAAGTCTTCCAACAGAGCCAGAATTGTCACTTTATTGCTTTACATTAGCTTTTTACCCTGATTTTTGGATGCCATTTGCTTTCTGAGACACATATTTTTTGCCAGTCCTGGAACTTGAACTCAGGGCCTTGGCACTGTCCTTGGACACTTTTTGCTCAAGGTTAGTGCTCTGCCACTTGAGTCACAGTGCCACTTCTGGTCTTTTCTGTGTATGTGGTACCAAAGAATCTAATCCAGGGCTTTGTGCATGCTAGCCAAGAACTCTACCACGAGGCCACACTCCTGGCCCAATGAAACACATTTTTATAAGATTAAAGACAAGATGATACTGAGCAGATCACAACAATGATGATAATGCAGGACTAAGGGTCTCATGTCCACTGTGCTGTGTCACGCATGAGGGGATTTAAAATGTTGGGTTTTGAAACTTCTTTCTTTTCTTTTTCTTTCCTTTTCTCTTTTGTGGGTCATGGAGCTTGAACTCGGCCTGGGTACTGTCCCTGAGCTCTTCAGTTCAAGGCTATTGCCCTACCTCTGGGCCTGGGCATTGTCCCTGAGCTCTTTAGCTCAAGGCTACCCTTGAGCCAAGCCTCACTTTCTGTTTTCTAGAGGTTAATTGGAGTTGAGAGTCCTCAGGTCCTTTTGTGCCTGAGCTGGCTTTGAACCTTGATCTTCAGATCTCAGCCTCCTGAGTAGCAAGGATTATAGGCATGAGCCATCACACCCGGCTGGAATTTCTCTTTCATTGGTCTATTTAGGCTATTTCTGGTCAAAACTGTGATGATGATAGATTCACAAATAAGGTAGACCTATTGTACTCAGTTCCTAACTCTTCTGCATTCAGTTGCTGGAAATGATGCTGAATTTGACTTCTGGATCTTAGAAATGGAAGGAGAGGTGGTGTGATGGGGCATGCCTCTAACCCCAGCCCTTGGGAGGTGGGGTGTGTGAACCACACAGTAAGACCCCATCTAAAGGAAAAATAGAGAATAGATTCCAGGAGACAAAGGGTAATTGAAGTTGTATGTCAGCTTACTAGTGAAAAAGACCTGTGAAAGACCAGAGGACTCTGACTCCTTCTCCTGAACCTGACTGAGCACGTGCTTTCATAGCCTGCTTACATACTTGGTAGAGAGTGGGATAGCTGGGCATTTACAGAGAATGGTCTGGCACCCTGACATGGGTGAATGCAAGGGAAAAAAACAGGGGAGGGAGGAAGGGAGAGGGAGGACGATGGGAAAAGAGAGTAAGAGAGAGGGGACAGGAAGAGTCGTAAGAAGAGGCACTCACTGCGCCATCCACCAGCCAATCCATTATCTATGTAGTTAAGATTGACTTTCATATCACCCTTGCACATCACTGTCATGCTTCTGTGGTAGAAGCAATGTTTCCTTTTGCATGCTGCTGCCAACCATCTTTTCAGGAAGTGGTGCCCCCATGTCCTGTCTGGGTGGGGTGTGTACTGTGGTCACCTCCACTTGGCATGGCTTTCCTTTGCAGGTGTGTTAGGCCTGACTGCGGGAACAATGACACTGCTTCTTCCTGAGACCAAGGGGGTATCGCTGCCCGAGACAGTGGAAGATGCTGAGAACCTGGGGAGGTGAAGCCCTGCAGGGCTGGCGTGGGAGGGCTTGGTTCCTGCCCTCTGAAAAGGGTCATAATTCCATCCGGCACTCCCTCTGCTCATCTTCATGGTTCTGAGAGTGTCCAGACATTTGTATGACTTGATGCTGCCTCCAGAGATGCCACAGACCCAAGCATGACTCAGTGACCATTGATGACAGGAGGGAGGGGGAGGAAGAGAGGGGAAGGGAGAGAGAGAGAGAGAGAGAGAGAGAGAGAGAGAGAGAGAGAGAGAGAGAGAGAGAGAGAGAGAGAGAGAGAGAGAGGGGGGGGGGGGGGTACGTGAGTGCACGCATTTCAAATGGGGCAGTGCCCAGCTGGTTTTTGTTCTCTTCACTGTCCAGATATTCCACAACTTAGTTTAATTTAATCCAGAGGTTGATTTGGTTTTGGGTTTTTTCCTCATCTTGACATTTATCTTTCATTTCTGCTTGCTACAGGAAAGCCAAGACCAAAGGCCAGGAGAACAAGACTTACCTGCAGGTGCGGATGTCCCAACACACAGGGGCCTGAAAGGCCCCCTGGGAGCTGAGCAACCCAGCCCAAGAGGGTTGTGCTGTGGAAGACATGCCCAACGTGCTCGGAGCTCTCCTGTTCCTGTCCTCTTCCTCATACTTGCCCCTCCCCCAGCAAACATCCATTCTAAAGAGTGCCTGAGTGTACTTGTCTGACTGTCTTCTTTCTTTTAAATCCTGTGGAGTTCTGGTCAAACTTTTGTCCATTTATTTTTCTGTCTAGTAAAGAACCATTGGTCCTGTTGGTCCTGCCCTTTTAATTCCTTAAAACATTGTGACGATGCAATTGAATTTAAATATTGATATAAGAACGAAAAAGCCTTGGTGATTGTTTTTCTGGAATAACTATTGTTTGAACCCCCTGTGTGCGTGTGCAGGTGTCTGTGTGGACAGAAGTGCAGGTGTGTGTAGGTCACTTCTGTGGTCCTTGGTTTTCCAACATGGTGCCTCTTCTGGGGACACATAACACAGTGTGTGATGGAGAAAACACGCTTTGCCTTTAAAGACCACTTGAGTCTGACCACTTTAGGAAGGAAGTTTCTCCCACCCGTGCTCCAGGAATATGTTGATCTGTCACCCTAGCTTTTGGTCCTTGTTGGTGATTCTAGGAGGTGGACTCGACCACCTGGGAGCTGTCACCATCAACATCTCCAAAGAGTTACTTGGTCAGGAACTATGAATGTCTTGAATGTTGTGCAGTGATTTCCCCGGAAGACACCATAATCTTCACCTCCACATGTCTCTACTGGTGAGACCACCGCAAAGGCCTCAGGCGAGTCCCCCGAGCATGCTGGGAAGCAGCTGGTGCAAACTGGAGGTCTGCTGGGGTTCATGTGCTTCTGTTACCTGACTACCTGAGATACATGCTGCCATCCCTGTGGGGACGTGAGGACATGGAGGCTGGCACCCGGGAGCTCTCAGAGCCACCTTTGACAGTGGACAGAGCCAGGGTGAGGCTCGGGGCTCGGGGCATGGCACTGCCAGAGATGGAGATGGAGATGGAGATAGAGACTTATAGATGATAGCTGGAGAGACAGTGTGTGTGCGCATGGAAGAGGGAGGTATAGAGAGGAAGAAGAGAAACACTGTGACATGGGAATATAAAGGTTTGCTTTTAGTCCGAGGGGAAAGGAGTTCCAATCCTCCTAATTCCAACACACGAGAGGGCATGGCTTCATTTCTCCCAGTCTACAGTGAAGTCTTTACCTTTCCTAACACTTTCTGACCTTAATGATGCTATCTTTTTTTTTTTTAACTACTCCACTGGTTAGAAATAGCTATATTGTAATCATTGAACATTGTTTTCCAAATATAGATGAAATTTGCCCTCTCTAATCTTTGGTTAGAGACCTACGGCAGAAGCTCTGAGAAAGACTTTAAAGCGAGAAGCGTCATCTTGAAAACTCGCAGCACGCCCTGTGGCGTCCTCGCTGCTCCGTGGATCTGTGGGGCAGAGCGGATGCAGCACCCGATAGCATCCTTGCACTCACGAGCACAGAAGGGCCCGGAGGAACAGCTTTCTTCTGTGTGTATCTGAGGAGGAGGCTCGTTCTGGGACCAGCCTTGAAGGAGAAATAAGATGATCTTAAGCTTTCCTGATAGGGTAGAGTTGGCACTGGGGATCCCTCTCCTCTTGACTTCCTCATTGCCAAGGTCAACCTAGGCAGGAGTGGGTGGGGAGGTCACCTTGCCATGCCGAGGCGGAGATGCGGTTGTGATGATGAACACTGGGAGACAGGGTGGCTGTGGCTTGGGCACTGGGAAGCAGTCAAAGCTCCTGGCAGGGGAATTGCCAGAGGTGCCTGAGATTCTCCCTAGGGCACTGCAGGTCAGCTAGTCATTCAGCAAGCACAAGCTGTGGATCCCAGAGTCTCCACCTGCTCTGGCACTCTGAACTTTCTAAAGACAGCTCTGGCATGAGCTACAAGCAGGCACTGGCCAAGTTCTCCACCACCACCATGGGGCATCTGGGAGGTCATGGGGTCAACAAGAGGAGCGGCCCATCTCCCCAGGCCCAGGGGGGAAGGTGGAGGAGGGGTGGACACTCTGCAGCCTTCTCCTTCCTCAGACATTGCCTTCATAGCCAGAACTCAACCTCTAGAGATGTCTTCCTGTGTGACTTGCTAGATGGAAGAAGCGAGGCCCCGCTCAATCAGCTAACCGTGAGGGTGGCACCATGGCCAGGGAAGGGAAGGATGGGCCAGCAGCCAGGGTAGTCTAGGGCTGTGTCTGAACAGGGGGCTGAGATGGACCAGGAAACCTGCAGCTGCACACTGTGGACAGGCTGATGATGTGATGTCTCAGAAAGAATCCCTGTTGGCTGGATGTGGCCATCCTTCGGCTTCCATGTCTGTATGCTTCCCGTGTCTGTAGTTTCCGGTGGACACGGCATCACCAGTGGAGACAAGCGGGCATCCAGGGATGCTTGCTCGTGATGCATGGGTCCATGGGTTGCTAGGGGCAACGCGTCATCCTGCCGCCCACCTGCATCTCTTTCTTGCCGGTGGAAGTGGGCTGCTAAGTGTTTTGGGTTATCAACAGAATGGGCCAATTAGAGACGCATTTGACAGTAAAAAAATGTCTCCTTAAAAATTATTTTAAAACATTAATATTTGCCAGGCACGGTGGCTCCCGCCTGTCATCCTAGCTACTCTGGAGGCTGAGATCTGAGGATTAAGGTTCAAAGCCAGCAAGGGCACAAAAGGACCTGAGACTCTTATCTCCAATGGGAAGTAGGGCTTGGCTCAAGGGTAGGGCCGTAGCCTTGAGCTGAAGAGCTCAGGGACAGCACCCAGGCCAAGCTCAAGCCCCATCACACACACACACACACACACACACACACACACACACACACACACACACACACACACAAATATGAACACATGTGGCCATCATCTGTGGAAGCAGGCATTGTCTGTGTTCAACATCCAGAAGAGACTGGATGACCACAGAGGGAGTGGGCCTTGAATTTAGACTTTCTGGACTACGCTACAGGAGAAACACAGGTTTAGAAATCAATCAAGAAGAAGGGATGGAGGGAGCAGTGCTAGCGCCCTGTGGGCTCTTGTGGCTGAGCCGCTTGGCTCCTAGTACTTTTTCTTTCTCCACTAGTGGCACTGGACCACACCTCCGGCCTTGTTGTTGCTGGTTTTATTTGAGACGGGGTCTTGCTTCCTGCGTGGGCATGTTGACCGGTGTTAGGCTTCCCATCCAGCTCGGATGATAGGCACCTCCTGCTGTGCCCGGCTGTGCGATAAAGGAGATCAAGAACTTTCCTTTCTGCCCCTTTCCAGGTATCTTGTGTGAAGTCCGCACTCTCAGGCACATGGCGTGGTGTTCGACTTTCCTCTGGTTCATTCTTCTCCTGCCATTTTGTTCCCTAGCTTCAGAGATTGGAGGTGGAACCGCCAGGATGGGCCGGTACAGGCTGTGTTCTTCCACTAACCTTATTGTTCAGTTAAAAGACATGTGGGGATCGGTTGCCTAACAGCCTGAGAAATGGCAGAACTGGACCCATAAAATAAAACCAGTAAAACCATAAACACATAAAACGAGTTCATATTCATCCAGAACGTTCCATGAGCCAGCACCTCCCACCACCCCTGCACTGTGGGGTGACATCACAGAATTGGAAGGAAAGGGGGCCTGAGGCCAGCTGCGTTGGTAGTCAGTCCGCTGTCACTCAATCCCTTCTGTCACAGAGAAGGCAGAGCAGGAGCCTTTGGGGATGGGTGTGGCAGGAGGGGGGGCACACGGGCTTCTCTGCCCCTCTTCACTGGTGCTATTCGGCGTTTCCACTCACTCGTAAATCGCAGCTTTTGGACTCCCACTTTCTTTTGTTTTAAGACTTAAAAATAGCAGACAATATTAACATAAGAATCACTTGGGGGGGCCGGGAGTTTGGCCTAGTGGTAGAGTGCTTGCCTAGCATGCACAAAGACCTGGGTTCGATTCCTAGGTACCTTATATAGAGAAAATAAAAAAGCCAGAATTGGTGCTGAGGCTCAAGTGGTAGAGCTCCAGCCTTGAGAAAGTCCAAAGACAGTGCTCAGGCCCTGAGCTCAAGCCCAGGACTGGAAAAAAAAAAAGACTTAGCCCCAGCGCCCTAGGACTGTGGTGGAAGATGCTCTATGCAGCGTCCCTGGACCAGTGGCATTGCCATGGGAATAGCTGGCAGGATGTTTCACAGCACTAAGCCTGAGGGTCATCCTTACTGTCTTCCTTTTAACAAGTTCTGTTCTGCCCATTCCACCAGGGGGATTCCCAGCCCCACAGCTGAGGCTGCAGAGGAGAACCAGAGACGTGATTGCAGACTCCTGCAAGGTCTGTGGATAAGAGGAAAGCTCCTTGTTTTCTTTGTTAGCTTCCAGGACAAAAGTGCTCTAAGCTGGGAAGAAAGCAGGAGGCCAGAGAGAGAAGAGCCACAGAGTTAGGGGCTGGGCTTTGAAGAGGGACCCAGGCCCGCCTCCCCACACCCTGCATTAGCTCTCCAGGGATGCATCCACTTGCTAGCGATGGAAATGTGTAAAGAAACGATGTCAAGAAAGTAGGAAAGCAAAACCCAATGAAATCTAAAATGAGTAGAAGTGTGACGAGGCCCTAGGAGTTAGAATTCCGACTGGAAATACCTCTCTAGGACAGGACATGGCTGTGCCAAGGTCCTGCTGTCAGGAGAAAGACCATCTCTCAGCTCCTCAACTGCAGCCCTAGCTAAATCTACACAGGCATCACTTTCCTTTTCTAGAAGCTGTGACACCACAGTGAACAAAGTAGAGACAGACTGAGAATTTCTCCGTTTTTAGTTTTGTTTGAAACAAGAAGTAATGTTTTTTCTTTCCATTTTAATAGATAGTATACTGTTTTCTCCTATGTAGGTGAGCATTTGAGCCCAGAACCAAACTTTACGTCCAGTGTTCGGGTAAGAGCTTGATGAATCATGGTCTGCCATCTTCGTGGGAGTCTTTTGGTGTGAGACTTCCAGAAATTTCTTTTTTTTCTTATTTTTTTAAATTTATTTCTATATTTATTTATTTATTTGCCAGTCCTGGGCTTGAGCTCAGGACCTGAGCATTGTCCTTGGGTTTTCTCAAGGCTAGAACCATACCACTTGAGTTACAGCACCACTTCCTCCGGTTTTTTCTTTTTCTTTCTTTTTTTGGGGGGGTGGGGGGTGGAGGTCAATCATGGGGCTTGAACTCTGGGCCTGGGTGTTGTCCCTGAGCTCTTCAGCTCAAGGCTTCTCCAGCCTCTTAATTTTTTTATTTTTTATTTTTTTGCCAGTCCTGGGGCTTGAATTCAGGGCCTGGGCACTGTCCTTGGGCTTTCTCAAGGCTAGCACTCTCCCCCTGGATTCACAGAGCCACTTCCAGCTTTTTCTGTGTATGTGGTACCAAGGAATTGAACCTAGGGATTCATGCATGCTAGGCAAGTACTCTACCACTAGGCCACACTCTTGGCCACGAACTTTCTTTTGTCACTCTCACAGGCCAGGAAAATAGGGGACCTGGTATTGTATCTGGACTCTTCCTTGTTTTCCTTGCTAGCCAGCACTGATGGTAAAATGGGAAAGTATTTTGGCATCTCGGAGCTCCAAGTTTGTTTCCCTGGGAAGCCTGGCTGGTGTGCATACCACCTTGTTCTTGTTCTGTTTCCTTGTGGCTGATGGCTTGCAGCCAGTCCGAGATTGGGTTCCTCTGGACTTGTTTGTTAGACAAGCCAGTGTGGATTCTTCTTGTGTTTCCTTCTTGTTTGTGGCTTTTGGCCAATGGGGAGACTGTTGTTCTTTGAACAACAACAACAAAATCAGGTTCTTCTCCAAGAGTTTGACAGAGACATTTGTATTCTGGTTTTTTTTTTTTTTTTTTTTTTTTTTTTGTGGGTCCTGGGCCTTCACCTAGCCTGGGAGCTGTCCCTGAGCTCCTCAGCTCAAGAATACCGCCCTACCCTTGAGCCAAGCTCCACTTCCCATTTTCTAGAGGTTAATTGGAGATAAGAATCTCAGGTCCTTTTGTACCCAGGCTGACTTTGAACCTTGGTCCTCAGATCTCAGCCTTCTGAGTTGCTAGGGTTACAGGCATGGGCCACTGCGCTCAGCTAAGCCTGTGAGATTCTTACCGCCAATTAACTACCAAAAAGCCAGAAGTGAAGGTGTGGCTCAAATGGTAGAGTGCCAGCCTTGAGCAAAGAAGCTTAGGGGGAATACTTTAGGACTTTGATATCAGCAAAGTTTTTCCTAAGATTTTAAGAGCCAAGGTAACAGTAGCAAACATATACAAATAAAGCTATATATAATCTATGTAACTAAAAAGAATCTTCTATACAGGTAAGTAAACAAGCAGCAGTGTCAGGAGACAATCTAGAGAATGGGAGAACATGTTTGCTATGTAACTAAGGATTCATATCCAGAATGTACCAGGAATGCATCCAGTAGCCACAAAACAGCACCTGTTAATAATGGACAAGTGACCTACACAGATATCTCTCCGAAGAAGAAATACAGATGGCGAATAGGCGTATGGAAAAATGCTCGGTGCAATTAATTACCAGGAGAATGCGAGTCAAAACAACAGTGGAGTATCAGCTGTGCCTAGTTATTATAAGACCAAAAAAAAAAATCAGCAAGGACATAGAGAAAGGTCAAGTGCTGGATACTGTGGGTGGGACTGTAGATTGGTTTATCCACTGTGGAAAACAGTATGGAGTTTTCTAAAGAAACATAGCTCATCTATGCTCTAGCAGTTCCATTTCTGGGAATACGCCCAAGCGAGTGGATATCAGCACACTAAACAGCTATTTCCACTCCCATGCTTCTTAAGCACTACTGACAGCCAAGACACAGTGTCAGTTTTGTGTCTATGTTTCTCTGCCTCTCCAAGTATTTTATGTGCAAAGGTATTTTTCTTGCTCTTCCCAATCCTGTTTGTCTTAATTCTATGCATTTCATATTTTATGTTACCTTATATATAGCATTCCATGTATACAAGATTGGTTTGAAATGTCTCTATGGGTACATCTCCTAAACGTAGTCTTAAAAAGTGATCCCTATTTAATTAAATAGCTCCCCTCAAGAGTAGGTACCCTACTTTCTGAACAGTGAGTGGAAGGCAGGAGGAAGAGATTTTCTTCTCTGAACCTTGAGGAAGTGCAGGTTGGCCTCTATGCTGTCTTGTGCATTGTTGTCCCGTGGTGGGGACAGAACTCATTCCAGGACCAGATGGCCCTGATGAGTGGCAGAAAAGGAAATTTATTGCAGGTTTTCATGGCTCCTGCAGTTTCTGGGTAAGTGCACCATGCTGACTCATTGCTGTTCCGGGGAGGGGCCATGTTAGTAACAAGGGCTGCTTTCCACCTCCACATCCAGAATCCAGCCCTTCTCCTGCCCCAAGTGGGACGGAGCCTCTGAGCTCTCCTGAGGGCTGCACACAGTCATCCAGTCAGACCCTGCACTTCCCAAGTGCAGGCCTGCTTTGCAGAGGGATGATGGATGGCACTCCATTCCCAGCCTTACACAGGGGCTCCTACAAAGCCCACGTCTGCATATGGAGGGGTAGCTCAGAGACCCAGGCCTACCAAGGACAAATTGTTTTAACCTGATCTGGCACCTACAGTCCTGGATGCCAGCATCACTTTAATATCTTTTACCGTGAATAATTGCTCTTCATTATGAAGCTCTTTCCACACATGGCAGTTCTGTCCATGGGCCTGTGGCCTCAATTTAGTCTCCGTATTGATTTGTAATTTATGCTGTCTTGCAAATGCAGGTTGAGTATCCCTATCTGAAAACCTCAAACTAGAATGTTCTAGAATCTGAAACTTTTTGAGTTGCAATATGATGCCACAAGTAGAAAATTTCCAATATATCTTATGATATATATACAAATTATATATAGTCAATCTTTGAAGGTTGGGAATATTTTATATATAATAGATAACATTGTATGTATATTAGATACACATCATTGATTCAGTTGTTTGGGGACTTGCAGGGTAGGGAACCTTCTCTCTGCCAAGGGCTATTTGGATAATTATAATTATCCATCATTTGAGAGCTATATGAAGTTATCAAAACAGGCAGAGGGCCTGCAGACAGCTGGTAAGAAACCTCAGAGAATCATATTTGTTTGTGCTACCTTTTCCTTTAGCATATATTGATTGGACCAAAGAATTTTGATTGGCATTTCACATATGTATATATTATACTTTAGTTAAATTAACCCTGCTTATTGCATTTCTCTTGCCATGAAAAGATGGATATCTTTTTAAAAAAAGAAAAAAAATCAAGCGTTATAAAGCTTTGGATACCATCACAATTTAGGATAGGCTCAAGTAAAATTAATAAAAATTCTTTTATATAAGAACTGTGCTGCCCAGGAGCATAGCCTAGCGGTAGAGTGCTCACCTAGCATGCACAAAGTCCTGGATTCGATTCCTTGGTACTACATACACAGAGATAGCTGGAAGTAGTGCTGTGACTCAAGTAGCAGAGCACTAACCTTGAGCAAAAGTGTCCAAGGACAGTGCCCAGGCCAAGTTCAAGCCCCAGAACTGGCAAAAGAAAACAAAAAGAATTGTGCCATTGGGTGCCAGTGCCTCACACCTGCAATCCTAGCTACTCAGAAGGCTGAGATCTGGGGATCACAGTTTGAGGCCAATCTAGCTGGGAAAGTCCATGAGACTCTTATCTCCAATTAACCAGCAAAAAGCTGGAAGGGGAGCTGTGACTCAAGGGGTAGAGCAAGCCTTAGCCTTGAACAACAACAACAAAGCTCAGAAACAGCACTCGGGCCTGAGTTCAAGCTTCGGGACACACACGGAACGGAATCATGAGGAAGGGAAGAAGAGTTGGCAGCTGACCTAGAGACACAGTATATTTTCACATGAGGACTTACTTGTAGCCCCGTGGCCTGATGGGAAGGTGATAACATGGAAGCCCTCCACTCAGAGGGCAAGGCTGCCTCTGAGAAGACTCTGCTGCTCCCCAAGTTCCTGCTCCCCAGATTGTCATCTGTAATGCATTCTTAAAATAAATTAGAATTAGGATTCCAAAGAGAGTTGCTGTTCCTTGGAGTGAGGACAAGAACAATGCAAAGTTCAAGAAGGCAGGCACAGGTCCGTGCCAGGGAACCAGGGCTCGACCGTGTCTGCAGTGTGGCCTAGAGGCAGGCATGCCTAAATATGGAGGGGTGGCCAAGATGATTTTGACAGTGTAAGGACCGTGATTATGGTCAATTGGAACAAGCTGAGCCTATAAAAAGAGTCACAAAATCCACAGTACTCAAAGGGAACAAATAACAGGGCTTATGCCAAGGAAAAACAGCACACATGAGTTTCCCATAAAGTTTATAAGCTGCTCAGTTAACACCCCACCAGGCCCCCTGTGTGGGGCAGATTCCCATCCCAGCTAACAAGCAAGCGGGAACACACGAAATAGAAATGTCTATGGTTTCATCATTTTATGTTCAACATATGGTGACCACCCAGAATTAAAGCGACCTAGAAACTAATGTTGACTCCTTCAGGGACTCAGAATTGAAGAAGTGAGCTTGGCAGACCGATGGGTTCCAGAGACCCCAGGACAAACTTAACGAAGGCTATCCGTGCCTACATGCCGCTTGCTCAACAGGCCAGGAAGGTGTACTTTGGTCAGCAAATAGCCACAGTGTTGTTTGTCACAGTGAAAGGTGAAGAAGGAAATAAAAACTATTCAGAGCCAGGCAGTGGTGGCTCACACCTGTAATCCTCGCTACCCAGGATGCTGGGATCGAAGATTGCAGTTCAAAGCTAGTTTGAACAGGACAGTTAATGAGACTCTTATCTCCAACTAAACACCAAAAAAGCCAGAAGGGGAGCCATGGTTTCAGTGAAAGTGTGCTAATCCTGAACACAACAGCTCAGGGACAGCACCCAGGCCCTGAATTCAAGTCCAGGTACCCGCAAATGAAAAATCATGTCAATTCCTTCTACCATGCCCATCATACTTCTAACGGCAGCCACAGTCACCATGGCGCCCACGAGGGTTGGGTCCAAGCCCCTCTGACCCTTGCTGGCACATCCACGTCTGCAGTGATGTTCAATTCCTTGAGCAAGATGGCAGAGTGTTTGCAGGTCATCTGTGTGTACATGCCCGTGTGCTTCAAATATCTAGGTTTCTTATCACTATGACACAATTCATGTATTTCATAATTCGTCACACCACAGTATTCAGGAAGAATCTGGGCATGCATGGAGCCAGCAGAGCCTACCTACCCACCGCCGTGTACTTCGCGAGATGTGATTCTCCACCCACCGCTGATCCAGTCCACACAGGAAATGGTGCACAGACTCAATCCTGGATGAAGGGAATTTCCAGGGCACATGAGATGAGGGCCGACGCCCCCTCCAGATGCTGAGGTGAGATGTAGACTGGCACTGCTCTAAAATCAGTTCTGTGAATCCTCCCCCCACATTTGCCGCCACGAGAGTCACGGGGTACTTGGAGGCAGACATGTTGGTGAATGGTAAGTTAGTGGTAATCCGAGGACATGAGCAAATGCAGTGTAGTCCGTGAGTTAATGATTTGCTTGAGACTAAGATATAGAAGTTTCTGAAGGGTTCTTGCTGGAGGTCCCGGTATCTTTGCAGGATTAATCTTCGTTGTTGGGCTGCAGAGTCAGCTCCTTCTTTTCCACTTTCATTGTGTTTGGTAAAAGCAAAGGAAAGGGAAACTGCAGTTGAGAGGTCTGAACATCATCCATCATGCAGCCGCCATGGTTAACCCATTTTGCAGTTATTCATTGACTCTCTGTTATGCGCTCTAGTCCATACGAGGGGTTTCAGGTAAAGAACAAGAGACAGTCTCGCCCTCACTGAATGTCGCTCATGGTTGAAAAGGAGATGAAAGATGGACTGAGGACCACGGTCATTTCTGCAGATAAAGTCACTGATGGCTTCTCCGCTAGGCTGGCATCACACAACTGTGTGATCATTTTGCCTTGAATAGAGATGTATACTATGTTTATGTCATGGCACCCAAGGAGCAAATAAGCCCTTTCTAATACTGAGGCAGGGTTCCTAGTGCAATGTAAACTTATTTTCTGGAAGCTCTTTCTTTAGGGCTTTTTTCTGGCTCCTAAAATGTTTTGGGGAGAGTTTGTATCTAAGACTTCATCTTTCTCTAGTGAATTGAAATTAGGACTAATGTATAATCCAGCTTTGGTGACACGTCAAGAAAAGAAGCTGTTGTCAACATACCTGCACCCCATGTTCATAGCAGCATTATTCATCAGAGCCAAAATGTATCCATTGACAGAGGGGCAGACTAATAAAATGTGGTCCCTCCATACCGTGGATGGCATTCAGCCTCAAGAAGGAGGAGGCTGGGACGTGTGCTGGAGCCCCAGTGAATCTGACCTGGTAACCATGGTGACTGCAGATGTGATGGGCTTCTGTCCACATCGGGTCAGCCTATATAGGTGGCTGTTGTGCCATCAAAGGCTTCAAACTTTCCTCAGCTTGGATGAAGGATCTGATAAGAAAACATGGAGAGCACACAGGCCAAATGGGCCCTTTGCCAGGGAGGTGACAGCTTATCTCAGAGCCAGCCAAGTCCTGAGTGCATCAGCTAAGTCAAGGGAGCTGATCTTACTGTAGCTTGAATTCCAGAATCATCAGTCAGAGTAATGACTACATTGGTTCATCAAAGCTGATTCTTGGTGAGGGCTACATGGCTTTTTATTTCCCTGATCTTGGGTTAGCAGAAATCCTTTTCCTATCTTTTTATCCTAACTACATTGACACAGTTAGGTTGCAACATATGCAAGTAGATGTTCCATTCCTTGTTGAAGACTGGACTTTTAATTTTGGAAAAGATTTGAGAGAAAGAAGTGATGTTATTTGAAGTGACTTTTTTCAAGTAATTACCATCAGATTTTTTTTTCTTGTCCTGGGGCTTGAACTCAGAGCCTGGGCACTGTCCCTCAGACTCTTTGTGCTCAAGGCTCTGGCTCTACCACTTGAGCTACAGAGCTACTTTGGGCTTTTCTGAGAAATCTATTGGGAATAAGAGTCTCACAGGGACTTTTCTGCCAGGGCTGACGTGAACTGTGATTTTTCAGGTCTCAGCCTCCTGAATAGCTGGGATTATAGGTGTGAGCCACCAGCGCCCAGCTACTATCAGATATTTTATTGTCATTATCTGGTTTGAGTGAATGAAAACCAATAATCTACTTCCTCTGCTTGCCTGGGGATTTTCAAAGATTATTGGGTTATTGGGTCAGTTGAACTAACATTATTTCTTAGCATGTCTAAAGAGCTGGAATCGTTACACCCCAAGAAACCTCATTAAGCAACCAGGCCTTTCTTTTTTTAAGATAACTTTATTAAGCTACTGAGATCATTTGATGTCACTGAGTAAGAACTTGCAAGCTCTTTCTTGCTTTACTAACTGGCTTGACTGAATGACATTCTGTTTAGGAAAGGACATCTTCCTTCAACAAAATGTAATGGTACCACAGTAAGTTCATCAAGCTACACGTTTGGATCAACCGGAGAATCAACTGTCTAGAAAACACAGCAAGACTCTAGTGCTATGATTTCAGTATGACTTGAGTTTCGAAGTGAAGGTAACAATTCCTCTCATCTTCCGCTATCTTCAGGGCACACACAGGAGTTTTAGCTTACTTCAATAGACCAAAAACTGGCACCAGTGGGGAAAGGTGCTCATAATAAGTGAGCAGCCACAGTCACAGGAGTGTCCCAGCCAGCAGGTGGCCTGGCAGCTCTGTTTCAGGATAGCTCATGTGGGGCCTGGTTCATCCTTATCTCAGTCCTTATCCTCTGAGGGGTTTTGTAGTTGGTACTGCTGTCAACCTGAGGGGAGCATTCTGGCTCTCATGAGGTGACTCCTGCTGCCTGGTGAACAGCTTGAACGTAGTAGGTAGTTGTCCTCATGTATGGGCTGTGGCCTCAGGACCTTGTTGGTCCTGAGTGGTGGTTTTGGTCCCTTGTCATAAAGACGTCATCAATACATCCTGTCCTTCCTGGAACCCAAGGTGATTGCTAAGGGAAGGCAGAGAGAATGGCTAGAGCAGAGCTGTGCCTAACAGAAGTCAAGGTGGCCAGCTCAGGAAGCAGCACTTTCCAGCAAAATCTCCTTCAGTAAAATGGTCCTGGCCCTGGTGATCTCAGGATGCATGGAGTCCACATTGGTTATTCGCCCTACTTTATTTAACTCCTTTATTTATCCTCTGGTAGATTCTTTCTTTTTTTTTTTTTTTTTTTTTGCCAGTCCTGGGGCTTGAACTCAGGGCCTGGGCACTGTCCTTGGACACTTTGCTCAAGGCAAGAACTCTACCACTTGAGCCACAGTGCCACTTCTATGTATGTGTTACTGAGGAATTGAACCCAGGTCTTTGTGCATGCTGGGCAAGCACTCTACACTAGGCCACACTCCCGGCCCCTCCGGTAGAGTCTCATGGAATAATTCTCATTGCTCTGCTTGCTCTTTTAAGCCCCGCCCCACATCTAATCAATCATCATGTTTTTCTCCTTAAGTCTCTCCTCCTCCTACTAAATCCAGTACTCCCTCCCCTCCCCCAGCCCTGGTTCAGGTCCGTTACCCCGCAAATCTTGGATTTTTAGCATCAGTGACTGAATGTCAGCTCCCCAGGGATCCAGCCCTGCCAGCGGGCCCTGGGGCTCAGGGAGACCCAGGCTGGTCCTTCCTCCTTCCTCACTCGGTGTTGCTATTGCTCAGTTCTCTGTCTTAGAACCAAATCCGTGTCCACACAGGCCATCCTGTCTCAGTGCCACGTGCAATGCCAGCATTATTATTCAGGAGAGCATGCCTTTTTTAAATAAAAAGACCAATTCAAGCCTTGTGGGGGCTGGGCTGGAGTCGATTGCAGGACCGATGCACACACGGAGCTCTTTCAGCCCGGTGGGGTGGCGGTTGGCATGCTGGGATGTGGCCCTGCACTGGAGATTCTGCCCACTGCTCCTGGTGCCCTTGAACTGGACATAAAAATAATCACTGAGTATTTGCTTTTTGGGGGTACTTGGAGCACTTTTGCAAATAAAGATTGCTTAGAAAATGGGCAAGCAAAATACAAATGTGGACTCTCCGAATTCTTCTCCTAACAAGCTACCATGGTAGCTTTCCATCACTGGCATCCACAAGAAACCCTCAGGACACTTATGAGGCAAAATCCAGTGCTGAGAAACAAGTCTTGGGTTGCAGCTGCCAGAGCTGGATGGCACCAGGTGCCCTTGCTTTTTAGGAGCTGCTGCTGGGCACAGACAGATGCCTTCACATAACTCAGGGCCCTGGGGCTCTGCACATGGGCACCGTTTCCATAACACGGCCGGCTTGGTTTACAAGGTCCCTGACCCCTGCCTTGCACGGAGCCCTCAGATTCTGTTCTCAGGTTCTGGGGCTTGGAGTATGAATGGCTCCGTGAAGGCCCCAAGGCAGATTGGTAGAGTCCCAGGGAAAAGCAGTATCTCATGGAAGCAGGGATGCTGGGAGGGAGGAGGGGAGGCTGAGAAGGGGGACTGAAGGTCAGACGTGCTGTCTCACCTGGCCCAGGCCCTGGAGTGAACAGGGTTGAGACAAACACTCAGGGTGCCCTCTTCCTGTCCTGGACCTGTCTGAGGGGAGGATGGGCAGGATGAGCAGAGCTGGCTACCATGTTAGCCTGTGGGGCTCATAGCCAGAGCCGCAGTGCACAAGCCAGCCTTTACGCCACACCTTCTTGTCCCGAAGAAATGGCTGCTGGAGACATCTGAAGTTGAACCACGATTTCAGTGGAGAATGCTGGGAAAGTCGCCTTTGCCGAGGTGCTGTTGATTCTGGAATTCCATTCAGCCCGACCCCAGGTACTGCTTCCAAGTCCCTGGCTCAGGGCTTTGTGCTTAGATCTGCCACAAGATCAGGATCTGCCACAGCGAGTCTACCTGCAGCGTGTGCTTTGCTCTTACTTACTTACTTATGTTTGTTTTGGGGGGTTACTAGAGTTTAAACTCAGGGCCTTGTACTTACTATGCAGCTGTTCTGCTGCTAACTCACGGCCAGTTCCAACCACTCATCTTTTTTTTTTTTTTAACTTTTTTGTTATCATAAAGATGTGTACAAAGGGGTTGCAGTTACCTAAGTCAGGTAAAGAGTACATTTCTTTTTTTTTTTTTTTTGCCAGTCATAGGGACTGAACTCAGGGCCTGAGCACTGTCCTTGGGCTTTCCTCAAGGTTAGTGCTCTACCACTTGAGCCACAGCTTTTCCATATATGTGGTACGGAGGAATCGAACCCAGGTCTTCATGCATGCTAGGCAAACACTCTACCACTAGGCCAAACTCCCAGCCCAAGAGTACATTTCTTTTTGGACAATGTCACTCTTTCCCTTGCTCTCACCCTGTTTTTCCCTCCCATCTCCATCCATAAGCCATAACCGAGTTCATTTTCAACAGTGTCTAATTAATACCACCGCTGCATTTATTCATCCTTTGTCCCTCCATTTCTGTGCTCTCTTACCGTCCCAGAGACAGAGAAATGAACAGACAAGACAGAAAGAAAAGAAAACAAATAGCAGCAACAAAGAAAAACATTCTTATTTCCTGGATTTCATTCGGATAAATATCACTTTGTATGATCAGATGCACTGGGCAAGGCTCCTTTGTCTTCCTCTCCGTGGGTGTCACTGTGTGTGAACACCCATCCATCGTCTTTCAAGGTAGTATGACACAGTAAACCGCAAGTGTTTGCTTATGCAAATAGTGATTGGTGGATGGTTTGGCAGGTCTGCAACACAAGTGATCTATGGAAGTCCTTGGAAGATGCACTAGGTTCAGGCCCCATCACAGAACCCCGGAAGTAATTAAGAGAATCGTGACTGGCCAGTGACAAGGTTGCTTTACTTGGTCTAGTCCATCGGAATGTTCCTAACTAGAAAATTGCAAGTGTGTCGGTTGCTCTGATTGGTTGCCCTTACGTTCTGTTTTTAAAACAAGCATTAAAAGAAATAGCTCAGGTTTCAGTTCTGTTTGCAAATTGAGCAACATTAGAGTCACTGTGAAGGTCTCATGGGCTTTGTGTGCTCAGAGACCATTCAGGTCTCATCTCCCTTTTAATTTTCTTTATCATCAGTGGAGGGGTATTTTGGTTGTTTCCAGCTGTTAGCCATTATGGAGAAGCCATTGTGGACACGGGTTTGTGCTTCTCTGAGATACATGCTGAGGGGAAGCTTATGGTAAATGCATGTTCAACTTTTAAAGAAATTATCAAACTATTACCCAGAATCAATCATTTATTTGTAAAGATAATGTGAATATGTGAGATGATCATACTTGAGAACTTGACCAAGTCCAGGCTGTTTCTTCCTAGGCCAGCAGCTAGGGGTCAGCATCCATCACCTGTCATCTATCATCCAGTCCCTCTCCGTGTCCACCCTCCATTCCTCCCACGAGACCATGATCTAACCTTCCATCATCCATCAACCGCTCCGTCCATCCTTTCTGCGTTACATCCTACTAGTCCCGGTTCAATTCATCTGTGGAACACTGAGCCATTCCTTTCCTTCCTGTCTAATTGATGAGAAGAGATGCTTAAGCATTCTTTCTATTTGTGCACTTCAGTCCTTTTTTCCCCCCCTCACCCACAAGCAAGGCAACAAACTGCCAAGGAACTTATCAATCAGCAGTTCTGCCAGAAATGTATGAAATGTACCATCTTCCTTCAATATAAGCAACTCTATTTATCTGCTGGGTAAAAATAGTTCATTGGTGCTTTGTATTTCTCAGATGAACAATGAGGATGTACATTTTTATGGTATCTTTTATTAGCAGCTATTTGTATTTTGGGTCCACTATTTTTCCTACTAGGCTGTCATTTCTTTATTGAGTTTTCTTTTAGCTATTTCGTCTTTTGGAGGTTTTGTAGGTGATGAAAACAGCTAAGCTCTGACCTCTGGTTGGTTATGTATGTCTCTGTACTACTCCTAGGACGTGCCGGTGATTCCAGCATTCCACAGTGTGTCTGCCTCCGAATCTCTAACATCTGGTATGTTAGGTGTATTCAAGGCATTTTCTTTTGCCAGTCTTGGGCTTGAGCTCAGGTCCTGAGCACTGTCCTCGGACCTTCTCAAGGCTAGAGCTCTACCATTTGAGCCTCAGCACCAGTTCTAGCTTTTTTCTATGTATATGGTACCGAGGAACCGAACCTGGGTCTTCATGCATGCTAGGCAAGCACTTTTACCACTAGGCCAAATTCCTGGCCCTCAATGCATTTTTTGATGTGCCAGTCCTGGGGCTTGAAGTCAAAGCCAGCACATTGCCCCCGAGTTGTTTATTATTATAATTATAATTATTATTATTATTATTTGGATGAAAGCTAGTGCTCTATCACTTGAACCACAGATTCTTTCCTAGCTTTGTGGTTGTTAGTTGAAGATAAGAGTCTCATAGATTTCCTGCCCAGGCTGGCTTCAAATCACAATCCTCAGATCTCAACACCTTGAGTGACATGAGCCACCAGTTCCTAGCTTATCCAATACATTTTTCACTTAAGACATTTCAGTGTACAATGGATTTTCTGGAGGTCACCCCAGTGTGAGTTGAAGGGTATCCATCAGCTAGCAGGCTGAGTCTAGAATCTCCCATTAGGGAGTTTATGTTAGAGCAGGCCTGATCTGATGGTATTTATGTTCACCCTCCTGGGTCTCTAGTCTCTAGTATATCATTCATTCACAACTTCACCTTTTTCTGCTGATTTTTTTGGCCAGTCCTGGGACTTGAACTCAGGGCCTGGGCACTGTCCGTGGACACTTTTTTGCTCAAGGCTAGTGCTCTGTCACTTGAGCCACAGCACCACTCCTGGCCTTTTCTGTGTATGTGGTCCTGGGGATTGAACCCAGGGCTTCATGCATGCTAGGTGAGCACTCTACCACTAGGCTACGCTCCTAGCCCAGCTGATTAAAATCTTGAAGTTACTTGAGGGTGTAAGCAATATCTTTCCTGGGTGGAATTTTGACTGCTCCTCCAGACATGGGGCCGGAATCTGCTGTAGGTGGTGGCAGCAGGGGTTGTGGGGGAGCTAGCCTCCTTGTCCCAGGCACCCATAGCAAGTGAGGTCATCAAAACCCAAGCACAGAGCCATGGTCATTTCTTGCAATGAGGAAAAGGCTTAGGGGATTTGAAGATTCAAGATTTTCACTCTTACTTGCATCCACTCAGGGCTTCCACTGCAATTTTCAGTGGGGTGTCGTCCTTCCCACCCAGTCAAGAGACCTGGCCATTTATGAATTCCACCTATGCTGTTTTTCTGTAGCCACGCAATCAAGTTAGACTCAACTTTTACCTCCACAAAACGCAGATTTTTTTTTTTGCCAGTCTTGGGGCTTGAACTCAGGGCCTAGGCACTATCCCTGGGATTCTTTTACTCAAGGCTAGCCCTCTACCTCTTGAGCCACAGCACCACTTGCTGCCTTTACTGTTTATGTGGTATTGAGGAATCAAACCCATAGCTTCGTGTCTGCCAGGCCGGCACTCTACCACTAAGCTCCATTCCAGGCTTTCAGGAATTATTTTTAGGGCCATCATAAGAAGCTCTCTTCTTTTCTGACAATGCCTCAGGTTGATTCTTTGAAACACTGGATTGGACTCAATGGCTCAGGTCTATAACCTCCATCTCCTCTAGAGGTGGAGATGTGGATCTGGAAGTGGGTCTCAGTTCAAAGCCAGCGCAGCCCAGCCCTCAAATGGGACCCTCTTTTAACAACCAACCAAAGTGTGATGCTTAGCACCTATAATCCCAACTAGGTGTGAAGCATAAGTAACAGAATCATGGTGTGAGCGTGACCTGATAAGAAACATGAGATCTTTGGTGAAAAATAACTAAAAGACAAACAGCCTACGGAAGTGTCTCAGTCGTCTAGTCTGCCTTGTTCAAATCCCATTACCACCAAAGAACGCACAGCTTTGTGAGCGGCCATTGAAGAAAGGCAATATACAGCCACGTGGCCATCACAGTGGGAATTCTTAGTTAATAAAAATGTGATGATGCAGAGCCAGGAGTTTGGCCTAGTGGTAGCATGTTTGCCTAGCAGGCATGAGGACCTGGGTTCAACTCTTCATACCACATACACTGAAAAAAAGCCATATGTGGTGCTGTGTTCAAGTGGTAGAGCTCTAGCCTTGAGAAAGCCCAAGGACAGTGCTCAGGCCTTGAGTTCAGTCTCCAGGACTGGCAAAAAAAAAATGTGATGATGAGTAGTTTGAGAGAAGTGTGTGAAGAGCTGAAAACCACTTTTCATCTTGTATATCAAAAATCAGGCAATATTTTAGTAGAAAGTTAACACAGGAAGTTATTCAGATGTATAGGGATTGATGTCAGGAATAAGTATGGCGGAAAGGGTTGAAACTCTTCTCTGAAGGGTTAGCAGAGGTAGACTAGGCAAAAAACTTGTTTTTCATTATGTCTTATAGTACTGCACTTTAAAAGCATAGTGTGATATTACTTGGGTAAAATATGGCAGTAACTAACAAGTTATTTAACTTTTTAATTAGCTACTTATGTAGCAATAGGTAGTTCATTCTTATGTGTCCACAGAATGTACTTTGAACAAATTCACTTCCCTATAATTTTGTGTATATTTGTGTTCTGGTCCTAGGGCTTGCATTTAGGGCCTGGGTGCTGTCCCTGAGCTATTTTGCCCAAGGCTAGGACTCTACTATTTGAGCCACTGCTCTACTTCCAGGTTTTTTTTTGGTAGTTAGTTGGAGATGAGTTTCATGGACTTTCTTGACCAAGCTGGTTTCAAGCTATGATCCTTAGATCTCAGCCTCCTGAATAACTAGAATTATAGGTATGAACCCTCAGCATCCAGTTTACTTTCTTATAATTTTTTTTTGCTAATCCTGGGGCTTAATCCCAGGGCCTGGGCACTGTCCTTGAGCTTTCTCAAGACTAGCACTCTACCACTTGAGCCATAGCACCACTTCCAGCTTTTTCTGTGTATGTGGTACCAAGGAATCAAACCCAGGGCTTTGTGCATGTAAGACAAGCACTCTACCACTAGACCATGTTCCTGGCCCCCTTCCCTATAATTTTTAAGAAGTGTGTATTTTGATAATAAGTTTTACCAGACTGAAAAATGGCCATCTATGGTTTAATAATACCAACAATGATCTGTAAATGTTCTAGAGCTTTAATAGGAAGCACACTTTTGGAGTTACCTGGTGTAAATACGGAGGAGTGAGTGATTGTGAGTTAGATTTGTTTTTTTTAAGTTCTTTTCAAGTCTAACCAAGATAATCATCAATATATTTAGATATTTCTTCACCTGGAAAGGTGAAGTTCAAAGTTCTTATAATTAGTTCTGGACAACTTGGCATTGCTATAAGTGTTCTTTATGAAAAGAGATTTCTCACAACTTAGCTGTTTTTCAATCTTTTCTCATTAGTTTCCCTGGCTCACAGCTCCCCTGGGTATTTTAGCTTGATGTCATGATGGAGAAGGGATTCAAATAAGGAAATACAAAGATGATGAGGAAAGTTCCAGCAAACCAGAGGCCATTGCCCTGGGCTGGCTCAGCACGGTAGGAGCTTGTGTGCCTGGCAGGAGCTGGGGTGCAGGTAGATTTCACCCAGCAGTGCAACCAACTCTGATAGCTCTAGGTCAACAGAGCTCAGTCAGGGATGAGTCAAGATGACGTGTGCAAGCTCTGTGGAGAGAGATGCCATTTCTGCTCTGGCCTGGCATTGACAAAGCTGGGCCAGAGTGAGAGTCAGGATTGGCCTCACGCTCAGTTTCCTGGAGTGTCTGATTTCTTGACTTGGAGATATATCATCTTTTCTTTATTTTTTCTTGGTCTGTAAAAGGAAACACAGTTGGCGAGGGAAGAAAGAGGTGATTAGAAGATGGAAAACCGAACCAAAGTGTGTAATAAATAAATGAAACTGTAAGAATGGCTTATCCAAGGGTTATCTTGCGAAGTGTTAGGAGTAATGATTTGCACAACAGAAAAGCACAGAGCTGGGGAGGTTACTAGAAGGAAGTGGATCATCCCACAATAAACTCCTTCCTGAACTGCTTCACCATCTTCTGTAGAGGGGCGTGTGCAGAAAGACTAACTATAACCTCATCTCAGTTAAAGACGATGAACAAAAAACCAAGACACTTAGCAGTTCTCGAGGGTCATTTGGAATGTCCTGTTACTGAAGTCATTCTCTCCGGAGCAGTCTGGTGGAGGACCAGAGGCAGGAAAACAATGGCTCCAGCTGCAGTTTCCACAGTCAGCGGTTCTGGGCCCACTGGGTGCTGTTCCTAGCCATGCCTTCTGCCTGTTCCCACTCCTACCACACCAGGTGTGGGCTGCTCCAGCTCCTGACCGACTGTGCCAGCCCCTATCAGGACCTGGTCAACCTTGTCTCGGTTTCTGCACTAGCCCAATCTGAGCTGGGGTTTGCAGAAGCTCAGTCACTCATCAGGCCCCAAGTGGAAGGATAATCAGATCTCTTGAGCTCCCACAATCTCTGTGCCAGTAACAGGACTTTGTTATCCTAAGCAGAAACAGTACCGACAACAGCATCAGAAAGAGCAGCGACCACAGAAGCCATGTCAATATCCCCAGAAACGACAGCAGCAAAAACAACACCACAACAATAGAACCATCAGCCACAGTACTCTCAACAACAGCAGCAGCAAATCCCACGTCAGGAATCAGCCTCGGAACAGTAGTAACAGTAACATCAGAAACAGCAGCAAGGACAGCAGCTCAACACCAAAAACTCACAACAGCAGCAGCCACACAAATGATAATGGCAGCTTTGGCAGCAGAAATACCAACAGAAAAAACCTGGATTGTCAGAACGAAGAGCTGAAACAGCAGAAGCGATGGCATAGACAACAGCCGTGGCACCACCCTAAGAAACATGAAGGAGGACAGCAGAACCACTGGTGACCACCCCGCAGTCGTGGGTTATCAGTGGGCTGTCAGCCTTGTGTGCCAATCATCAGTGTGCTGCAAAGAAGACCCATGCGTAATGGAAGAGGCCTCAGCCTGTCATGACCTTAATTAGCCTCGCCTCTCACGTTATGGACAAGGAATGAGGCACGGAAGTCAGACAGGGCTTTTTGTTTGGTTCCGTTCCGTTTTTGTGCCGGTCCTGGGGACTGAATTCAGGGCCCAGGTGCTGTCCCTGAGATTTTTGTGCCCAAAGCTAGTGCTCTGCCACTTGAGCCACAGTGCCACGTCTAACTTTTGGTGGTTAATTAGAGATCAGAGTCTCATGGACTTTCCTTCTTGGGCTGGCCTTGAACCTTAATCCTCAATCTCAGCCTCCGGAGCAGCTAGGGTTACAGGCGTGAATCACTGCACTTGGTCAGGGAGGCTTATTAAGGCGGCTCAGGTGGAAATCTGGTCCTACATGAATGTGGTCTGGCAGAGGCGCCAGCCCGGGCATGGGAGACGGCTGTAATGCTGTAGAGAGGCTCCAGTAGCTACCTGTATGTATGTGCAGAGGTCCTGCTCTGAGTGTGCTGGGCAGGAGGCCTGAGACGGCGCAAAGCCCCCAGGCTTCCCATCATCCGCTGGAGAGATGCCGCATCTATAGGAAGGTGAGCCGGCTGAAGGAGACGGAAATGTCCTGAGCCAGGCAGATACCGCGTGTGTGCCAGGCACGGGCTGCTAGGGAGTGGTGGGAGCTCTGCTTCCCACAGAGGGAGGGCACGCTCCGCAAGGATGGCGCCATCGCTCCCTGCGCACAGCATCCCCACAGCAAGCACTTGCTCAGTGTTTCCCAGTCTGATCTTGTAACAGATGCTCCAAGTCTGTTTCTATGGCCGTCCTTGATTTAGTAAGCATTGTACAGGCCAAAGAAAGCATGTGTGACGTTGGCGCCCTGTGGGCTGCCGGGGTGAGGCCTCGTCCTGAGGGGAAAGGCCCCTTCATCTCTGAGGTCCAGCTCTAGGAAAGCTCCCAGCGGGCGGCTCACCCACGGCTCGCCCACGCTGTGCCCATGTCCAGGGTATGTTTGCTGTGCCTTGCTCCTTATAGAATGGACGGAATTCATCTTTCGTCCCCAACAACCATGGGCCAGAAATAGAGAGGAGAAAATAAAACGTCTAAGCATGCAGTACTAGAAGAAAATGTTGTGGGGAAGGCATCATACAGGCTTCTCTTTGTTTAGTGTTCTTTTAAGATAGGTCCATATGCCACCACACTCTCCAGCCAACCAGTAAATGGTTCTAGTACATTCTTCTAGACACACACACACACACACACACACACACACACACACACACACACACACACACACACATACACACCCCACATCCCTCCACCACCCCATGCTATCTGTTGGAGAATACATCCAAAGATTACCTATGCAAGCCTGAAACCACAGCCAGGCCTGAAATTATGCCATGTTTTTTTAAATGATAAAATGAAGTGTAACATAGAAATTAGGCCCAGTACAATGTTGGTTCTTATAGGACCTCTTAAGAACCTCAGCATGTGTTTATGATTTATTCCTTTCCTTCCTAAGTCGAGAACTGTGTTGTTGAAAGTCTGTGGCTGTTTGGCAGCACACTGGAAAACTGAGATGGTTGCTAGGGGACGAGTGCAGGGCACTGTATACAGTGCAGATGCCATGTGCAGAAAGGAAGGCACCACACACGTCTCTGCTGGGGCAGAGTTTCAGCACAGGATTTCATCATACTTCTCAGAACAGCATGCAATATAAAATTTACATGCTGCTCCTGGAATTTCCATTTAATATTTTCATACTGTAATGCATGGTGGGGACCGTAAGTAATTGAAACTATGGAAATCAAAACCATGGATAATGAGGTGTGTGTGTGTGTGTGTGTGTGTGTGTATTGTAACATTTCTATACTTTTGCTAATTTCTTCTATCATCTTTTTTCTTTTTTTTTTTTTTGTTGGTCATAGGACTTGAACTCTGGTCCTAGGTGCTGTCCCTGAGCCCTTCACTCAAGGTGGTAACCTTACCCCTTGAGCCACAGCACTACTTCTGGTTTTCTAGTGGTTAATTAGAGATAAGCGTCTCAAGGACTTTAGTGCCTGGGCTGGCTTTGAACCTTGATCCTCAGATCTCAGCCTCCTGAGTAGCTACGATTACAGGCGTGAGCCACCGTGCCCGCCTTTCTTCTATTATGTTTATATTATGTGTTGACATATTTTTATTATATTTAACCAAGGGATAGGACCCATATTTTTCTATGTTTTGCTTTTATCCATTCACAGTGTATCTTGGAGAACTTTCCTCATCCATGTATATGAATCTGCCTCATCCTTTGTAGTGGTTGTAGAGTATTTTATTAACTCGCATATTGTGACACATTTAATTGGTCTCAAAATAGATGTGTTAATTAAAAAATCTCTATTGATGAATTCTGCCCACTTATCATTTGCACATGAAAGTAGTGGATGAGAAGACATTCTTGCCAGTTCGTTGTTACTATTGCGTTGATTACCATAGACTTCCCCAGTCTTCCTTCCACTGGTGATGGGGAGGCTGCCTGTCCCTGCCACTCTTTTCCAGAGTATGTTCCAGATTACTCACTTTGATGCCCCAAATGGATGTTAGTGCTTCTCTGGGTATTGGAAGGATTGTCACGCTTCCATGTATTTGGGAACTGTGTTAATGTGCTTCTCACTAGAGAGCTGCTCCAGTCTCTCATCTCTGTGTCCTTTGGGATTTCACATGTTTGATAGTTTTGCAGTATGTAAGTTTCTGTTTTTTACTTTAGTTTAAAAAATAGAAAAGAATTATGCCTGCATTAGGTCTTGAACTTAGAGCTTAGATGCTGTCTCTTATTTGGGTTTGTTCTGTTTTGCTCAAGGCAAGTGCCTTATTACAGCTCTACTTGTAGATTTTGTTGATTGATCAGAGATAAGCATCTCGAGAACTTTCCTGGTAGGCTGGCTTCAAACTGTGTTCCACACATCTCAGCCTTCTCCACAGCTAGGCTTACAGACATGAGCTAGAAGCACTAGACTAGAAGTTGTGAACGCAGAAGGAAAGGCTGATCTTTCTTCCATAGGTCCTGAATGTGTGTTTGTGTCTTCTCTACCAAGACCTTCCTCATTATGAAGACATACAGACGTTTTCAATGTCTCTCATGGCCTTATGACTATTTTTCACTTTTGAGTCTGCTTGAGTTTATGTTAGCGTATGATGTGGTATGGATTCCAGCTACTCTTTCTCTCCAACTTGTTACAGGTGGTCTGGTAACATTTTGTTCCCAGAAACCAGAGAACCTGGGTGGCTCAGAATGGCTCAGAGTAGCTCAGGGCAGCTCAGGGAGGCTCAGAGAGGCTCAGGGCAGCTCAGGGCAGCTCAGGGAGGCTCCGAGAGGCCCAGGGAGGCTCAGGACGGTTCCGAGAGCTTAGAGAGGCTCACCTCAACATGTTCTCTGCGTCCTGGATGGTTTCAGGCAGAGGCTTCCCTTTGGTCTCAGGTAGTAACAGGACCAGTCCTCCAGCAATCAGGCCAACCACGGCTGAGGGATGCAAAGACATAGGCACAGTAAGAAAGGGCAGCCCAGTTCTGTGGCATACCTCCCTGTCTAGCCCTCTTTTGGGAAGGAAAATGTTTTCCCATACTTGTCCATCTCTGACCACCCTGTTTTCCATCCTAAGTATTACACTGGGTTACAACTCCTTTTAAGGAAATCAAATACGGAATATTTCAAGTCAAGATTATTCAAAGCTAAAGGACATTGCTACAAGGTTAAGTTATTTTGGAGTTAGAAACTAATTCTGGAAACAATCTAGGAAGAATACAGACCTGCCAATATGAAGCACTTAATAAAGGAACGAAGTCAGAAACTTGGACCAAAATGCAAATAAGAGTAATAGATCATACGTGGTTGCATAATTGTATTAAAAAAATCACCCCCAGATCAGGAGATAGCTAAATTCCTATTGTTCTTTCTTTTGTCTCTAGTTATATACTCTTTAATAGCAACTGCATTGATATTTTGGTTTATTCACATTCTGATACTATTTCTATATTTAGGTTGTATATACAACATATAACATACTACATATATTATATACTACATACGTTATATGTAGTATATTAGGTCTTCCCCGTTATTGATTGGAAGTCAGAAATGAGCACTTTTACCAGAGCACCACATTATGGATTTCAATTCAATTCTGCCTACAAAATGGCAGAAAGTGGTGCCCCGGGCACCGTGTCTCCAGAGGCCCTGCACTGGCCTCCTGACTGGTGGCCCCACTGGCCTGAGGCCCCGAAGCCCTGACCCTCCAGTTCCCCTCTGTCACTCACCACTCAGGCTGCTGCCAGGCTGAATTCACATTTGCAAGCCCTGGCTTCCAGGGCAATCTGGACTCCAGCACGGAGCGAATTTACCCTCTACATTGTCTCGACCTCCAGTAGTTGCTCAGAGTGGTGTTATAACCAGTGCACGCAGAAAGCGCACCTGGCCGGCAGCCAGCTGGCACCCGAGACTCTTTTCTACCTTCAGTCTTTCTGAGGCAGGAGTGCAGATGCATGCCACCACACATGGCAGGCACACTTCCTTCATTGTGGATTTGGTTTCCTCTGGGTTTGGAACTATGACCACTTTTCCAAATTTATTTGGCAAGTGTCATCAACTGTCTTTGGAGTCATGAGGCAGAGGGCACGGAGGTGAGCTAGGGGTAGATGGAGAGTTGGGAAACATCCTTCCATCTCACCCTTCCTTCAGCCCACTTGTCCCCCGAGGCACAGGTCCTGCTCAGTATCAGCAGTGACCAATGGGATTCGAGACCCGCACAGACCACTCAGTGTTGCGAATACTTCAATGACCAGTAATTAGCTACGATTGGGCACCATGCCTGTTTTGCAAGGAGGAAATGGAGGCCCAAAGGAATTTATGGGGTTTCTCACCAAACACCACCAGCGGGAGCTCCAGCCACACAGCGGTGAGGCGGTAGACGAGGAACGGTGTGAAGATGCCACCAATGTCACACATGGAGGAGCAGATCTGGACACCCAGGTTCCTAGACCACCACAGACACGGGCTTCGTTGTGTGGGCGCTGTGGGCGTGAGTGTGGGGGGGGCTATGTGTGTGAGTGTGTATGTAGGGACTGTTTGTGGGGGGCTGTGGGTGGAGTGAGTGTGTGCGTGTCCCTGGGGGGCTAAGGGATGGGGAATCCAGGCCTTGCTGTTGCGGGTCAGGCATCGACACTGCAGTCACGCCTGCACTTCTTTTACTTCAGTGGTGGGCCGTTGTGTATACGCCTGCTTCCTAGCTGGAACTGCAGACGTGGGTCTCGCTAATGTTTTGCCTGGCTAGCCTTGAACCCTGTAATGCTCCCATTTCCTCCCGTAACTGTCTTCCACTCCATGCCATCCTAAACAAACCCCTCCCTGAACCGTCAAGACCCCTGACGACTGAAGACCGCCGTCCACATTATTTTCAGTGCTCAGAAATGGTGCTCAAGGGTGGTCTCCGTTGCCTGGTGTGTGGGGTGGGGAGCATTTTCACATTTCCCTGCATCTCGTGTCTCCGCACGGCTCCTCCCCAGCCACCCACCCACACTCTCAGTCCCCTCGCCCTGGCCTGGGCCCGCCGCCCCTCCCTTGGTGCTGTCCCCACACCAAGTGTCCCCCGCCCCTGCCCGGCTCACCTGATGAAGGTGGGGTACAGCTCGGTGCTGACCAGGCAAACCATTTCAAAAGCCATCGTGATGCACATCCTGCCCACGCACGCCACGGCCACTCTCAGCCCCTGGAGCTCTGAGGACATAGCACAGGGCTCAGCCTCCGCCCGCGGGGACACGGCGCCTGTCACTAGTGCTCGGCCACTGCGCGCGCGGGGACACGGCCTGTCTCCAGGGCTCGGCCGCTGCGTGCGCGGGGACACGGCCTGTCTCCAGGGCTCGGCCACTGCACATGCTGTACTTGATCCCTTGTCTCTAATCTGCGGCCCAGCAGGTGTGTGAGGGCAAACCCCACAGTTCTGGAAGGACTGGGAAGCAGTGGCTTTTGTACAGACGCAGGACAATGACAGCAACTTCCATGGTGTCTTTTTACCTCAGGTGCAATCCAAATATCCCACCGTGTGTGTGTGCGTGTGTGTGTGTGCGTGTGTGTGTGTGTGTGTGTGTGTGTGTGTGTGTGTGTGTGTGTGTGTGTGTGTCTGGACTGGGGTTTGAACTCGGCCTGAACTCTGCTCCTTGAATTCAGGGTTTCGTACCTCTCCCTTGGCTCTTTCTGCTCAAGGCTGGTACTCTACCCCTTGAACTCTACCTCCTCTTCGCGCTCTCTTCTGGATACTTGTAAATAAGGGTTTAATGGACTTTCCAGCCCGGGCTGACAAGCTCAGCCTCTCGACCATTTAGGATTACAGATGTGAGCCAACAGCACCTGGCCTCCTTTCTTTCCTTCTCCTCCCCTCCCCCTCTTGCTGCTGCTGCTGCTGCTCCTCCTCCTCCTCCTCCTCCGACTTACCATCAGGGATGAACACCGTAGCTAGACAGGCCACCCCTGCCACTATATTTGACATAGCCCAAGGGTAGCGGCGGCCGACACGGTCTATGGTGAGGATGATGACGAAGGCAGCTGGAAACTCCACCAGGGCAGAGTAGAAGAAGTCCAGGTAGACGTTGTCTCCCGCCAGGCCCATGTGCATGATGAGGCCCTGGTAGAGGATAGAGCTGGTGAACCTGAGCAAAGAGGAGAGCAAGGTTGAGAGGAGACCCGACAGAGCCCCGAGAAGAGGGGATTCTGGGAAAGTGGCGCTGGGGGCGGGTGGCCTTCTTACTGCTGCCAGCCCTTGCTTATCACGTGTCTACTGGCTGATACATTTTGGTGGCTGGTTGGGACTCAAAAAGCAGAAACAGAGAAGAAACAGGCACAGCTTTCTCTGGCTAAGTAGGAAGTTGAGAAGAGCGGATTGCCAAGCAGAGTAATGGATGGAATCACACTGCTAAGTCATAGTGCTGGGAGACTGTTTCGGGTCTTCTAAAGCATCAGGGGCAAAAAGGATTAACTGCTTACTTCAAAGCTTATGGACAAAAGACCTAATAGGTAATTTCCTTCTGAATGATTCCTCTTCTGGCCAGATGCAAAGAACATTTTGCCTGTAGCTTTACTCACTCCAAAGTGTCACAACTGTCATAAGTGTTTAGAAAAGGAAAGGAGACAGGCTCACGGCTACCTGTGATGAGTTTTATGCTTCCACCAGGGAGAAGGGGCCTTTCCAACCTGCTGTGGGGTGCAGAAGTCTCCCAGAAAATGTGGGGTTCACAGGAGAGGCCTGAGAGCCCTCTGCGCAGAGAGAGCAGTGAAGTTCAAGTGCCTGACCTATGGGCCAATAGATTTTATTCTTATCCCTAAGGTTATTTCTATTTTTTTCTACTGGTACAAAAGTAAAGGCAAAGACTATTTCCTTGTTGACTCTGGATTCTGCAGAGCTCTGTGTGACCTAAACCATTAGTTCCCCCTCTGGGCTCTACATAGAATCATCTAGAAAGTTAGAAACTATTGGTGTGGGGCCCTGTCAGAGGCTGATAATACCAGTTTCTGGAGGTATGGGTGAGACCTTGGTCCCGTCTAACCTCCCAGGTGACTCTAATGTGGAACCCAGCGTGCACCTGGCCTGCTCTTCCACCCGAGATGCCATTGTCTGAGACAGCTGCCACCCACAATTTACACGCCGCCATCTCCCAACCTTGAATTACGTCAGATCTGACGATTGCAATTAAATGAACTTGGAGCGATCTCACAACAAATGAAAGACTCTTACCAGTTGTACATCAAGATGAGAGTGTGTTTCCTTATCTGAGGGGTTCGGATCAGGTCAAGGAAGGAAGGATGCAGTGTCTCCACAGCGTCCTCATCTGCCTTCAGGCTCTGAGGAAAGAGGGTAAGAGTGAAGGCTCTGTCTGTTGGAGTCTGCCTCTCCGGTTTTTCCTTCAGGGACTAGCAGTACTTCACCCACCGCCACTGCGTCTTGTTCAAATTGTCAGAAAAACCCTACAGGTTATTTTGGTCACTTTTTGGTTTTACAGAGGACTAGGTGACTCCTGGCATGGATGGACTGGTACCACTGGCGAGGCGCGGTGGCTGTCGCTGCAGCCTGGAGACGACGACGCCTTCAGCCCCATGGGCTGAGCCGCAGTGACAACGCCAGTTCTTTTTGCTTTAGGTTACTTTTCAGACACCGCATTTTTCTTTTTTCCACTGGACTAATTTCAGAGGTCAGTCCTCTTACCTGTGACTCCCGAGTGGCTGGGACCCCAGGTCTGAGCCACTATGCTCTACTTGCCTTTTTTTGTTCAAAAGGTAGGTCCATGGTGATATGCTCACACATGTAGACAATGCGTCTTGACCAACATCCCCTTCTTAGTTCTCCCTCTTTCCCCCTTTTATTTATGTCTTTTTTATTTTTGCCAGTCCTGGGGACTGAACTCAGGGCCTGGGCACTGTCCTTGAACACTTTTTGCTCAAGGCTAGTGCTCTACCACTTGAGCCACAGCACCATTTCCGGCTTTTCTGTGTATGTGGTACCGAGGAATCAAATCCAGGGCTTCCTGCATGCTAGGCGAACACTCTACCACTAGGCCAAACTCCCGGCCCCCCTCTTTCCCACTTTTAAAAACAATTCCAGCAGGTTTCATTGTTCTGTCTTCACACATGCTAGAAAACTCGGTCAGCCATGCTCACCCTCATTCATCTTTGCCTACTTAGTTATTGAGATGGGCTTTGTTAGTTCCCTTCCTGGCCACAAACCACAATCCTATTTCTACCTCACAAGTAGACGGGCGTATTGGTGTAAGCTACTGTACGTGGCCTCAACCAACTTTTAAATGGTTTCTGGTTCCCTTTGGGTCTGCTGTGCAGGCATTCTCCCAGGGAATCACAAATCACACACATGAAACATTGTATGGCTCTTCCTCCACATGGACTGAAATGTAAGGTGGTGGTTCTTCTGGATTCTTCCTTGGGTGACAAGTGTGTAGTCTCCCACCCTCCCGGTTCACTGTCTCTGATTTGATGTTTAAGTCCATGGCTCACCTGAAGAGAGGCTGGCATTGATTTTCCATTTTTCTTGGCGATTTGCTTAATGATCTTCATGGCCTTCCCATTTTTGTTCTGGGAGATGAGCCACCTCGGTGATTCTGGTATGCACCTAGGGTACAAAGATGTGGAGGGGAAATGGCTGCCCCCTCTCTTGATTTCCATGCTGGGATTCAAGGACTCTGTACAGCGAGCTTGAGTTGGACTACAGAGGGGTAGATTGTGAGCCACATGGGGCCATGGAGTGCTTTCCTCCTTCAAAGGCTGACTCCTCCTAGCCTTATCCAGGAAGCCTTGGGGCTCCTCTGCAGAGATTTCCAGGCGGATCTGCAGGATCGTGCTGCACAGCAGGACTCAGTGGAACAGGCAGCTTGTGCTACCTAGAGGAAGGGTCAGTCCACTCCACTGGCTTTGGGAAGTCCAGAGAATGGAACAGGACAAGGGCAAAGGTAGAAATGTACAAGCCCTCACAGGTGGAGAGAGAGGAGCAAATATGTGGCATTGTATCAATCATTGTGTGTGTTCCTGTGAAAGCTGATTTTCCAAAGAGGAGTTCATCCCCCGAGGGCAGGTGGCGGGAAACTGTAATCGCTAGACATCGTGGTTTGACCTTGAGTAGGAACACTGAGAGCAGCCAGACTCAAGGAAGAGGAGCAGGGAGGAAGACACTGGTAATAGGAGTTAGCAGAAAACTCGCCAATCAGAATTCTGGCCTACAGAACTTGAAAATGCCAGGGTAAGCAGATAAAAGTAAAACCAGCCAGATCAAGAATGGAGTTGCAAGCTACAATAGACAAAGAAGTAAGAAGGACAAGAGAATGAGGAAATAAGCATGGACTAGTAAATCTGTACCACTACAAAAAGACACAGAAAGGAGACCCGCAAATTGGAAAGTCATCCTCAAGAAGTCCAATTCTCACTATTTAACCCAAGGCCAAATTCTGTAATGGGAAAGCCAGGATGGCAGAGATAGGATGAACTATTGTCTTCCTTGTAGCATCACCATGTCCCAGGCTCTCTTTTTCTGTTAGAGTTCTCTTCTAATAAGCTTTCCTATCACCTGTATTAAATTTGCGTTTGCCTGAACTCTCTTGCCAGATGCAAGGATGGAAATTGTTTAGCTTCTTTAAACTTTCTGGCATCATAGCTGGTGTGTTGACTGAGAACTTAGGGATTAACAAGTCTTTTCCTGACATGGCTTCACCAAATGGTGACACTGGCAGGCTTCAGGAAGCTGGGTTGGGATCACAGCTCTGGAAGAGAAGCTGTTTCAAGGGGAAAGGCCTCTTCTAGGCAGAGGCTCAGGGCCAGGGACTGAGTGTGTTGGGCTCTGCTGCAGCTCACTCTCCGCTCCTTCTGCATCTCTGCAGGGCCATTTTTCTATGTGGCACATAGTGCCCCTGAGGCCCTGGCTGCCTGGCTTCTGGAAGTCCAGAGGGAGCCAGGCCACGTGTCACCTGAGCTAGGGGCCAACAAAGTGGAGCAAGATGGCAGGAACCTGGACATCATACAGGTGGGAACTGTGAGAGGACTGTGGCTCACAACGAAGGAGAACCACTGTAGGGGTGGACAGGAATGTTTGCAAGAATTAGGAATAGGGGCTGGGAGTTTGGCCTCGTGGTTAAAGTGCTTGTCTAGCATGCATGAAGACCCGGGTTCGATTCCTCGGTACCACATACATAGAAAAAAGCCGGAAGTGGTCCTGAGGCTCAAGTGGTAGAGCTCTAGCCTTGAGAAAGTCCAGGGACAGTGCTCAGGCCCTGAGCTCAAGCCCAGGACTGGCAAAAAAAAAAAAGAATTAGGAATAGTGAAAGGAGATCCCAGGAATGGATCCTAGCGCAGTCCCTGAGTTTGGGTTCTGAAGTGGCTTTCTGTTCGGAGTTTTCTGTTCTGAAGTGGCTTTTGCTTGATAATAAAATGAGGGTTATCCATGGACTAAGACTGGGCAGTCACCCATGGAGCCTTGCTACAGGAATCCCAGCCTGGGGTAGGAGGCTAGACCACGGGGAGGCTCGACTACAGTGCAGCTGGACTTCAGTGAAGATGGAACCCGGATCCCAGGGAAGCAGCACCTCAGCCCATACAACCTAACTCCAAGGAGCTGACAGTGTCCTAGGCTGTTCCAGATAAATATCATGAAACACAATATCGTCAAGTTTGTTTTCCCCACAAAGTGAAAGGTAGACTCATTTCCACTGGGGGAACGTGTGGGTTTTATCTCAGGTCTGCTGGGGTAGGGGGCAAAGGAAACCTTGGAATGTATTTAGAAGCGTGGTGGTCCAAGGGAAGGAAGAGATTTCAACCACATTCTTTGTCTTGCTCCCCCATAGACTCACCAGTAGTAGAGCAGGAAGCAGAAGTTGGGCAGAGTCACGGTGAGCTGTAGCCAGCGCCAGTGAGGAAGGGCATACGCCACTCCTGATAGCACCAGCAGCCCCACGGTAAAGGCAGCTTGGTAAAAGATCCCCACCATTCTGCGGTAGTCCAGCCCGACAAACTCTGTAACTGCAGAGAACAACCGAGCAGTCAGCATTATAGCAACGATAAGGACACCGGCACCAGCCTGGCACCCGTGCCTCATGCCTGTTATCCTAGCCGTGCAGGGGCTGGCATCTGAGGGGGAGCAGTGTTCTAAGTACCATGTTGTCTCTCCATCATGATCTTTCCCACACTAATGTAATCAGCTAAAACAGTGCCTGCCTGGGCCCGGTGTCCCACATCTGTCATCCTAACTACTCAGGAGGCTGTGATCTGAGGATGGAGGTTCAAAGCCAGTCCGGGCACTAAAGTCCATGAGGCTCTTATCTCCAATTAACCACCAGAAAATGGAAAGTGGTGCTGAGGCTCAAGGGATAGGGGGGTAGCCTTGAGCTGAAGAGCTCAGGGATAGCGCCCAGGCCCAGAGTTCAAGCTCCACAAAAAACAGTGCCTGTTTCTCTCGTGTGTAACAAGAGCTTTGTCATTAGCAATCATTTATTATTAACTATTAATTAATAGTGTCCATTCCAAGTGTTTATTGCTTTGATATAAATGCTACTTGAATGTAGCACAAGGGAAAGTAATGATAAGGTTTGTTTCCAAGAGCGACAAGGGTAGAGATTTTCCTTAACACCTTTATAAAGACTGCACGCTTTAGAATTTAAATATTCTTATACTCCATGGGCCTCCACTGTTATTCTAGCTACTGATAAATAGGGTGGCAATGACATTCTTTATTCTACAAGCAGCATGCTGAGTGTAGGTCCACCACAGAGCTATCTATCTCCTGGCATGTTGTCAAGGACAACTGGTTCCTTACACTGGATGGGTGTGAAGTAAGGAAGTCTCTTGAACATTGGATCCATCTATGGTTGAGTCTTCTACTATAAGAATAGGTTTGGTAGGTTAGGCGTTCTCTCCACGTAACTCTCCCAATCCAGAAAACAACCTTTTTCAGAGTGATTCACAAATAGGAAGTGGCGATGTGAGCTTGGCTTCTGCTTCTGCCTTCATCTCTCCATTTATAGGAGGGATGCACAATGAGCTCACACAATGGTTTCATGTGACACCAAGAAGTCCTTGAGCTTTGTCTTAGAGCTGAGGCCTTTTCCACCCAGCCCCCACCGGCTGCACATGTCACGGCTGCCCCAGCCGCTGTCCCAACACTCTTACTCAGGATGTAGCCGATCAACCAGCTCGCTTTGCTGACCAGCCCTTGGATAAAGCGAAATATCAGCATCCATGTGTAGTTGGGGGATACAGCCATGAGAACCCCAGAGACGGCGTTGATGAGGATTGTGACCAAGAAACAGAACTTGCGACCAAACCTGCAGGAAAAGGATGAGGATAGACAGGAGAATTATTTGATTCATGGAAATGGGAGCAAATTCATAAAAGTTACAGCCATCTAATCAAAATTAGAGCCTAACTCCAAATTGCAGACTTTGGTTTTGTTTAGGGCTTTTTGTCAGCATCCCATGAATGGTGTGTGTGTGTGTGTGTGTGTGTGTGTGTGTGTGTGTGTGTGTGTGTGTGTGTGTGTGTGTGCGCGCGTGCACGCTGGTCCTGGTGCCTGAACTCAAAGTCTGGGTGATGTGTTTGAGTTTTGTACTCAAGGCTAGTGTACAACCACATGAGCCACAGCTCTACTTCCAACTTTTTGGTGATTCATTGGAAATGAGTCTGGTGGACTTACCTGCCAGGCTGGCTTTGAGCCATGATTCTCAGATCTTAGACTCCCAAGCAATTAGGATTATAGGCATGAGCCACCAGCACCTGGCTTCAACTTTTTAAAAAAAATTTGAACGACACAAGCTTCAATGGCTTGGGGAATTGGACCATTGGACCAGGACACGGAATAGAAGAAAAATTGGCAAACCGGGTTGAATCACGGCCTTACCATTTTACTATATACCATTGGGTGAGTTCTTCAACTTGACTCAGTTTCTTCATGGCAAACACCTGACTAGGCAGCTGAGGGGAGGACTTTGTAAGACACCACAGCCAGAGAGCCCAGCGCTGCCTCCCCTGCCTTCCTGTTTCCTGTCTGCAAAGCTCATGGTATGGTCTGGCTGTGTCCCAGTCCCCAGGGATTGTACGCTGGGTACATTGTGCTCAGTGAACTCTAGTGGAAGGCCTCTGTGACCTCCACAGAGACCAAGGTTATTCTTGTAAGATGTTAAATTCATCCTCAAGAGACTGAGCCAGCCAGATCCCTGAATGCTCTCTGGCTTCCTGTCTTGTGATGTGATTTCTGTGGCTCTCAGGTGTTCCCCACACTGCAGTGCCCTCTGATGTGAGATCCTCCCCAGAGCTGAGCTGAAGCTGGGGCCATGCCCTAGAACCTTCTGAGCCGTGAGCTACGCAAACCTCTTCTCTTCATGTTCACTCAGCCTCAAGCATTTTGTGATAGTAACAAAGTGGACTTGCAGAGCTAACTTGAGGATCAGCCTTCCTGGCAGTGTGTTTTGAAAGACTCCGGATTCATTATCATTGGCTATGTAGGCACTATTTTGTGGAAAGCTGTGTTATAGCTTATCACTAAGGTTGCTAACGGTGGCTGAATGGTCTGTAAATGCTTCCCATACTAGGGAGCAACTGTGTTCGGTGGCTGTTTAAAAATGAACTCATCACTCGAAAAGAATCTGAAACATCATTAATAATTACTTTAAGGTGCTAATTCTGAGAATTAAAGCTCAAGCAGTCTTACTAATAATTCAGCTAAAAACTCTGTTTTGACCATGTCATTTCTGAATTCTGCATTAATGATTGACTGCCCGTTGTAATGATATAACCCTTGTCATTAAACTAAAAGCCTTCCAAAGCCTCCCCTCACCTTACTGGTAGTCTCTCCTCTTGTCTCCTTTCATTTCTTATTATCCCTCTCTCCCTTCCTCTTTCCCTCTACCATTTCCTTTCTGTTCTGTTTCCTTTTTCTTTCTCTCCTTCCCTCTTTCTCCTTCCCTTTCTTCCATTGTTTCTAGTATTTTTTTAAACATCCTTTTCATAATGTCCTCCTAGTTTTCTCCAAAAATCCACCCTAGCTGGGGAGACAGTTTTGTAGTAGAGTGTTTGCCTAGCATGCACAAGGGCCTAGGTGTTATCCTTAGTGAAGAAAGGGAAAAGAAACAGCTGTAGGACATAGTTTTAGAGTTCTCCATGGAAGGAAAGGTATATTATTTAGCACTGGCCTGACCTGTGAATAAGATGAATTTCCATAAAATTTTCATTGCATTGGTAGGCATGAATTCTGCAGAAGATAAATTGTTTCTTTGCCAGGGAGCTTTGTGGGTTGGTTTAGTGCTCTGACGCATCCTTCTCCCTCTTGCACACAGACCGAGTAGAAGAGAAGGAGCAGGGAGACCGCTGGACTGACCAACAGACAAAAGTCCAGACAGTGTCAGGAAAGAAGCAGACACAGGTGTCGAGCATTGGGGAGCAATGATGAGTCATGAGCTTTCTAGAACTTCCACAGCAGCAGGTGATGAGGTCATGAAGGAAGAGGGAACTGATGGATTGGAATTGGGCCCCCTCCTCCGCCTCGAGAGGGATGTGAATAATTAACTGCAGGGTGAGGCTGAGGGGACACTGGGTGCGTGCAGGCATCCTGGCCTGTCAGGTGTCACTGCCTCCACCTCACAGGGCATGGTGCCAGGAACAGTCTCGCCAGCCTCCCAGAGAGCAAGGCTGCCCCGTGGAGCCCTCTGTTAATGTGTCTGTCTTGACTGACTGGGCCACCTCCGAACAACCACCTTCAGTTTTTAAGCGGCAGCAATGAAAATGAATGACCTGTCTCTTCCCCTCACTGTTGCCAGCAGCCATCCCTGGAGAAGCCTAGACAAGGAAGCTGAGCAGTGGTTTACAAACTTATCGGGATGGATGGAGCTGCCCTGGGCCAGTGCCTCTGCTCTTAGGCCTTTGCATAGACACAGCCATCCTCAGGAACCTTCCACACAATTGCAAGTTTTAATCTGGCCTACCAATCTCATCTCATCCGTCAAAGCGCTTTGCCGATGTTAAGTATTATACTCACAGATCTGGCTTTTATCAGAGATCCAGGTGGAGCAGGCATGAAATAGCAATGAGTAAAACGATGTTAAGTATTATACTCACAGATCTGGCTTTTATCAGAGATCCAGGTGGAGCACGCATGAAATAGCAATGAGTAAAATGAATATTTAGCACTTATTCAGAATCTGTCTATCTACCTACCTACCTACCTGTGTCATACGTGAGTAGATATCATGAATTGCAGACTACACAATTACACGGGTATATTTCACTATCTTCTCAGGGTGAAAGCACGGAGTTCAGTGCCTGGCTCAGAGAAGACAACGCACTTGCAGCTGACATTACAGATATTTGATGACTGGCCATGATGAGAACAATGATTCATTCCTTTCCCCTTTGAGGACTCTTGCGACTACCCAGTGGTCTAGAGTCCCCATGAGTGGAATTCCGCTGTGGTGGTGAATGAGAGGTGGGAGGATAGCTTGAGCTGAGCAGATATGGAATAGGAAGCCTCGGAAATACAGACTCCTCCAACAAGCTCATTTCCTGCCAGGGGCCCTATTTCATCTTTCCAGTACACAGACAAGGCACAAAGGGTCTGCACCTCTTGTGCATTTTTTGTTAGATTTGTACATTCCGGATTCCTCACACTTAGTCTGAACCGAGCCCAAGGCTCAGTCCAGGAACTGCTGCAATCCAGGACACAATGGAGAGATTCTAGTGCAGCTCTAGCTTTGGGGGACCCCTGCAGGGCACAGTGGAGCTCAAGGCCTTTGCAGGCTCCTGGCTTCCAGGTGGTGGCGGTGGGGCGGGGTGGGGGGGGGGGGCTATGATGAGGCCAAAGAATAAACTAGGAATTCCTATACAGGTTAAGTCATCTGCGACTCTCCCTCCTGGCTGTAAGTGTTGGATGGACTACAAGAAAAAAGTGCTGTCTAGTGCTGCTGTCTCTCCCTTGAGAGAACTGGGAAGTTAAAATATGAGTCATGGTTACCAAAACAACAGAAGAAGGCTGAGATGTGAAAACAACGGAGGTTGGTTTCCAGTGGTCTGTGTGTTTGTGGAAAAGAAGGATTCAAGCAAGTGCCGTCTGAACCGTGGGATCCATCGGGCGTCCCCCAGAGGCTTCACCTACCTGTCTGCTAGGTAGCCGATGGCCACAGCACCGATGAAAAATCCTACATTCACCACCGACTGGAACAGGTCCAGCATCCAGGAGTTGTTGCATACCAGGCTGAACTGTCCAGGTGTTTCCAAGCCAGGAAGAAAGGACACAAAGTCCCGTTAGGGTCCTCCCTGCTGCCCCTCTGCCGGGCAGATCGTGGAATGCTCTCTGAACCAAGCTGCATGGCTGAAAGCAGCAGTCCCGGCCCCCGGCCATGTTCACTTTACCAACACTGGAAGGGTTGCCTGGAGTCCACTTACTGTCCTCTGGCAGTGTCATTTGGCCCAAGTGTCGGCAGTTTCCACCGAAAGTGGGTGATTACCCTGCTTATAGTCAAAACCATTTTCCCCTCTCTCAAGTTAAAACCTGACATGACTCTGGGCAGGTAGCTTTCAGCATCTCATGGCTACCTTTTAATTTTTTTTCCCCAGTTCTAGGGCTTGATTTCAGGGTCTGGGCACTGTCCCTTGGCTTTTGTATCCAAGGTGGGTCCCCTACCACTTGAGCCGCAGCTCCACTCCTGGCCTTTTGTTGGTTAACTGGAGATACGTGTTTCATGGAGTTTTCTGCCCTGGATGGCATGGACCCATGACCCTTAGATCTCAGGTGAGGATGATTGGTATGAGGTACCCTTGACCAGGTCGTGTAGCTGTCTTCCTTTTTAAAGTGACAGAGTCAGAGTGTCCTGTGCATCTGTCTCATTTGGAAGAGCTGGAGATGGTGGCAAGGTGAATGGATGCTGGGAGGTGTGACCTCCGGAGATCTGGTTTCTCGAGCTAAGTGCTGTCATTCACTCTGAGACTCATGCAACATGTTGCGCTGCTCTGAGCCTCACTTTCCCCATCTCTCTGTAGAACCTCTCAGAGTTGCATGGCTTTAAGTTTATAAGTCTCTGCATTGTGTAGACCTACTCACTTTCCTTCCTTTAAATGAACCTCCTCTACTGACGCCAGCTCACACAATCTCCACACTAAGCAGGGAAACCTGTTTTCTCTGTATTTTCAGGACAGTCCCTTCCCCATCTGGCTTTGCCTCCAATAAACATCTCCACATTTTCTTTTTTCTTATTGGAATATCTCACAATTATACTTTACTGTGAACATGCTTTTTTAATAAAAAATAATTGTGTAACCAGACACCAGTGACTCATCCCCTATAATCCTAACTACTTAGGAAGCTGAGATTTAAAGACTGAGGTTCAAAGCTAGCCTGGGCAGGAAAGTTCATGAGACTTATCTCCAACTGAGCAGTAAAGACTAGAAGTAGAGGCTTGGCTCAAGTGGTAGAGTGCCAGCTTTGAGAACAAACAAGCCAAGTGAGAATGTGAAGCCTTAAAAGTTCAAGCTCAATACTGGTGCACATATGTACACACACACAGACACACAGACACACACACACACACACACACACACACACACACACAAATTCTGTAGTATAGCCTCTAGCCTCAAATGTTTCATAGGAATACTTATGGCAAATTCAAGAGAAATTTACACAAGTATATCCTAAGACATAGTAAAGCATAGTTCAGGTGGCTGTCACCACACTTCCAAGCGTCATCTGTATGGTGGCAGAGGACAGGGAGATAGGGCTTTGGAAAACAAGCTGGCTTGAGATAGTTCCTCTTCAGGCTAGCATCTGGTGTTGCCTTGTTGCTTCCTCGCTTTACAGCCCATACTTAACCAAGTAGAATTATCAGTGTCAGAATCTGAGGAAGTTTTAACGAGTCTATGCACACCAGAAGCCATGCAGTTTCATTTGGAGACTAGGATTTTAGAAAATCCCTTAGTTCAAAGAGCCTAGCTGGGCATAGTGATAAGAACCACACTTAGAACTGGGTGCCAATGGCTGCTTTCAATCCTAGGGACTCAGGAGGCTGAAATTTGAGGATCTCCATTCAAAGCCAGCCTGGGAAGACAAATTTGAGTGTCTCTTATCTCCAATTAACCATGAAAGGAAAGAAGGAACAAAAGAAAGAGAAAAGAAAAGAGTGGAGTTGCAGATCAAGTGGTAAAGCACCACCTTGAGCAGAAAAGGCTAAGCAAGAACATGAGGCCCTGAGTTCAAGTTCCAGTACCAACACACACACACACACACACACACACACACACACACACACACACACACACACAGCAACAATATAACACACATCTCCTCAAGTGTCTTCCTTAAGAAAAGCTCCATTCTCTGCCTTTTCGTTCTGATTCCTGAGCTCACGTACCTCGGTGACGATGGAGGAGCCGGGCGTGTCGAACACCCAGCCATGCTGACAGGGCCGCAGTGGTAGTTGGCTCTGGTTGGCAGCCAGGCTGGCCAGCGGGTCCACACAGCTGAGGGCGCTCTGGTTCCAGTCCACCTCGTACTGCATGCACTGCTGGAAATGGGCCTCACCCGCGGCCCCCAGGCCCGGCACCGTGTAGTTCAGCTCCTCTGCCAGGCTCCAGCCACATCGCTGGCTCAGCTCCGCCACCCCGGGGCTCTGGCAGTGGTGCTTGGGGGTGAAGCCCAGGAAGACGATGCCCACGTAGATGGGGGAAAAGGTGGCGGAGAGCAGAGACAAGAGGAAAAATGTCTGTTTCTGGAAAAAATGGAATTCCCCTATATACTCTAGAATATCATCCACAGTTGGCATGGTTCCTGGAGATAGGAAGGCAGCCTAGTCCTTCCTCTTTGTGCCCCAAGTGCTGAGGAGAGCAGCTTGGGCCAGCTCTGGACAACTCTTGACCAAGAGTCAAAGGGTGAGAGCTAGTTTACTTTAGAAAGAGATCAGCCTCTGGGTTGGACTTTCTTTGGGCGGGCCAACTTCAATCAGCGCGCCTCTCCAGCAGCAGGGAAAGACCTGTAGCCACAGGAAGTGCCAGGGCCAGACCCCTGGGAGCTATGGCTTTCTTTCTTTTTTTAAATTTTTAATTGTAGCATCATTCTGTGCCTCCCAGCAGTGCCACAAACGATCTTTTCTCTGGGAGAAATCTGAGCCCCTTCCCATATCCCTGCCTGTTAATCTTTCTCTAGCTCACCAGGTGTCTTGGAAATGAATCCACCCACCAGCCGGGGTCTGGCGAATGTGCCCCTCAGTCTCCAGTCCGGATCCCAGAGCTGTGTAAATTCTACCCTAGATCCTTCTGCAAACCAGCGAGTGCCCTTGAGGCATGCTGTGGCTGCTTGCTTTGATTTTTCCCCTGATAGTCTCATCCTGCCTTTGCAAGCATCTATTTTAATCTGGCACTCATTCCTTTCAACCTTGACTCGTCCTTCTCCTTCATCTGTGAGGAAAGAATGACACATCTGCCTCACACACAGGGAGGAGTGATTCCCTACCATTGTCTTTTGGGGTTCTAGATATTTCTGTTTGTGTCTGAAGTTGGGGCTGCCTCTCTCGTGTGATGATGAGAAAGAGCACTCAGCGGCCAGGGAAACAGCCATCTAGCTTTCTAGCTGGAGAGAAGGATCCTCAAGGGCGAGGAAGATGAAGCATCTGGAGGATGACACGCCAGAAATGGAGTGCAACTTGAGCGCCTCTCCCTCCTCCAAGCCTTCCTGCTCTCCACCCTCCCCCTTTTCCATGGAGCAGTCTGTGTGGGTGACAATACAGTCTAAAGGCCCTGACCTGTAGCAATCTCACTTCAGGGGCAAGCTGGACACAGAACTAGGCCATCCACTGACACCTGCGAAGGCCACGTCTCTCTTGCAGCCGAGCTCTGCTGCCTGCTTCCCAGGCCCGGGCCCCTCACTGACTGTTTGCTAGTGTCCTGAGCAGTTTAGGGACTTCCTCCCCAGTGTCTTGAGTCCTAGGTGAATGAGTCAGACGCTGAGGCCATGTCTCCCTGCCATCGGACTCCTGTTACTCACCGGAAGGCTGTGGGAGTGGGAGAGTGAAAAAGTGACTTTGGTGGTTCAACGTCACTCTCCTCCAGGGACCAGAGACGGTCCTGACCGCCTCCTACTGGGAAATGTCCAGACACTTGCACTTGGCTTGACTCACGGACACCATCCTCGTCAAAGACGTCAGATCTTCAAGCCGTGAACAAGAGAGTGGCAGGTAGGGGGCTAGGAGAGCACCACCGGTGTGCCAAGGAGAAGTGGTGTTGAAATCCATCACGAATTAGCTAGAGGAAATGATTAGGTAGGGCATAGGTAAGAGCTCAGATCACTCACGGCAGTCAGGTTACACAGTCATTTGACACTTCCAGGGAGGGCCTAGCGGGGACACAAAGCCCACACTAGAGCAGCTAGGAAAGTCTTATTTTACAACAGGGAGTTGGGGGGCAGGGGTACCCACAGTTGAGGAGCTCACTCAGCGCTTGCATTCCAAGTCCAGGCATCTCCTCCTCTCCTCTCTTCATTTATGGGGTGATTATTCGGAAGTGACCAGAGTCATTGTTCCCAAGTGAATTGTTAATCTTTATAATCTGATCGCTCAGTGTAATTGAAGTCCTGAGTATTTCTCAATCTCCTGTCAGTCTTGTATAATGCCAGTAAACATTGTCCACAGTCTTAAGCCTCGGGAGGCACCTCACCCAATCCCGCCCAGCCCTCCTTCCTCTTCTCCCTCACACCAGAGTGCTGGCCAGCCAGAGTGAAAAGTTAGGCACTTAGAGGACAGAAGTTCAGCAGAGGGGGTATGTGGGGGGGTCCACCAGCAATGGAGAGGGGGGCTTGGGCTCCTCTGTCGTGCAGGATGATTTTAGCAGTGTGATAACTTGAGATTGGTGAAATCTCCTCTGGTAAGCTAGAGAAATGGAAGCCTCCTCCCTCTCAGAGACAGGCTGTGCTCTTATGATAGTATGGGTGCAGATGGCGGCCATGCGGGGAGGGGGGGGCGTCTGGGATGGTCCCTACCTGCCCCAGCACCACACAACTCCATAACTCCTCTAGAGAACTCCTCAAGCAACTCTGAAACTATCTGGGGCTGAGCTGAGAGGTTTGATCCCAGAACCACTGAACAGGCTGGTTTTGCATGTCAGCTGGTGGGCTGCTTTTCACTTTCCCTCCGTCTCTTCTTCCCCTGCACCCCACCTCTGTCTTCCTCTTCATCTCCCAGCTGCCCATTAGTGTCACTGCTCCATGGGGCCTGGAGTCGGGGACTCTAGGGGGTCAGCTTTGATCCAGAACTGTGGGCTCATTCCATGATCAGACAGAACTGATTGCTGGTAAAGTCTTCCTTCTCATAGGAGGCAGCCCTGAGATGGCTTCTCTGTGGCTCCCTGGGGAGGCCTGCCCAGCTCGGTGGATCCTGTCCAGGGTAGGGCTCATACCATTTGCGTGTTCTGTGTGCAGTGGAGGTGGCACTGTCCTGTGGAGGACGAGTCCCTGGAGCATGCCTCAGGCTTCAGTCACCAACGTTAAACCACATTGATGTATGAATATTGTTCCGTTTTCCAAACACAACATCAGTTCTGTGCTGATTTCCTTTGATCTCGGAGGCTGGAACTGAGGCATGAGCAGATACCAGGCTGGAAGACAAGCGGAAGAGAGGATGGAGAGTGGGCCAACTCACTGGCTGGGGCTCCAGGGCTCCCCGTCTCTCTCCAGGTACCCCATCTTCTTCTGCCTCAGCTGTTGGTCTCAAACCAAGCTGAGTAGCACTAGAAGTCAGGTAAGGACTCAGACCCCAGCTTTGCCAAGGGGAAAAGGGGGGCTGGACTCTGGTCCTTAGAAGACACCACAGATCTGGGCAGAGGGAGATGTTCCATGCTTCAAAATAGCTGCAAAGGGGGCTCTCGACTGGCTCTAAAACCACAAAGCTGCCCCTCTAGGCGTCACAGGTTCCATTGTCAAGAGTTCTAGGCAATCATTTTATTTTTTGCCAGTCCTGGGCTTGAACTCAGGGCCTGAGTACTGTCCTGGGGTTTTCTCAAGGCTAGAGCTCTACCACTTGAGCCTCAGCACCACCTTCGGCTTTTTTCTATGTATGTGGTACCGAGGAACCAAACCTGGGTCTTCGTGCATGCTAGGCAAGCACGCTACCATTAGGCCAAACTCCCGGCCCGGCAATCATTTTTTTGTAACACATGAACAGTTAAGTACAAGGCTTCCTTCCTCTCAGATAATATCAGACTTTCAAGACTTTTATCATTTTTTTTTCTCGGTGCAGATCTAACTTTATTTATTTATTTGTATTCAGATTTTCTTTTTCATTTATTTTTTTTTAATTTTTTTATTGTAATTAGTAAAAGGGTTACATGATATTTGCCAGATAGAGGGCGCATTAATTCACATACATTGATACCCTTTCACATAAGACTTTTATCATTTTATGGAAACTTAAACACAAAGTATGTGGTCTGTCCTTAGGCTTCCAAGTTAGTGATGGGGTTCAGGTGTGGGAAGGGAGCAGACATTGGAAGGCCCCTCTCTCCTTCTCCCATGAAGCAGGCCATGGACCCTCACCTGAGAGCTGGGCATCCTGCACAGTGATCATCCTTCTCCCTGAAGACCTGGGCCCGGGGCAGGACACAAGCTCACAGACCTGCTTGACCCAGAACCAGGGAAGGATACGAGCACGCAGGCCAGCTAAGATGATGACCCAGAATGCTCTGCTCAGTCACACCAGCACGCTCATCCCCAGGGTCCCCTGGGTCTTTGGGCCTTCAGTCTAAGGCTCCCCCTCATGTAGAACTTCTAAATAGCTTTGTGTGCTTTTCTCCTGGGAGCCCTGTCACAGGGGCCTCGCCGGAGCCTCCAGGTGTAATACATCTTTTCCTTCCCTCTTCTCTAGATCAGGCACGCAGTTTGCACAGCTGGCAGGCCCTCCTGCTGAGGCCAATGGTTGGCCAGTGTTGGGGTGTCACATACTGTTGTTTGCCAAAGCAAACTCCTTATTAAAATCTGAACACAATTAGACTTTTATTGAGCTTGTAATGTTCCTAAAACTCTAGGATCAAACCAATTTCGTTGGACTGTTTTCTTAAAAATCAAAACCAAACCCTCAACCCCTTCCCCCCAAAAAAAACAAGCTCTGTGATAAGGATAGAAAGAATAAACTCAACACATTTTACTGTTACAGAAGAATTTTATTATCATCTTCAGCCTTTTTTCCCCTTCTTCGTAGTTTTGCTGAACAAACAGAATTAAGATCATCTCCTCCTCCTCCTCCTCCTCCTCCTCCTTCTTCTTCTTCCTCCTCTTCCCTCCTCCTCCTTCCTTTCTCCTTCTTTTCAATACTGGGTTTTGAACTCAGGGCCATGTACATAGCAGTTAAGTGTACCTCTTGACGCACACCTTCCACCTGAGTTCTTCTTTCTGAGCTCTGGTGGAGAGCCTGAGGAGCTCCCATCACAGCTGCGTGTGGGTGCCACGGTCAGGGAGAAGGCACAAACTTCAAACTGACTTTACTTAACCAAGCACATGTTAGAAACATGGTTTCAGTAAAGCTGTAAGCGCACACTGAATGATTCCCGAGGCCACAGTACCCTGCTTAGAGAGGAAGGCCCATTACAGCTCTATTGTATGGCTTCAGCCCCTCACAGGAATGAAGGCACTGTCTAGAAAGGATGTCGATTCCAGGTGGGGGTGGAAAATCATCAGGAAGAACCATGGCATCCTGCTGGGCCAGAAGACAAAAAATACACCTCCCCCTCCCCCTCCCCTGCCCAGAGACTACTGGCCTTCGTGTCCACAGGACAAATTGGCTATCTCAACACACTCCCATTGGCCAGAGCAGAGAAATTTGGACACCACAGAAGTCTGGTGCTGGTGGCTCACGCCTGTCATCCTAGCTATATGGGAAGCTGGGATCTGAAGACGGCTGTTCAAAGGCAGCCTGGGTAGAAAAGTTCACGAGACTCTTACCTTCAATTAACCACCAAAAAGCTGCAAGTGGAACTGTGGCTTAAGTGGTAGAATATCAGCTTTGAGCAAAGAAACCAAGTGAGTTTGTGAGGCCCTGAGTTCAAGCACCAATACTGGTATATGCACGCATGCACACACACACATACACACACACACACACACACACACACAAGTGTATCACTATCATTTCCTAATCCCACAAAATAATGACTCTTGACATCTGTAGATACTAAACTCATTGAGTTGAACCAAAGTCTTAGTTTAGTATGCTGCTGAGCAGTTTTACCTGAGGGTCAGTTGACAGCCTGTAAAGAGACGGATAGACATAACCCTCACTAAATGTGAGTGTGTTGAAATGAACAGACGTTCTGGTGCCCTGTCACACTGTGAAAGGATGGTTGTTAACCTTAGTGGAGATTTCAGATTAGCTAAAGCAGTGAATGTTCTCGCAGCAAAGAAGAAACACCGGAGCCCAGTGAAGGCTCAGCCTATCAGCTCACAGGATGTGCAGAGGGCGAGGCAACAAGCTGGGAAGTGACCAGCGGTCCCGAATGCAGGCTGCTCTCCTGAGGACTCAGTTTCTCCAAGAAATCAGCAGGACTTCAGGTATGCATAGCCAAACACAATGTGTGGTGTGCATTTGGATCCATTTGTTAAAACACTGTTTGAGACAAATGGCGAAATCTTAATGTGGATATTAAAGAAGTATTCAGTCACTTAGATGCGATCGTGGCATTGTGACCAGGCTTTAAAAAAATATCAAATTAGGGGCCAGGAGTGTGGCCTAGTGGTAGAGTGCTTGCCTAGCATGCACGAAGACCCGGGTTTGATTCCTTGGTACCACATACTTAGAAAAAGCCAGAAGTGGTGCTGAGGCTCAAGTGGTAGAGCTCTATCCTTGAGAAAAATTCAAGGACAGTGCTCAGGCCCTGAGCTTAAGCCCAGGACTGGCAAAAAAAAAATCAAATTAGAATATATCATACTGGAGTATCTATGGATAAAATGATAGATTCTATGATTCTTTTTGTTAAAGTGAGTACAGATGGTGGAAATTGGAATCAAAATTTTAAAGCCACAGAATCGTTACTATGAATGGACAGTCAAGGGTCTTCTGATACTTGTGGCACTGGCAGTATGCTTGGCTAGATTCCACTGGCTTTTCTTATAATTCAGAAGACCTTTGTAAAGCCACCTGTGTTCCTTTATGTTTTTATGCCTGTGGTTTTCTTCTGTACAGAATGGTATCAGTGAGGCAGGGTTGGCTAGAGTGGCCTGGGGTGGTAGAAATGTGGTTTGGAAGGTGAAGGATGAGTGCGTGAGACTGGATGGAGAATGTTTGACTCTGGCCTTGTGCTCACCCACAAGATGCAGCTCAGCTGGCCATGCCTCCTTACTAAGGCCAGCGAACTTAGAGCTGGCTCCCACTCCCTGGAGCTGGTTCTTTGAATGCACAACCCCGTGCAAATAGGTGAAATACTCAATGTCTTGGTCATCACGTGTAGAACAATAAAATGAAATGAAGACGGCAGTGCTGAGTCAAATGTGCACAGCTTTCAGTGAGTCTGAACTTTGGATCCTCCCAGCTTGTTAAAGCAAAATGAATTCAGTGACCTTGTTAAAGCATGGAAATGAAAACTTCTCTCTCAATGGTCTTCACAGGTATGGAGACCAGAGAAATGGGGTCTTGCAGCAGGGAAGAGAGAGGGGGCTAATTCTAGATACAAATGGGCCAGGGAGACTTTGCAGCTAACAGGCAGGTGCAGGTGGGGGGCTGTGAATGGTAAATCATTGAAGAGGTGGAGGGAATTCTGGGTTCTCACTGAAGACAGGCTGCTGTGATGGCTCACCTGGGGCAGGTGAGGAGGAGGAGGCCCATTCTGGGGGGAGCTTGTTACTGAGATTTGAACGTGGGGCCTTGAGCTTTCCAGGCAAGGTCCACCCCAGTCCAGGGATGGTTATGTGTTGGTGCCATGCTGAACAGGGTTCTGGGCGGAAACTACACATCGCAAGGAAGTAAACAAATAGGTCTAGCAAAGTATTAAAAAGCCTGACTAAAGTTTGGCCAAACAAAGAATTTTTGTCTTCTCAAAGCCATGCTACAAGGGGAAAATCAGGCAGAAATTCCAGAAAGGGGTTACAAGGAAAAACTTGATCAGCAATCACTTGAGCCCGTAAGCAGTTGAAAGAACATAAACACGGATAAGGGGGCAGAGTTCAGTACCTGAGCGGAAAAGCTCCCAGGCTCCCTCACACTGTCACCAAAACCCACTGGCGAAGTCCTCACCTGAGCTGCGGTCACGTGAGACGATACAAACAGAAACGCTGAAGGGTTTGGGAAGGCCATGGGTTGGACAAACTTTCTCTGTGAAAGAAGCTCTGTTTCCCTCGCCTGACCCTCGTACGGGGATGGACAGTGCGTCGTGTGGAACATTTCCCTTCTCGATTCTGTAGGTTCTGAAGGAATGCCCATTGGTGGGACAGAGGTGGGAGTTTGAGAGGAGGGGTGTGAGCAGACTTCCTGTGGGCACAGCGTCTCCTTGGCTGGATTGCATTGTGGGAGTGGATGTGGTACGTGGCTGGCGTGTGCTCTCTAGCGAGCCTCATGAAACCAGCCTCCTGTCAGCAAAAGAGGAGCTGGGGAAATGGCCTGAGCCCCACAGCTAGGAGCTGGAGCGCCCCGGGCTGACAATCCAGACAATCCGTGTGGTGGCCCTTCTCCAAGTGTGGTCTGGGCTGTGGCCCTGATCTCGTGAGGGCCTCCCACCGGTGACCACTGGACTTGAGAGCATTCCCACTTGAGAAGTGTTTACAGAGACGTGGAGGGAACTGCTCCTATGACAAGGGACAAAGCCATCGTACAACCTGTGCTACGCACAGTGTCTTGGGTGATGTCTGAGGGACAGTCAGTCTCACGGGCTGGCAGGACCCAGGTGAGTCCCGTAACGAAATGGAAGTGGGGTTAGAGAGGATCGTGAATGCAAGGAGAGGAGACCACAAGGGAAGCTCGGGTGGAACACAGCCTCGTGGGGATCTTCATGGAAGCTTGCAGGGGCATTCAAGCAGACGTGGCTCATGATCAACAGGAGAATCCTCTCCCAGGCTCAGAAGGGGACAGAATGGAGTGCTAGTGACTGCCCGGGCTCGTGAGCCGAGTGGACACAGGATGCCGCCGCAGAGCAGAGAGGTGAAGAGTGGACACGTGTCCCTCTTGGGCTGCTTGCTGGCAAGAGACAGACACTGCTGGTGGCTGTGTGGCATGCCCTCGGGGCTCCTTGTGGTGGGGGGATACAAATGGTTCTTGCCAGGAGCGAGAATAGGCACTGGCTCCTGGCTGGGCATTGTGTTCCCCGTGGGAGATGCGGATATTCCGAGTGCTATCAAAAGACCACGGTGACGGATCTGAATCAATATGACCAATGAAGGAAGCCCACAAGGCTTCCTTGAGTAATAACTGAGTAACCCTTCCTTGAGTAATAATTTACTGGGAAAATGGAATAGGTGATTGAGATCCCGGCTGTCTAAAACAGGGCAATAACTATGGAAAGCAGTGTGGCAGTGCCTCAAAAGGCTAAACATAGAACTCCCTTATGATCCAGCAATTCCACTACTTGGCATTTACCCAACAATCCAGAAACAAGGACATACTAAACCCACTAGCACAACGATGTTCATTGCAGCACTATTCACCATAGCAAAGATATGGAACCAACCTAGATGTCCCTCAGTTGATGAGTGGATCAACAAGTTGTGGTATTTGTACACAATGGAATTCTATGCTGCTGTCAGAAAGAATGACATTGCCCCATTTGTTAGGAAATGAAAAGACTTAGAAAAAATCATATTAAGTGAAGTAAGCCAGACTCAAAGGAACTTAGGCTCAATGGTTTCCCTCATTTGTCATAATCAGTAGAAACCTTGGGCTCTACTAGCAGAGATCTGCAATAGAGCAAAATCTTGATACATAAAGCCATATAGTATGAAGCTAATGGAAAGGACCTCCAGGATATAGAAACAAAAGCCATATAACGAATGATTGTTGTCCTTAATGTACTATGTTGTCTCTCATCTCCTTTGCTGTCCCTGGGGTATCTCATATTGTTACAGTATCTCACTTTGTTATCTGATCTATTGAATTTATTTGTATTTGGTTATTTGAAATTTGATAGGGAAGGGGGGAAAACCAAGACGGGTGTGGGGTGTGGGGGGGAGGGTAATGGGTACCAAGACATGTGAAAGGGTATCAATGTATGTGAATTAATGCACCTTCTATCTGGCAAATCTCATATAACCCTTTTACTAATTACAATAAAAAAAAGAAAAAAAAACGAAACAGGGCAATAAAGAGCTGGCAAACAGGCCTCCATGAATATGTGAGTGGGATTGAAAGACACACCCCACTAGCTCTTTCTTTGTTTTCCTGATGAACAGGGAGAAAAGAGCCTGAGGGCCCAGTGGGAAGGGTTGTGCCTTCACTCCACAGCCTCCAGTTTGTGTCTGTACACTGTCTTGGGGCACCTGCTAGACCAGCCCTGCTGCCTGCAGGGGAGCCCAGCCTGGATGAAGCCTTTTGCATGGAGCATGAACAGAGGAGAACTAGCAGCTGCGAGGCCGAATGCAAAGGAATGAATGCACTGGTTATGGAAGGAGGGACTCCATGTTGTAGTAATACCTCATAGAGACAATGTTGTCTCTCAGCTCAATTGCACCACATGTCTGGAAGGTCAAAACACTGTATTTGCCAGGACCATGCCTGCTTTGGGGGTGTGACAAGAGGCAACAAGAGCCCGGGTACTAGAGTGTCCACACCCTAGAAGATATTTCCATACAGTGTGATGATGAAATTCTACTCATCTCTTGGGATTGCGAATCATGTTGTGGGAAGGAGTCCAGGAGATAGACTGTGATATAATGAGAAACACATGTATCTATCTGCTTTCTAACCTCTCTGGCACTTTTTCTCATTACAAGGGAACATTTTTATTCTTTTATTTGCCAGTTCTGGGGCTTGGACTCAGGGCCTGAGCATTGTCTTTGGACTTTCTCAAGGCCAGAGCTCTACCACTTGAGCCACTGCACCACTTCTGGCTTTTCATCTATGTATGTGATACTGAGGAATCGAACCCAGGTCTTCGTACATGCTAGGAAAGCACTAGGCCAAACTCCCAGCCCATATTTGTGCTTATATCTCATCTTTGATCTTGTTTCCTGATGCACAGTTCCTTGCCTCATTCTTTCCCAGAGCATTTTTGGTCCTGATGAGGAAAGGCTTGGTGACTCCCGAGTGGGAGCTGGCTAATTCACACCTGTGACTCCAGCAGCCACGAGGCTGAGGCAGGAGGGTTGTTTGAGCCAGCCTGGACTAGACAGTGAGACAGGGAAACAAGCAGACAAAACCAAACCATGATCAGAAGCACAGAGCTTGCAGCCCAGCCCCATTCTCAGGAAAGGAAGAGGGGCCAGGTCTATGCAATGACAGGTGATTTTTATGTGGGGTCTAAGGCTTCTGGGGTGGCGACCATCTGCTACCAGTGGTGTCCAGAGAACAGGGAGGGTGTGGAAGCTCCCCCCTGCCACTGCCTTTGGCCTGCATCTCCATGTCTGGCATCCATCTGTCTCCTTTGTTCTATCCAGAGACTAATAAGCTAGTATGGATCCACAGCTCCCTGAGTTCTGTCCTGGGGTTTTGAGCAACTCTAGCAGATGAGCTGAAGGGACCTCACTGCTGCTCACTCCGCAGACCGGAAGGTGGGACTGGCGGCCAGCATGGATGGGGGTCTTGTCAGACCGTCTTAACCAGCTCAGGTAGCCAGTGTTAGAGGTGCTGTGATCCTAGTTACTCCGCAGGCTAGGATTTAAAGAGCATGGAAAGTTCGTGGTACTCTTCCCCTCCCCCCACCTTTAACTTGTGTACTACTTTCTTTTGCCTTTAAAATTTTTATTGTAAAGGTGATTTACAGTGGGGTTACCGTTACATAAGTCAGGACATGAGTACAGTTCTTATTGAACATAGGTACTCTCTTCCTGTGAGATTCTTATTTTCAATTGACCAGCAGAAAGCCAGAAATGGCCCTGTGGCTCAAATGGTATAGTGAAAGGGCCAAGTGAGAGTGCTGGAGTTCTAGTCCGAGCACTGGCACAACGTAAGTATTGTGTACAGCCTGCATCTGCAGGAGGAGAAAACAGGGAGCTGCCTGCTTCTCTCCTCCATTGTAAAGCCTCCACCACCCAGCCCACCACTGGAGAGCCTCCTCTTTCAAGCCCGATGGGCAAGGGGGCTCCTCTCCCTAGTCCCTTCTACGGAGGACTTTCAGTCAGGAAAACTTTTAAGCATAATCACCATGACCAAATAATTTTCTTTGTTTGTCGTGGGGCTTGAACTTGGGGCCTGGGTACTATTCCTGAGCATTTTTCCCAACGCTAGCACTATACCAATTTGAGCCACAGTGCCGTTTTGGTTTGCCAGTGGTTAACTGGAGATGAGAGTCTCTCAGGCTTTCCAGTCCAGGCTGGCTTTGAACTGTGATTCGCAGATCTCAGCCTCCTGAGTAGCTAGGATTAAGGCGTGAGCCACCAGCACCTGGCTTCCAAATAATTTTTTTCATGGAAAAGACAGTTATTGTTATGTGCCTTCAGTATGCAGTATGTCCCAGGACTTCAGGATTCAACCTCATTCGGAAACCGTGTTGGCACAGATGCAGTTTGTCCTGAGCTCACAATGGGCCCTTGGTAAATGTAGCTGGTTCCATATCAGAAGAGGAAACAGGGAGGGGGACATGGAGGCAGTGACTTGGTGTTGTGGCTGCTAAGCAAGGTCTGGGGCATGGCGTGCCTTTGGCCACGTCACAGTGCAGCAGGATAGCCCTGGCCAGATGCAGATCCAATTTCTCCTTATAATTTACCTAGCCCCAGGCATTCTGTTTCAGAAAATGGATCATTTCTGTTAGCTCCTTATCTATACTTTTCATACCTTTCTTTCTCTGTGCCCTGTTTTCCGATAGTTTTAATTCACTGTTTGTTTCTGTCCTGTGTTTAGTCTACAGTTCAACTTATCTATGGCAATTTACTCAATGGTTATATTTGATTCCTTCTCATTACCCTTGGTTTTTTCCCCTGTAATTTTGAATTCTCATATAACACCTTCAGATACAGCACACACACACACACACACACACACACACACACACACACACACACACACACACATACACACGCAGATCATGTTGGCCTGGGACTCAAGATACTCTGACCTCAGTCTTAAAAAGTGTCAAACTCAAGATCTCTCTGCCTCGTTCCCTTCATATCACCACAGCCAACTATGTGCCGAAACTTTTTTTTAATTAAGGATTTTATGAATATTGACTTTTACATCATATTTCAAATGTCATGTTTAACAAACATATTCAAGAAGGGAATCACAATCACCTGAGCTTTTTAAGACTGACTAATACCGCTAGCTTTGCCACTCAGTTATGTACCAAAACTTTAAAAACATATCCATTAAGAATATTTAGACTTTGCCGGGAGTTTGGCCTAGTGGTTAAAGTGCTTGCCTAGCATGCATGAAGACCCGGGTTCGATTCCTCAGTACCACATACATAGAAAAAAGCCGGAAGTGGTGCTGAGGCTCAAGTGGTAGAGCTCTAGCCTTGAGAAAGTCCAAGGACAGTGCTCAGGCCCTGAGCTCAAGCCCAGGACTGGCAAAAAAAAAAAAAAAAGAATATTTAAACTTCCATCTGTATTCCTGAGGGTGAGTTAGCTTGTTCTTTGCTTTATTTTGCTATTGTTGTTGTTATTATTATTATTATTTTGCCAGTCCTGGGCTTATGCTCAGTGCCTGAGCACTGTCCCTGGATTTTCTCAAGGCTAGAACTCAACCACTTGAGCCTCAGCACCACTTCTGGCCTCTTTCTATGTATGTGATAGCGAAGAATCGAACCTGGGTCTTCATACATGCTACTCAAGCACTCTACCACTAGGCCAAACTCCTGTTCCCTTGCTTTGTTTTTGTGACTCATTTCCCATTACTCCTCTACATTGGGCTTGAGACCATGACTTCCTGTCTGCCTGAAACTCCAGTACCACGTACAGGGGCTCAAGGCATCTGAAAACTGTCAGCCCCCTTCTTGATCTCTGTGACTCTGGCTCCTGGGCTGTCCCTTTCTTGCTTTTGTGATCTGTATCCAGCAGAATAAACACCTCACATTTTTCTGTGCCAGAGGCAGCTAGGCCCACTAAGTTCTCCAGATGCACCGGCTTCTTCTGCTCCTTAAGAAGCTCCTACTATCCTACGCTGAAGTCATGGAAGTAAAGCAGACATGGTCTTTCCCCAGAAATCCAGAGGGCCAGACAGACAAGTGAAGCAAGACGCATTATGACATAGGGTTCTGAGGAGGTGATTCTGACTCAGGCTTGGGGGCCCATGGGGGCGGGGGAGGTCAGCTTCTGAATGCGTATGCCTCTAAACAAAGTTGCTGATGGAAAAGATGCAGGGACGTTTTGTGGAGGAACATTTTCAGCTTTATTTTCTTTTTAAGGGCTGTGTGTAGGCCCAATAGCGACCTCACACAGACAGCCCCGCCTCCTCCCTCCCACAGTCTGGGGCTCTGGTGAGCTCTTCTGGTGCTTTCTTTCAGCACCAAAGATACTAGATGACGCATATCTTTGGAAAACATCATCCCAACAATTGTTAAGGTTACTTCCTCCAAGGTGAATTCTCCTGTTGGGATAGAATAGTGAAGATTCTGAACAGTTGTCAGGTTCTAGTGTAAATATCTTCTATGAGGAGTATTCAAAGCTTCATTCAGTTTGTCTTGGCAAGGAGTGAGAGTCTGATTTATGTGGAGGATACATAACTCAACGTGATTTCAAGTCAGGGGCTCTGGAAGGGAAGAGGCATGCAGAGCTATCTGGACAGCTGACGGATGTCTGAGTCGATATTGCCTTGTTGAAATGTCATTCGATATGGTCGAAATCGGATTTCTGGACTGGCATTGGGGCAGCCTCTTTCTGTTTTTTTTGTTGCCGAGGATGTTCAGCACATGGCTGACATTTCAGTGTCTCGAGCCCCCTGTCTGCTCAGCCACATCACACAGCCTGCACGCAGCTGAGAACACCTGCCCAGTCTGGACTGGAGAGGTGAGAGATGGAGGCCCAGAGTGGGTGCAGAGCTGGCATGGATAGCTCAGGGCCTGGGTGAGAAGGCCCCACCTTCTGTGGCATTTATCAGGGTTCCACACCTGCTGGCTGTGGTGCGGGTTGGCATCTCCACCCTCTCTGGCCTCAAATCCTCACAGACATGTGGTCTTCACTGGGAAATTCAGGCATGGCCACCTCTCGGCCACCTTGTCCTTTCATTGAGAACGCTGATGCATGTGGAATTTCAATGATGCATTCTGAGTTTGCACACTCCGAGGAACCAAAATATCCCCCCTCCAAAGCTCGTTCTCTTTGCGGGATGTGTCGTTCTCTTCCCGTCCCCAGTGAGAAAGCTAGTCCTGACAGTTTCTGTGTCCTTGGCCATCTCCCACAGTCCTGTTGATCAGGTGCCAGCTTTTGTTAATTGGGCAGTTACTATTTTATTGGTTTATTAATGTTTTATTTCATTGGGTGATTAGTATTTTGTTCATTGAGTAGTCTGTGCATTAGATGCTGTGTCTGCAGACTTGATGTTCACTTCCTGAGGTGCCGGCGTTTGGGGTGATCTCTCCACAGGAAAAAATCAGTTTACACATTTGAAAACCCATGGTGTCATCCTGTCGTCTGCCCATCCACCACCATGTTGGCAAACAAGTCTGGGGGAGGTGAATGAAGTTGGGTTCGGGGATGCTTCTCCAGGGCGCTCTGCTGGGAGGCCGTCCTTTCGGTCACCACAGGCCGCCTGGCCGCCGGCTTGTGCAGGGTCACTGGGCAGGTGTGTCTGGGATGCTGACACATGGTAGAGCTGCTGACACGGAGGGTGGAGGCTTGTAGCGGGGAAAGACCACCGGAGCCAGCAAATAGCTAGCGACATTCAAGCTGTACTCAATTCATGTCAGTATGCCAGTGACGAAATTCACAGCTCCACTCTCCCTCGGGGCTGCCAGAAACCTCCCGAGGGACAGGTCCTCCACAGTGACCGGTGCCAGGGGCCTCTCCATGCCAGTTGTTGTGATGATCTGGAACGCCAGGAGATACCGCGGGCATGTGGCTGACGCCATGGACAGCTCAACACCCATCCATGCTTACGCTGTGACCTGCAGATACAAACCCTTCAGCCATGGCCGGCGGCCAGGAGAGCCGGCTCGTGCACTGTGAGTCCTCACTGGAGCCAGGGGCGGCTCTCCTGCCTCCCATGAGCGGAGCTCAGAAACACTCAAGGCTAACTGCAGGCAGAGGGTGAACGACATCGAGTCAGCGCAGGGAGGACACCCGTGCAGGGGGCTCTGACCTGTCCCCAGACGTGACCACGCCAGCCTGCATGGTGGCTCTGGGGACACCGGCTTCTTGGGCCTCTCATTCCATGCGAGACAGTGTACTGGTACCTGGGGTCATGTGACTGCCTCCATTCTGGGTTGGGGCGAGTGGCTTGGCATGGGGCAGTCTTCATTTCCCTCATGATGCCCTCGTGTGAGACATGGCAGGGAGTCACTGTGTGTGTGAGAGCTGGCTAGAAGACCGCCATGCTCTGTATCTTCCTCCCTCCCTCCCTCCTTTCCTTCCTTCCTTCCTTCCTTCCTTCCTTCCTTCCTTCCTTCCTTCCTTCTGTCCACCCAGCTCAAGGAGATGCCAGCCTGTGAAGGTTGGATGGTTGCCCATCCTCTTGATAAGCTTCACCTCTTCATCCAGGAAGTCACAGGGGAGGGATCTGTGCGGGCAGAAGCCCGGGCATGGTTCAGGTTCTACACCAGGGCCAGGGCAGCTTCCATGGCTTCCAAGGTCTCACCCCAGTCATCTTGAGAAAGTTCTGCACATCCTGGAACAGCGCGTGGCTGCCACGCTGGCTCTGTGTCTTCGAGAGATGGTTGGGCACACTCGTGCTTCTCCTCCGCAACTCGCAGAAGAAGGGGTCCAGGCCACCTGGAGCCACCCAGCTGCAATCAAGATAGTAGCCCAGGGAGAGGAGGGTGGAGAGGCTGCAAATGCAAGTTGACCAGGCCCTTGACAGCAGTCTCCACCGAGGTGAGTAATTCTGACGAATCTGGGAGGTCATGGCTAGTTGTCGGTGCAGAGCTAACCACGCGCGTGCGCACAACACACACACACACACACACACACACACACACACACACACACACACACACACACACACACAACAAAGCTGTTGGCTGGTCCTGGAAGCAGGAGACAGGCGAGAAGATAAAGGTCAGATGGTGAGTGGAGAGGAGATCTAGAGGCAGTGGGTGGTGGGAAAGAGGAGTCCCGGGTCTGTTCCATCCAAACACCGCCAAGGTAAGACACATCACACTCTGCTCGTGTTCTGCATCTTTCTGAAGCTCTGGCTGAGCCTCCTGGCGCTGGCTGGGTTCCGAGCTGTGCTGAATGTGGACACATTGTAGCTTCTCCAATCATATCCCACCCAGGGGCTCTATTTACTGCTGGAGGGAGAATCAGAAGCTCAGACAGCCCGAGCAGCTCTCAGGGCAGGCACCGCAGATTTCCCTGTGAGTTGTGCTACCTCTCTAAGCCTTCCTCCCAGAGGTTCTAAGACAGGCCAAACAGCCTCCTAACGAAGGCAGCAGGCAGGGGGTGGAAACCTAGCAAGTTCTCTGCAAGAGAGCTTTAGACAGCACTGGGTAAATGAAGCCTTCGCAGGGACTCACGCGGGGACCTCCCCAAGTCCTCGACTGTGACAGGAGGAGATGGAGGTTGGTGGTGAAGGGTGGTTCCCCCTGCACACCACCAAGTCCCTGTAGACTCAGCTCCGACAGCAGGAGGCTGGAGGTGGCTCTTAGCACCACTCAAGCCCATACAGGGCTGGGCTCCAGTCTCTTCCAGGCAGAGGCAAGCCTAACTAGTCCACAGACGTGTCTCCCCTGCTTGAATGCATGTGGTCACACGCAGCGACGGCCTGTGAAGTATGGTTTCTATCGCTGAGAATCTGTTGCTTTGTGACACAGCATCTCTCTGTGGCCCAGGGTAGCCTTGAACTCTTCATCCTGTGACCTCAGCCCTCGAGTGTTGAGATCACAGCCAAAGAACTGCATTTCAAGTTTCATTCTAACCAACTTTCGTGGAAGGTTACATAGTCACGCTTGGCTGTTGGCTACAGCCCTGGGTTCTCAGGCAGCTACAACCCTGAGCTCTCCCCCGGCTGGGACTGCCCAGTCTTGGCACATCTTTTCTTTAGCTCATCTACAGGCTGGGTCCCCATGGACGCATTCTGTGTTTGCTGACTCTGAAGCTAAGAAACAGAGCTGTTCCTCCTCCTCCTCCTCCTCCTTCTCCTCCTCCTCTTTCTCTTCTTCCTCCTTCTCTTCCTCCTCCTTCTCCTCCTTCTCTCCTAGCCCCCCCTCCCCTGGCATCAGGGTGGTAACTCATGACCTCCTGTCTCTCTGTACCCTTTTGGCCTAGCTGAGACTCAAAGCTCTGGAGCCCTGGTTTTGTGGCCTCGGGGTGATGGGCGACCCAGGCCTTCTTTTTAAGGGCAGGTCTTGCCTCCACAGTGCCCTCTCCTGGCTGGAGTCAGTCCTCCCACCTGCAGGCAAAGCCAGAGGGTGCCCAGAAGCCGCAGTGGGCTTCCCTAATGCAGAGCCTCGTTTTTGCACCGCTGGCTTAACTTCAGCTGTGCCGGAAAGCAGCCACTCCTTCCTCTCTGTTCTTTGACCCCTATCTCTTCTGTTCTTGCAAAAACTTTTTCCTGAAACGTCCTTTGGCTGCTAGCAATCATTCACCCAGATAACTAATCCAGCAGCAGGGGGTGGTGTTTATTACTAAGACTGAAACATCTCTGTCCACATAATCTTAACAGTGTGTTCTGCCAGGTGCTGGTGGCTCACTCCTATAATCCTAGCTAATCAGGAGGCTGAGATCTGAGGATCACAGTTCAAAGGCAGCCCTGGCACGAAATCCTGTCTCCATTAACCACCAGAAAACTGGAAATGGCACTGTGGTGGTAGCCTTGAGCTGAAGAGCTCAGGGATAGCGCTCAGGCTCAGAGTTCAAGCCCCATGGCCTACGAAAAACAAAGACAAAACAAAACAACAACAACAAAGTACAAGTGTTCTGGGTTTTCAGCTTTTGAAAGACAGCTTGAAGCAAGTTTGTGAAGTGGTGAGCCGGTACAACTAGATGCTCATTGGTAGAAATGCTCATTGGTGGCATCGAGGATGGGGTGTTGGTGGGGTGTGGGGGTATGGGGGAGGGCCCAGCACAGGGGTGGGAGTGTAGCTACCTGTATACAGCTCTGAGGGTTTCTGGGAAGTTTGCACAATGCAATCATATTAATAACAGAGCTGTCAAGACAGCACACAAATTAAATGAACTTTTTTTTTTTTTTTTTTTTTTTGCCCATCCTGGACTTAAGCTCAGGGCCTGAGCACTGTCCTTGGATTTTTCTCAAGGTTAGAATTCTACTACTTGAGCCTCAGCACCACTTCAGCTTTTTACTATGTATGTGGTACCGAGAAATCTAACCCAGGTCTTCGTGTATGCTAGGCAAGCACTCTACCACTAGGCCAAACTCCTGGCTGAAAAGAATTTTCTTTTGCCAGTCCTGGGCTTGAGCTCAGGGCCTGAGCAAGCGCTGTCCTTGGACTTTCTCAAGGCTAGAGCTCTACCACTTGAGCCTTAGCACTTCTGGCCTTTTTCTATGTATATGGTACTGAGGAATTGAACTTGGGTCTTCATGCATGCTAGGCAAGCACTGTACCACTAGGCCAAACTTCCAGTCTCTTGAATGAACTTTTGAAGAAGAAGCCATTAACTAGAAATTTATTTTTTCCTTGGATAGACAGCTATTCAGCCTATCTCTTTATTCTTGAGTAGGTTTGATTTTATGTGTCGTTCCAGGAATTTGTCCATTTCCACACATAGGCATGAAGGTGTTCCTGACCCTCTGGTGGTGGTGCAGCTTGAGTCAGCTGTGGTCTTGGCTGCAGTGCCATGCTGCCTTGTGGCAAATACGCTAGTGTGCCCATCAAAAGGGTATGCTATAAACCCATGCTTCCATTTCATCCTACTTTCTTTTTGCTGAGGAGCTTTAATACGTCTGGTGATATGGCTTGTCTCATTTTTTTTCATCTTTGTGCTTTGATTTCATGCTTTGAAGGCAATCGACTTTTACATTCCAGTGCTTCTCTTTTGGTTTGCTTCTAGCTTTGCTTGACAATGTTTCAACAAAGAAGTTTACTGTCACTCTGGTGCTGGCTCTTCTGTGTCTACTGGGTGATTTTTCTTTGGCTGCTTTTGAGATTGCCTGTGTAAAATGACGTGGTGTAATTTTAAAACTATCTGACAGCCTCTCTGTAGGTACGTACTGTATGGATGAGATCTCGCCTGTGCACTGAGAAGATAGTTCTGTAACTGAAATGGATGCTAGCTGTTGGGCTAAGCGTGAACTGATTCAATGGGCAGGCCGGGAATTTTGCCTGCCAATGAAGCCACCCCTGTCCTTAAGAGTGAGGTGACCTTCCATGATACACTTGTGACTTTGAGGAGATCAAGTTTTCACATGATTTCCCTGTGCTTTTTTCTATCTATCACCACATCATTTGGTTCTTATGGAAATTGCTGTGGTCACGAGGGGGCGGCACTACTACTTTTAATTTCATATTTCAAAAACTTCTCTCAGACGATCTTTACTATTTTTTGCTTTCTTTTTCTTTTTATCCGTAAGTAGCTGTACAGAAGAGTCGCAGCTCATGCCAGTTTGTGAGCCATGTCTCTTCCATGAAATCATTTCTTTAAAACTCTACACCCATTAATTTGTAACACTTACTAATATAACTGTACTTCGGATGTAATGTTTCTTGTTGTTTTTCATTATTTAAAAGGTATTTTCTCAGTTCCTATGAGCAAGCCCATGTTTGTGAGACTTTGTTATTGAATATAGTATTATCCCATATACATAAAAAATGTGAGTTCATTATAGTTGCCAATTTCTGTACAAAAGCTACTCAACAACGTGTACTGGGGATCTTTCCTCCAAGTTTGACATCAGAGCTAATGTTTCCAAAAATTCAACATGGGTGTGTTTATTTGTATATGTGTGTGTATGATATTTATATGTACAAACACCAATAATAGTATTTTTGTTTGTTTGTTTGTCATGGGGCTTGAACTCTGGGCCTGGGCATTGTCCCTGAGCTCTTCAGCTCAAGGCTACTGCCCTACATCCTGAGCCATAGCACCACTTTCTGTTTTCTGGTGGTTAATTGGAGACAAGAGTTCCATGGATTTTAGTGCCTGGGCTGGCTTTGAACCATGATCCTCAGATCTCAGCCTCCGGAGTAGCTAGGATTGCAGACATGTGCTACCACACCTGGCTTATAATAGCAGTATTTTGCATGTCTATATCATTTATATTTTACCTTTCTATTTCATCTACTTTAATACTACCATGAAATATTTTAATTTTAAATTATCTCTTCAAAACTGATCTATTTTCTGTAGAAAAGTTTGATCTATTTCATTCACTGCTAGTCTTATCCATGTAATTTTCCAAGTGAATTTTATATTAACCTACGTACCTTCCCTCCTTCCCTCCTTCCCTCCTTCCTTCCTACCTTCCTTCCTTCCTTTGTTCTTTCCTTCCTGCCTCTTTCTCTCTCTCTCTTTCTTTCTTTCTTTTTGATAACTGGGGTTTGAACTCATGATCTTACGCTTGCTGGGTAGGCACTTTCCTACAGAGCCATAGCTCCTGATCTTTTTTTGTGCTGGTGGATCTTTGGACAGAGTCTTCCTTCCTACCATACCACACTCTTGGACTACAGTCTGCTTATTTTAAGCTTCCCATTACAGCTGGGATGAAAGGCACATGCTACCATACCCAGCTTTTTCTGTTGAGATGGAGTCTCATGGACTCCAGTTCCAAGGTGGCCTGGAACTGCAGTCCTCCTAATCTTAGCCTCCCACATAGCTAGGATGCCCGCTCCTGGTTAAGAAGGTACTCATGCAAACTTCTCTGCTCAGACTGGCCTCAAACCGTTATCCTTCAGATCACAGCCTCCTATGTGGCTAGGTTCACAGGTATGAACCACTAGGCCCCATTTAAGTTTAAGAAAAAAATATTAAAATTATATTTAGGATTTCAATACAAAAATCTCAACTATCTAGTGAAGAGCTATACTTATAATGCTATTTAATCTACTCAGTCTTTGCATTCAGAGATACCTTACTTCTTAACGTATCAAACATAGATATGTCTATTACTGAATATATATGTATAATTATATCATACACATATAATATGTTTTATTATGTATATTCTTTACATGCTGGAAAGTTTGATCTTTGCTGATTGATTGAAAAACTATTAACGTCCATACATTTTTCTTGCAATTACCTTATTAGCTTCCTGTAGTTCTCAGCTGATTTTATATGCTTTGTTTAATCAATAGGCCAGTTGAATCAAAAAGTCCTGTGAGAGGTAGGAAAGCTGCAGGAGTGAGAACACCACTCCAGCTTCCAGACTTCCTCACTATGGAGTTTCAATCTGTTTAAAAATGTTTGAATTGGTGCCGGGGCTCCCACCTGTAATCTCTCACTGAGACCTGACCATCATGGTTCAAAGCCAGCCCAGGCAGGATACTCCACCACTTATGAACCATTAAAAAACTATCAATGAAACTGTGGCTCAGGTGGTAGAGCACTAGCCTTGAGCAAAAGCACTCAGGAACAGCTCCCAGGTCCTAAGTTCAAGTCCCAGGATGGGCCAAAAAGGAAATCCTAGAATTCCTGCAGGACTGTACATATACTGAAAGCAATAGCATGTCACAGAATGGAAGAGCATCTGACATGTAGCTGCTACTGGCTGTGGTCCCTATGAATCCTGTGTTAGAGACCAGCTCTAATGAGCTATCATCACAATTCTAGCTCGTGATGGTAATGATCTGATTGGAACTTGTAGATTCCCCCACCCCCCAGTGATTTCCTTTTGTCTCAGCACAGTTGATTTCTGAGCAAAGGTGGAAAGAAAGGATCTAGCACCCCCCCACCAAAAAAAAAAGCAACTGTTTTTCTAAGCTATTTTCTAAACACAAAGCCTGCCAGCCTGTGGCCTGACTTGTAAAGCTGAGGCTAACACAGTGCACCGCCTGGTGGGAGCCCTTGATCTGGCTGTTTGTTTATCTGGGGAGCACCGGAGGGACTGACTGAAACCTGGAGAGCTGCAGAGGGGGAGGGAGCTGGTGTCGCTGAGGAGGCATTTTGACAAACTCTGCAGGAATGTACTCTTTATTTGCTACGAAAGATGGAGCTTTGATGGAATCTCCTGCTAGAGCCAGCTCTGTAGAATAATGGCTGTGTAAACCCAGAGATCAGAGACAGATGTCACACATCCTCTCCTTCACCGACCTCCAGATTTAGGGGAGACACAGAAAGTTGCCCTTGACATCAGGCAACCACACAGCCTGCCTGTCAGCATGGAGGCCAGGCTTCCCCGCAGAGTCTATCTTTTATGACCAGGTTGTCTCAAGCACTAGCTATAGATGAAGCCCAGGTGATTTCTGTAAAGGGAGCATATACCAGAGGGAGTCCAGGGAGGTCTACATTAGATTAAGTACCGGGTATATTAGACTAAGTACCATGTGCGATAGAACCAGTACCAGGCTTGGGGCCGGGAGTTTGGCCTAGTGGTAGAGTGCTTGCCTAGCATGCACGAAGACCCGGGTTCAATTCCTCAGTGCCACATACACAGAAAAAAAAGCCGGAACTGGTGCTGAGGTCCAAATAGTAGAGCTCTAGCCTTGTGAAATTCCAAGAACAGTGCTCAGGCCCTGAGTTCAAGCCCAGGACTGGCAAAAAAAAAAAAAAAAAAAAAGAACCAGTACCAGGCATGTTAGATGAAGTACTGTGTACGTTAGAGTGAGTATTGTGCACCCTAGAATAAGTACCATGTATAGTAGAATGAGCACCACCAAGGCAGTCGCTTGCCTCATGGGTGGAGGGGACTGGTCGTCATCTCCTTTGTCAGGGAGCCCCCATCCTTGCTGAAAGTGGAACCAGCTGTATCATTTTCACAGTATTATTGGCACACTCCCTGGGGAAGCAGAAAATCCCCTGCAAGTATTGGTTTAGCTGGGGCCTCCTGGGGAAAGCTTCATTCAGATTCTACATTTGCTGTCATAGTACCATGGCACCATTGGACATTTCCAAAGAGTGATGATTGAGGTTCCTGATGTAGTACTTTTAATTTCATACCTATTTATTTTACTGGTCCATATATGTATAAACTAGTCTGTATAAGAGAGTAATCGGGCAAGCCTCTGAAAAGGGAGTGAATATATGTTAGAGTCTATGTAGTCTATCATCTTCTAGTCTATATAATAAACTAATCTGTATATGTTCAACTACTATATATATTCTATATCTGTATATCGATCTATTGTTTATCTAATATTATAGACTCCCACTCATCAGACTTAAAAAAATGAGTGAGTAAAAGGGATCTTCCTATGTATCCCAGGCTGGCCTTGAACTTGTGGCCCTCCTGTCCGATAAGGCTGATAATGGGGATTTTGTGCTCTCCTGCTCTGCATAGCTGAGCAAGCCCTCGGTGTGTTAACATGGAGCCAGTGTCTGGTGATGGGTTTAGGTCCTAAACAGTTAGGCCCTCGGACTCCTCTTAAAGATAGATACTTGCATGCTGGCCAAGAAGTCACTGGAAGCCCCTGGTTCCTTCTGTATGTCTGCCTGCTGCTTCCTGCTCGACTGTCAATTCCCCAAGGAGAAGGCTGGGCTGTGCCCCTGGGTGTGTACTGTCCCAGCCCTGCCCCTCAACAGGACGGTTCTCAGGACCAGTGTCAGTGAATAACTGAATAGCCTTTTTATTACAAAGGCTGTGCCTTGCTTGGTTGTTTTATTATTTTAATGTTTTACAGTTTTATGGAGGCAAAACTGACAAATAGAATTGTGAATCTCTGCAGTGTGACGACACCCACGCACGCTGTGAAAGGATGACCCAGTGGAGCTGGTCAGTGTGGTTCTGGTCTAGAAAACTCCGGGGGTTCAGCATGGCAGTTCTGGCAGCCTGCACGCTGCTCAGCGCTCCTCTGTGCTAGGCTGTGCGTGTGATTCCTATGCGGACGCACCATAGAGAGCTCCAGCTCCACTTGTGCTGTACTTAAGGACAGGAACTCCTTCTTCGTGTGTGCCAGTCCTGGGATTTGAATTCAGGGCCTGGGCACTGTCCTCCACTCATGCTGTACTTAAGGACAGGAACTCCTCCTTTGTGTGTGCCAGTCCTGGGATTTGAATTCAGGGCCTGGGCACTGTCCTTGAGCTTTTTTGCTTAAAGCTGGTGCTCTACCATTTGAACCATAGATCTACTTTTGGTGCTTTTTAGGCGGGGGGGGGGGATGGTTAATTGAGAGTAAGAGTCTCATGGACTTTCCTGTCTAGGTTGGCTTTGAACCAGGATCCTCAGATCTCAGCCTCCTGAATAGCTTAGACTGCAGGCAAAGTCACTGGTACCCAGCTGGAGGTCTTACTTCTTAAAGACTAGACAATATGCCATTATACATAGATGTATATATGCCATGTTTTTTTCACCTATTTGCCCACTGATGGGCACTTGAGCCGGCTCCATATCCATGAACCTAAAGACTGTAGTGGGGTGGAGTGTTTCCTTTGGATATACGTGGAAATGGCATTGCCAGAATAAGCTAGCTCTCCAGGTGTGTCCCTGGCTGACGGCTGAGCCACTCGGAGACTCGAGGCTTCCTATTATTATTATCTTCAGGATAATAGGAAGTGCTGAGGGAGTCAGTTGCACTTGTTGAGGAGCTTGAACTTGATCAGGAGCAAGCTGTAAACTTCTCCTAGTCCCCTGAGGAAGGCCAGCCGAGGCCGCCACCTTGTGGCAGCTGCTGAACCCTAGCAAACCTGACTGGCAGGGGGTGAAGGCCGGGCTGGAGTGACAGGATGCCCCAGGGGTTGTGTGGGTGTTTTCTTCAAGAAGAGAAAGACCAGGAAAGGGCAGATCTTCAGAAAGCCAGATACTGACCTCCCAAGCTGTGAGTCCTGATGCATATTCAGCTTAGGGACTGGGTCAAGAAGGCATGGCCTTTCTTGACTTCTGGCAAGATAAAGAACCAGGAGGAGTTCTGGACACTGCCTGGTCCCTGTCCTCAAGCCCCTGGGGAGTTACCTCTTCATCCCTGATTTCCTAGAAGTCAGTCTGAGGTTTAGAGCCAGGTGTTGAGGGTCATCCAGAGGGTCTGCCTTCAGGCCAGTCTCCCATCACTGCTGCATGAAGCTACTCACCTCCCCTGGCCTGGGACCCTGTCATTTACACATTACATTCATGCATGAGCTCTGTCTACCTGGCCACCCAGCAAGGGCCTAGCTGGATCCCCTGGAAAAACTTGAACAGGTTGTGGGGTGATGTGGGGCAGAGCTGGAGGTGAGGTATAGCAGAACTATTACTAAGCAGCCAGATTTTTACTTTGGCCAGCCCTGCAAGGGAAGAGGATTGTGTGTTAGTGAATAAATGCCCTATTATGGGGAGAGGAGGTGCTAACCTGAAAGGAGGCAATGGAGTCACTGTTGCTATTAAGAAATACACAGCTCTATAAGATACTGAACGAGCAAACATCACCTCCACAAAAGTACAGAACACTAGTAACAGGGATGGGAATTCCTCTTATCTAAGAGAGATGCCTGCTAAAGCCACGAGTGGAGCCCTTGAACTCTGGGCAGTACCAAACCCTACAGTTTAATCCCTTTCCCTACTTAGCAAAGTACCTACCAACGGCAGTGACACATTTGCCACCTGAGGTGTGCCAGAGGACTTCGTGTGGTTGCCTTTTCCTTCTTCACAATTTCAGACAGATTTCTTCTCAGCCTAAGATCTTAGCAATGCCATGCGTTTTTGTTGATGAAGCAGAACGCTTTTACCTTTTTACCTAAAGGAGACACAGATGGCTTCTCTGATATGGATTGATTGGCCATTGCATGGCTCCTCTTACACTTTGTGGTCACTGAGGTGACTGCACCTTTCCCACAGTGTGGGTGTGTCATTAAGACCTTACCCTGCTCTCATTGGTGGGGACACCTGTCTCTAGTGTTTTGCTATAAGAACGACTGCCCAGTTGCTTTCCCATACCCAGATAAGCCTTTCTTTCTATCGGGTAGATTTCCAGAGATGGAATTAGAAAGTTAAAGATTTTTCGTGATAGATGGCTGTGATGCGATGTCTCTGAGAAGCTGGCATGGAGAACGGAGACTCTGGGCAATGTCCAGTTTTCATAGAGGCCAGAGAGCTTTGACAGATTCTGCAGGGCTCAGAGCCCGTAGGGGTGTGAGTCCAAAGATGAGGCCATCTTTTCTGATGGCCACTTGGGCCAACAAAAGGTCCCTCTTGTTCCCTCCCCCTCAGGGAACATGGTGCCTTCCACCACCCTCAGCCTTCAGAAATAACCTTGCTGCCTTCCTCCCTCACCTCAAGGGCTGTGGCCTCTGCTGACAGAGTTGCGCAGAGCCCCGGGCGCCTGGCTCAGCTGACAGTGCTCACCGCCTGCTGGCCATGGGCCAGCAAACCACTCCTTCCACTGCCACATTTCCACATGCCTGAGGACAGCGGCACAGGGCACCTTGAAGCCCGAGGCGGGGGTAGCCAGGGCTTCCCAGAAGGGTGACACGTGATTGGACTTGAAGGGCAGGCCAGTGCCAGCTGGCAAAGGAGAGGGCAGATGTGTGACGGGAAACATGGAGGGAGGAGGGAGACCAGGTGGGGAATGAGGAGGCTCATGTCCCTTTCTCGTTCGAGGGCGGAGCCCACCTCTTCCACCTCTCCCTGGGCCCCACGTCCTCACTGCTCTATCGCCTCACCTCGTCAGTACCTCCTTGCCTTTTTGTCTGGGGAAACTTAGTTTTTTATTCCAGCCTCATCTAAGAAGCTTTTGTACTGCTGCCATTTACCTTATACTCGCAGGAAGCTGCACTTTATCAGCCTCTGCCATGTCCTGTGTGGACACAGAAACAGCATCTGCCTGTCCTCTGCTGTGCAGGGTGGGTTTTGTGTTCTATGGCACGCTGGTGTTTAGGGGCTCAGACAGATCACACAGCACCACCAGTTGTTCAGCCCCTTCCCCCAGGCCTTGGCTATTGAAATCACAGGCTTTGCTTGGGACGTGATGCACAAGTGATATCTGCTTGTTTGTGGTTGGGGCAAAGTGATCCAACCCCACTGGAAATGTGGGGAGGGGGACCAAACATCATCATATCCCGGCAAAGAGAAGAGGAGGTGTTGCCCGTGTTTTACCCCAGCTCACGAGAGCTGAGCCACCTGTGAGCTTGCCAGCCAGCCTTGGGGTCCTCAAGCTCGGCAGTGTCCCCGGCCTGCTTTAAACTGACCTGCTGGAGTTGGCCCTCTTCTAGATGAGAGTGCATCGATGAACATCCTCACTAAGAACTTTTGGGGTTCCCCGTGTTTTGTGGCAGTGGCTGAGCTTATAGCATCTTACCCGGGTTGAGAAGACAGCTATCTGTGCAGCCACCACCTGCCTGTGAAGGCTTTGAAACACAATTGCTAGAATTCCAGAGATTTCTCTCCTTAAACCTATGTTCAATTCATCATAGAAGCTGCTGTCCAGCTTTTGATTATTTTTATTAGTATTTTCCAATCTACATCATGTAATCTCATGTTGAGTATGATTAATTTTTTGTTTGGGGGAATAGTCATGTGTTAAAGAATACGATGCTGTATTAAAGTGTTCCTTGGGTAACATTGCTTTGAAACAAATGTGTAGGCCTGTTGTGGAATCATTAGACATCGAGTCTGATCTGTCCACTGCAGACATTACAGATGAAAAACTTCAGCTCCCTTCAAGGTCTAAGCAAAGATCTACTTTGGGGAACTAGCTTGGAGGATTTTATTCTATTCCAGACAGATTATTTCTAGGAGATTGTCTCTGCTATTACTGGTCATCAAAATCTAAGGTTCCTTTCTATGAGAGCGAAGTGATCCTGAAAACACTCAGCAGGGGCTGACTTAGCAGAAATTCTTCCAGCAGCCGAGAGCTGGTGGCTCACCCCTGTAATCCTAGCTACTCAGGAGGCTGAGATCTGAAGATAAAGCCGGCCTGGGAAGGAAAAGTCTGTGAAAGTCTTACCTCCAATTAACCACCCAAAAGCTTAAAGTGGAGCTGTGACTCAAGTAGAAGAGCACTAGTCTTGAGCAGAAAATCTCAGGGACCATGCCCAGGCTCTGAGTTCAAGCCCCACAATTGACAACAACAACAAAAAAGTTCTCTTAGCAGCCATGACAAAGCCATATGATCTATGTTACCGATCCCAGTAGGAAGAGACAAGTGATAGGAAGCCAACTTCTGTTTCTGCTGTGGGCCATTCACTGAATTTCTGAGGTCATTTCCAGGCCTAAGGGCTCTGCCTTAGTAACTTTTTGGAGGTTGTTACATAATAGTATGTAGAGAAGGGCATTTGGTGAGAAAAAGAGAATTGCCAATTTTGTAGAGAACCTCTTCTGATACAAATTGGTTATGTTTTTCTCTACTAATGTTATCAAGTTACAATCACTTAGATTACACTGCCTGGAACGGGCTGGGACATTCCAAGAAAGGGTTGTGAGTAAGGCAACTCCTCATTTGTGTTTAGAGGAAAGGGGGTGGGGGTGGGTATGGCCTGGAAGGGGATGGAGGATCCAGAATGCAGGGCACTTGGAGGTTACATAACAGGCTCGGAGAGTAGACATAAGTGATTGCTTGAAAAGAGAAAGGTGGAGAGGTTATCATCACAGTGAATGTTTTGTAATTGTTGATACAGGTACTGCACAGGCTTATTGGACGCAGGAGTACTTGCCCTGATATTCTTCATTTTTTATTTAGAAGACAAATAAAAACTCTCTCTATATTGCCATGTACACAATGATACTTTGAAACATATGTGCCCTGCAGTATGGCTAAATAGAGATAATTAAACTAAGTATTACCTCATTTTGATTTTTCACACCCAAGGTTATTGTGGACAGGTAAAAACCTATCATGATCATTTTGCTCACCGATGGTTTTTGGTTGATCCGTGGATCCTTCCTTTGTGACAATACTTAAAATCTATTCTCTCAGTGATTTTTCAAGAGTTCAAAACATCACTATTCACTACTCCAGTGTGTTATAGCACAGATCTCCTGAGCTGAAAAGTCCTGTGCAAGGGAAATTTTGTATCCTTTGGCCAACATCTCCTGCTCCAGTCCTTGACTGCTCTGTTCTAGTCTCTGCTTCTGAGGTCAATTCTTATATCTCACACATTAGGCAGATACCGCAGTACTTGACTTTCTTTGTTTGACTTAGTTCACTTAGCTCCAAGTCCTCCAAGTTCATCGGTGTTGTGGGAAATGGTAGAATTGTCTTCTTTTTCAAGGCTGACTCATCTGTACGTGCCATGTAGTCTCTATCTATATATCTACAGACATTTCGTGTTTCGCATGTCATGCTGTTGTGAATAATGCTGCAGTGAAGTGTTGATCATTGACTGGCGATTTATAATTTGCTTTTGTAGTCTTTTATTGTCTTTTTATATTTTTGTAGTATCAACTGCAATGCTTCATTGTTTATTTCTGAGTTTGATTATTTGAGCTATTTTTTTCTTAATCTAGCCACAAGGTTGTTTGTTTTGGTTTTTGGTAAAAATAAACAATTCTTAGTTTTATTGTTTACTTTTTTCACAGCACTGGAGATTGAAGTTGGGTAAAGTTTTGCTTAGTGCCCTAGCCAGCCTGGACTTCAATCCCCCTCCTTGTGCTTTCCCCCGGTGCTGTTAGGTCAACCCATTAAGTACCCTCAGCCAGCTTCCAGCCTGGAAGCAGTCTAGCATGGAGAGAAGAACCCAGAAGCAGGGAGATGGGAGTTTGGGCTACTGGGGTGACTGTTAACAACAACAAAAAATTAAGAAGGGTCAGGGTTGGTGTTACAAGAATCTGCAGAGATCACAGCCATTCTGGCCAGTTCCTTCTGGAAGGAGTGATGGTGTGGGAGGTCTGCTGAGCACTTGCCAGGGATTTGTGAGCACGCACAGGCGCTGGAAGTGGCGGAGCTCAAACTCTGTGGACAGGTCACGCACTCACCTCACAGAGGAGAGGGAAAGGCTGAGTCCACTCTCGTTAGAATGAGCAGGTTCTGAGCAAGCCCAGAACAGTATTAAGTGGTTTGTGGAAGAGGATACTGAAGTGTGAACTCTTACCAGTGTAATGTTCCCTGTTTCCAGCTTTAAATCATAAACTGGTGGGCAGGCGGCAAGAGGAAAGTATGGCCCATAACCATGGCTCCAAATTCAAGGCAAACTGACCGAGATAGAGTAATTAACTCTACTACAGGTCTTCAACCTTTGTAAATACAACGGAAAAGGGAAAGGTTTACACTGCTTTGGTATATCCGCAGAATCATATAGCCGGGAGCTGTGTCTTTCTCTAGTTGATTCCATGAATAAGATGTCTGAGGAACAATAGAAGCTTCCTACGCCCATGTCCATGGTAGCACTATTTGCAATAGGGAAGCCATGGAAACAGCCCAGGTGCCCTACAACTGATGCAGAGTCTGTGTCATCCACACATAATTCTGCTATAAAGGAGGGAATCATGTCACTCTCAAGGAATGGGTAGAAACAGAGGTCATCAAGATGAGCCAAGTAAGTTAGGTTCAGAAAGACAAAAGTTCTATGTTTTCTTTCATATTCATAAGTATGGGACCATTTGAGGGGGCTGTGGAGTGAGAATGTTAGCGGATAAACAATACCCACATATACCACACTCGTAAATGAAGATGGCCAATTGAAACTCACTGAGAGTTGTTGACTAATGAGATGTAGTGGGATGGAGAGATAGCCAAGGAGGAGGTCAATCTGATTAAAATAATACATGCATGTATGAAATGCCAGGATGAAACACTTTTTTTTTTTTTTGCCACTCATGGGGCTTGAACTCAGGGCCTGAGCATTGTCCTTGGACTTTTCTCAGGGCCAGCGCTCTACCACTTGAGCCACAGCACCACTTCCAGCTTTTTTTTCCCCTATATATGTGGTACTGAGGAATTGAACCCAGGCCTTCGTGCATGCTAGGCAAACACTCTACTGCTAGGCCCAACTCCCAGCCCCATGAAACACTTTTTAATAACTAGTATACACTACAAAATAAGACAAAAGCGTGATGGGTTCTGTTGGGGATAGAAGAGACAGGAGGGAAGACTAAATGGAGAAGGTGAGGAGGGCAAATGTCTATATTCATGAAACGTGAGGCAATTGGTTAGGAAATGCCAAAAAGGGAAGCGTATGTGTGACAGGAATGAGTCTGATCAAGGTACATCACATGCATGTATGGACAACCAACTGATGCTAATAAAGTTTTTTTTTTTAAACAAACAGGGCCATCAAAAAAAAAAACCAGTAGTTGAATACTGAATAGTTGAATAGTTGAAGACATACACATGTAATTCTAGCACTCACGAGGCTGAGGAAGGAGGAGCCAGCCTGGGTTCTACAGCAAACAATAAAGAACAATACAGACATTTTAGAACTAAAATTAATTAATTAATTAATTGGATGAGGCTGGGAGTTTGGCCTAGTAGTAGAGTGCTTGCCTACCATGCGCAAAGACCCAGGTTCGATTCCTCCATACCACATACATAGAAAACCTGGAAGTGGTGCTGTGGCTCACATAATAGAGAGCTAGACTTGAGGAAAGCCCAAAGACACTGCTGAGGTCCTGAGTTCAAGCCCCAGGACCGACCAAAACAAATTAATTGGATGGAAGCTGACATTTTATTTTCTGCTCATTTATTTTAGAAGTGTACATTGAACATCACAGTTTACATTTCTATCCGCCTCTTTCTAACACAGAAATTTAACTCATCCACTTTAAGTAAAATAGAAGCTGTGATGATTAATACAAACAGGAGTAGGCTGTCTTCTGTTCACAAAACGTTAGTGTTGCTGGCTAAATTGCCTGGTTTTGCCAGTGGTTCTCATTGCTAAGGCCAGTTTCCCTGCAGGTTCATGCAGAGACCCTGGGTACATTTGAACTGAGGACAAGTGATTGTCTGGTCACCAACCTCCTTCCTAAAACGATGCTCCTCCCTTGGGCTCTTCTCCCACTTCCTGGCTCTCAGAGATTTCCTGTTTAGTCCTGTGTCACAATAGGGTGCCAGGGGAGGGACGCCACTTCAAACCCCCAATGTGAACAGTTGATAAACTGTCTTCTCAGGGAGTTAAATGCACGCCAAGAAGAGACTGGTGAAACAAATACCTGTCTTTTCAAATGCAACATTTTAGGATGAAACAAGAGATATGTTGAACAGAAAATGCTGTAGCTTAGTTACTGTTTTGTTTTTTAAAAACAAAAAATCACGGATACTGTTGATTCTTTTAAAATAATTATGCAATCCTTAATAATTAATATTAAGATATTAATAAGAAGCCTTTGGCTGATCTCAGGAGTTCAAATCTAGTTTGATTTCTCCATCCACAAGATAAGCAATGTCTGAATACTTGAGTTCTGCTGGACAGAAGCCCTAGGGCAGCGTTTAGCCAGTTTGCATCCTGTAAAACACTCAGATGAGGGCATGTATCCTTCTTGTATCCCTGAGCAACGCTCAATCACAGTTTTTTGCTAGAAGGAATTGCTTTTTTGTGTACTTCCTATTTGTGAATATTTTGACACCTATAACCAGTATTGTGTTGTGTTCTCTTCACAATTGGTAAGGCTTGAACATAGAATGAGATTTGTTTTTATTACAACCCTTTATCAGATCTGCGTCTGGGCAAAACTTGCAACCATTGCTTCAATAGTCCAGATCATTAACAATGCTGAAATTACCTGGAACAAACACATAAATGACAGCAAAAGCATTTGTGTTACTGTTTCATATGACATTAGAAATATCAAAGTTGGATAGTTTGTAGAACCAGCAACTACAGAATAAAAGTGTGGCTTGGGTCAAGAATCAGTCATTTCTTGAAATGTCTTTGTATGTGTATTCACTCATGAGATGATCAACAATTGATCTTCTTTGGAGTGTGTGTGTGTGTGTGTGTGTGTGTGTGTGTGTGTGTGTGTAGCTGGGCTGTTAGGGGGACTTGGACTTACCATCTGAGAAACTGTCTATTAGCTTTTTTTGTTCAAGGTTGACTACCTACCACCTGAGCCACATGACTTTTTGCTGGTTAATTGGAGGTAAGGGTCTCACAGACTTTCTTGCCCAGACTGACTTTAACTCCTGATCCTCAGATCTCAGCCTCCTGGGGCGCGAGGATCATAGCAGAAGGAACCAGTGCCTGGCAGTAATTGATCTTCTAATTGGAGGGTTGAGACGGTCCTCTCCTGGCAGCTTCTTCAGGAAGGGTCTTAGACCCCTCAATCGTGGGATCCATAATTAGCTCTCCTCCCTTGCAGCTGGCAAAAGCATTAAGAAACAAGTGTTCTCAGGGTATTTCGGGAATTGTATTCCCAGTGAGAAAACAGACATTCTGGCCTACATGGAGCTGGAAAGGATGCCGAGAGAAAAGAATTTACTAAGCTTGGTGGGGCTGGCAAGAGGAAGCAGGCTCTGGGGAGCCATTCTGGGCACGAGGTCAGCCCTGAAGGGAGGGGCTGCCCTGGCAGCCCAGAACCATGGGGTGATGTTTCCAGTTGCCTCCTGCAGCAGGAAGACCCAGTGCCTCGATCCCGAGCTGGGTTTATGTGTGAGGAGTCTGTGTGCTTTGGGCTGTGAGAAGAGTTTTAGAAGAAATGAAAGATGGGGGTGGAGGTCAGAATGAGCCGCTGCCCAGGTTGGAAGACAGGAAGGAAACCCTGGTCAGAGGCTGAAGGGTCTCAAGTCTCTGAGAGACTCTAGGCAGAAGCTTTGTGCGTGTGTGCACTGGAGGGAGTCATCTTCTCATTCTGACCTCCCAGGGCCTGGGACCACGCTGTGCAGAGAAGGGACAGCAGGTCAAGGACCCTCTCGCTGCAGGAGTGCTGGATACACCAGGAGCCCTGAGCAGAAGCACTGATTGGTTCATTTCTGAAGGTGTCCTGGGTGCACTGGGGTCAGGGCTGAGGGCCTAATGGAGCATAAATAAGATCTGAGAGGCCTCAGAACCAGTGACCAGTGTATGAGAGTCAGAGGAGACACACAGGGAGAAGAGGAGAAGCCAGGAGGCGAGGACAGAGACAGCTTGTTGTAGCTGCCATCCCAAGAACAACTGCAGTCTTCAGAGATGGAGCAGGCACGCTGGGAAGCCTCCCCTAGAGTCCACGAGGGAACTAGGCCCTGCCGACTGCTGGCTTTTGGACTTCGAGCTTCCAGGATCATGGGGGAATGGATGTCTGGCTGGCTTGAAATCCGGTTGTGGTCCTCAAGTCCGGCAGCCCCGGAACACATGTGCATTCCCCCGATTGTCCTCAGGGTGTTCTGCTGCTCCACCCTCCCAGCCTTCCTTTTATACCCTCTGCAGGGCTCAGGAGATGGCAAAAGGCTTCGGAACATTTATCTTTGTGAGCCTGCTCAGAGCAGATGAATGTCAACAAGCCATTCATGGCTAGGGAGGAAGTCCTGTGTGTGTCATCATCCCTAAGTCTTCCCCACAAGGGCTTGGCATACGATGGACATGTCTTACAATTGGCGAGACTTGCGCAGTGCTTGGGAGCATCTACAAGAGAAGTCTCCTCTCTTTTGATGGAGGAAGGCACAAGAGGCTGAAGACCCAGGATGGAAGGCTGTCAACATTCTCGTGGTGATGACATGGCTCAGGTTCCTAGAACAGGAAATAAGGATTTAATCGCTTGAACCCATGGAAGAACTCAAAATTTATCTGTAGTCTGAAAATACTTAGAGGATTATGGAAAAGGACAGCTTACCTGTTGTGGAAGACTCTCTAGATTCCCTTAGAGCTGCCAAACAAAAAGGGGAAGTGGAGACTTGGAGTCCGTGTTTTATTGGTCCCCTGAGATAGGAAAAAAAAAAAAAAGCTTCCCCCTGGGGGTATTTCTTCTGTATTTTTTATGTACATGCATTTTAACAAAATATATTGTGATAGAGTAATCCAAATATATTTGACTCTGGAGCCAAATGTATTTTCCAAGTAGAGGTTGGAGTGAAGAAGGGACGGGAGGCCCCGAATCCATGGAACTAATCTCTCTGGCCTTCCTTCCGTTTCTGGGGTGGACACTTTCAAGTGGATGAAAGTTAAGGGAAGGTATCTGGAATCACCAAGCCCCAGGCTGTTCTTGTGCCTCAGGGCCCACATTTCATAAAGCCGCCTTTGGCAGCACCAGGGCACCTCTATGCCAAGCTGGGCTTACATCATAGGTCTGTGAAGACAGGGAACGATGAGGAGATTAAAGGTTGACTTAAGTCACTGGGATGCCTTTGGTCCAGGAATAGATCTGCGGCTGATACATAGCCATCCAGATTTTGTTTGAAAAGAGATCCCTTGCATTAATACGTAGCAAGTGGAGAGGCACATTTCCAGCATTTGTGCTCTTACAAAGGAGGAAAAAAATGCAGAGGGAAGTTTGGAGTCCAGAGGGTTTTTAAAATTTGTTCAGAAAGGTTGACGATAAGTCATATTTCTACCTAGTGTTTTTTCTCTGTCTGCCTGCTTGTTTCCCTCCTCCCCTCCCCCTCCACCTATAGCTCCCTCCTCTCTTGCTCTCTCCATTTGCAAATGAATCTTGGGAAGCAATTCTCCTTCTCCAGGAGCTTCACAGCTGCGTATATCAAAGACAGGCATCGCTGAGCCCTCTTAGTAGGCACTGGCTGTGATCTGCAGGGCCCTGAACTGCCTCCATCCGCCAGCTTTGTGGTGGAAATCCTGGTTTTGTTTCCTTGCCCAGGCTGATGGAAGCACTCACCAAGGGGTGATTATTATGGGCTGCTCAGGGGAGCAGCAGCAGGGAGGCCTTTTCTGATAGACTTGCTCCACTTGGGTTCCTCTGGGGCAAATGGAAGTGAAAATCCTTCCGCCAATGCCAAGAAAGGCAAAACCCAGCACATAGAGAGAGGACTTAGAGCCTAACTTGAGAAGAGCTGAGCCCCGACTCTGCTTCCCACTCATGGTTTATCTGCTCTTATGTGAACATCAAACTCTGTGAAAGAGCAAAAGCAGAATGACCAGGGGAGAAAGACGTGGGCTTTAGAGCTTGGCAGGTTGAATTTCGATTCTTATTTTTCCTGTTTTCTGGTTGCATTTATTGTCTCTGAAAACTAGTCTTGATGGATTCTATGAGATGCAGGGCATAAAAACCCCTGGGACTATTCCAGTATGTTGTAGTCTACTCGAAGAGGCATGAGTGAAGGAAGTAAAAATAAAGTGAAAATTGCCCACAAAAATGGCCTAGGAGAGAAGCTGGGGGTGAGGACAGGAAGTAGCAGAATTCTAAGCTGCAGGCATGATGGGTAAGAGGGCTCTGAGTTGCTAATTGTTTGAGCAGAAGTAGATGTCCATTAGCCCTGAATTCCTCTCTAGTTGCTACTGCAGGCGGACTGCCCCTCTCTTCATGACCGGTGAAGCTCTGGGTGGCAGAGGTTGCCTAGGGAGGAGAGAGAGCTTTGGGCAGGAGCCTAGCAAGCCCCCCACCCAGGGAGAAGTAGACAGAGAAGAACATCTACCACCAAGCCCAAGGAGTAACTGTGGGGGCCTCTGGAAGACCTAGGAAGAAGAAAACGCACCACAGGAAGGCTCAGTGACAGGAAGGGCAGCTAGGGAGCTCAAAAGGACACCGCCTTATCTACTGGATTTAGCCCACTGGAGATCTGGTCATCCCTCAGGACTGAGTGATGGAGGAGGGAACGCAGCTTTGGCTGAGAAGGGTGGATGGTGTCTGGAAGTGGAAGGCAGCTGTAAGATGGGCATTCTTCCTTTTTCTTCCTTTTCATAAGCGGAGATCTGAGACTACATAAACTCGAATGAGGAGAAAATTAAAATATAGGCAGATAATGTCCCCAATTGTCTGTTCCACAGAACAGGGCCCATGCCCACCCAGGGGCAGCCTTCGCCATGACCTGCAGTGGTTGGCACTGCTTTCCCTAAAATGTCACCACAAAATGTATCCTAGAGCTGATGTGTAAAAGCCAATTTCATGCTTGTACCAGATCTGCTTTCTTAGCTTCATACTACAAACAGTCATATTTGCAGCCACTTGGAAACTCCTGCTAGTCTGTGATCCTCATTTCACAGCTGGCTTTGGATGTCACATCTGGAGAGAGCTGTTTGGTGTTCTCTAACAGATTTCCCAGGCGGGAACCGCCCCAGCGGCAAGAGTAGTCTTGTGTCGGGCTGTTTATCCGTGCATATACGGTATAAAAGGCTCTTCATCCATGGGTTGCCTGCCAGTAACCCAAACTGAGGCCCTTCTGACTGGACCCACCTTCCAGGGCAAAAAGACTGAATTCAGCTGTTGTGCAGCCAAGTTTCCTTTGCAAAGTGTGGTGCTGGCATCCCCAGCCTGTGACAGGCTGCTCAGAGGCATGTCAGAAAACGTCAGCCGGGCAATAATTAGCAACTGCGTCAGGCAGCTAGGCCCATTTTGATAAGATCACAGCCTTCTTGCCCTCAGAAGAACAGGAAGGAATGGCTTCTGGAAGCCAGGAAAGAGCACACTTACTTTCCCACGTGTGTATGAGACTACTAGACTAGCTATTACAAGAAAGAAAGGAGAGAGCTTTAGAAAACAGGGCTATCCTAAACTGATGACAAAATGAGCCATGGAGTGACTTCAGTGACTAAATTATTGATTCCAGCCAGCGATTATTGTTTGTTTGCATTTAGTAACCTGTCCAGCACTACACTGGATAATTTGCATATTTGGGAAATGTATAATACAGTCCCTGTCACCAATAAGAAGATGAAGGAAGTAATAACTGGTGTGGCCCTTGATTCTGCTATTTATCATCATTTTACTAAACTCAGAGACAGTAAGTGATGTTTTGGAGACGCACAAAGCAAACAAATGACAGAGGTGGAATTCCACTCTACAGCTAGAGGCTGGCTACAGGCAAGGTTGGTGTGTTGGTGTCACAGACATGGAGGATATAACTAGGTACAGAGGTGTGGTGTGGGCCGAAAGTGAGAAGAGAGACTCTCAGAGAGGAAAGAAAGATAGTAAATATAATATAACCGTGGGTACTGGCCTGAGATTGGGTGGTGGTGTTGAACACATTTAATTCATGATGAAAATGTATCTTGGGAGGGATAGATGTTGAGGGTACCTACTTTGAAAGAATGTAAGTGGGTGCATCAGTGTTAACATGTGACAATTGTGACCTTCAGATGTATACTGACCAGTCAAATAGATGACCACTATAATTTAGGCTTGAGGCACATGGGCAATCTATGGACACCAATACAGATGCCCAAGGCTGTCCTGAGTCCCATGAGATCCAGGACCAAGACCTTGAACTCTCACTGGGCCTGGGGTTCAGATATATGCAGACTTAGAGATAAGCTGAAGGTAGAGACCACTGGAAGCCTATAGGTTGAGCCAAGGGGAGCTGCTGGACTCCCAACCCCCAAGCAGTGGACAGAGGCCCTCCAGAGGGAGAGCCAGGGAGCTCCCGCTTCCCGGATCTGCCCCTCCTGACCATCCCACACATCCTTTCCACAAGGCCAGCCGTGAGCTCAACCCAAGTGCTGCATCTGGTCCCCAACCAGAGGTGCCATGATCTCCTCTCCTTCTGGACTGCATTCTGGATCAGACACCATCCCCTCCTTCTGGACCGCATTCTGGATCAGACACCATCCCCTCCCAGAAGAAAGAAGCAATTCTTCAGCACACAGGAAACACTCACCGGCCATAGTCTGAGAGATTCCTGGAAGAATACAAAGCAAATGGTCAAAATAATAGAGGTCCATGTAAAAGCTCATCCCTAGAGATTTTCAGAACAGTTTGCATTGGAGAACCCTGCAAGGGCTAGGTCTCCCATAGCAACAAGGCTGGCTAAGAACTATGGAGGGTCACAGAGACACCCTCAGGAGATGTGCCCATGAACATGGCTAGCATGCTTTGGGAGAAGATGCAGGTTAATAGATGAATAGATCTAAGGTTTGATATGAGGGTGTGTGCCAACAAACTCTATACACCATTTGTGTTTGCATGCATCCCACAAAGATGGCACATCTTCTGCAGCAAGACCACTAAGACCAGTGACTCAAACAGTAAAACAGTGGGAGAAAAAAAGGAATACTTTTTTTTTCCCCCGCCAGTCTTTTCCCTTTGGTAGTTAGCACTGGAGTTTGAACTTACAGCCTTTCACTTGCTAGGTAGGTGCTCTACCACTTGAGCCAGGCTTTCAGCCCCAATCATACCCTCATAGAAGATTTAGCTTGAGGACATCTGATTGATCACCATACTGTCACCATGCTTTGCCCATTTCAATAAAAGTGCTGGGTTTAGGGATGTGATGTGACTCAAGCAGCAGAGTGCCTGTCTAGTAAGCAAACCCCACATGGCTCTGCTGTCACTTGCCCTGTGTGGTAAATCTAGGGTCACCCTCGGGGCAGCAAGCCTGTAGGCCATCCCCAGTTTTCAAAAAGCAGGAGGGACCTGGTTCTCCAAACCTTAGAAGCATTTCGCATAGGAGCAATTGACTAGATGGAATCTTCAACTGGGGTTCAGCCAGAGCCGCTACTTAACCCTTTGAGGTCTGGAGTGGAGCAGAGGCCACTGAGCAAGTGGGAGGCAGAGGATGGAGTGAGGCCAGGGACAGAGGCCACATTTAGAGTCCTCTGGGGATTGGCTTGCCCTTCAAAGGAGCAATTCAGTGGCACGATGGTTTCTGGCACAACTTTTTCAGCACTGGTTGTCTTAGCAATGTATCATGGCTTTAAAAAATAACTCTTTTTTTATTTTGAAATAATTTAAGACTCCCCAGAAGTTGTAAAAATAGAACAGAGAGTTTCCATGAGTCCAGCATCAGCTTCTCCTGTGATCACATCTTACATAAGCAGTTGATGGTCAAGACTCAAGCAGTCTGTGTTGGCACAGCACCATTAGGTAGACAAGTTGCCTTCATTTCATTCTAAATGAATCATTAGATCATTTTGTTTTTCAAATGGTTGCACATGAAGTTTTTTCCCTAACAAAGACTTCCGCACTGACAATGTCAATTAGAGTGAAGACAGATTGCATTTCATACTCACACAAATTACTTTCGTAGATTCTATTTGTCAAAAGAATAATTTGGAAGTGAAGGAGCTCAGGAGAATCCCACTGAGCACGTTTATTTGACTGTGAGCCTTGTCTGCATCCTCCTGCTGTCATAACCAAGACATTTAACTTTTTTGTTCTGTTCTGCTTGACTATAAAGGGAGGGAAATAGATGACATTGCTTCTAAAATTTCTTTCTAGTAAAATAATAATCCTATGCTTCCCCACAGAACATGAAATTGCTTTATTTTAAAACAAAAAAAATTGAAAAGCTAGAACTTCAGCAAAAAGTTTGTACTCAGGTAAAAATCATGGGAGAAGAGGAAAGGCAGAAGTCAGTGTGGAGGTGGTGGTGTGAGGCAGTGCCAGGCGACTGTGGGTGGAGAGGAAGGGTGCCATCTGAACTCCCAGGGCACCTTGGAGACATAGGGAAAGGATGACCACCCTTCCAGGTAGCGCCCAGCCAGGGAGCCTCAGAGAACACCAAGGGATGTGTATGTCAAGCCCATGGCACCGGGTCCCTGATCCTCCATCTAGGAATGTGATGAGAGATCCTGCCTGCCTATTAGTGCTGTACTTTGCTTCTGTAGTGTCCCCCACACCTTAGGATACTGCTGTAGTGAACACAGGAGTGCAGGTGTCTTGTACTATGATTTGATTTCCATTGGTTAGATTGCCTATGTGGCATTCCTGGGCCACTTGAGAGTAGTTCTACTCTTTCTTGGGAAGCCTCCATCCTTCCACCAACATCTGCTGGTCAGTGCTTCCTGTGTGCCCCAGAACTTCCTGGAACCATGAGATAGTCTCTTTCTACAAGGTCCCCATAAGGGGAGAAGGCCAGTGAGACTTGTTCTGCAGGTGGAAAGAATTCTTGGAGAAATGCTGTAGTGACAATGAACCCCTAGGGTGACAGTGAGCCCCCAGTATGGCAGGGAACCCCCAGTGTGGCCATAGGCACACAGCAGTCAGCCAGTGTGGAGGCTCAGGTCAGGGTTTTGCTCACACCAGACAGAGTCCAGACTGGGAATCCTGAGGTAGGGAAAATCTTCCTCGGAGTCATGTTTGGATAGTGGCTGGACCATATCTGCTGGGAGAAACAAGTAAAATTAGATCCCATCATTTTCTGCACAAAATAAATTCTAGAGATACTAAAACTCAATTTAAGAAATGCAATTTATTTCCCCCCCCCGTTCCCTATCCAATTTCAAATAACCAAATACAAATATATCTGATATATCAGGTAACAAAGTGAGATACTGTAACAATATGAGATAACCAAGGGACAGCAAAAGAGATGAGAGATAACATAGTACCTTAAGAACAACAGTCATTCATTATATTGCTTATGTTTCTATATCCTAGAGATCCTTTCATTTAGCGTCCTACTATATGGCCTTTTGGGGACCAAGACATGTGAAAGGGTATCAATGTATGGGAATTAATGCACCATCGATCTGGCAAATATCATGTAACCCTTCTATTAATTACAATAAAAATATATGAAAAAAGAATGCAATTTAACAAGTGCATAGTAGAAAATATTTAAACATGGCAGAGCTTGATGTTTTTTATAGCAAAACAGGAACTATTGAAAGAGAGATATATTTTACTATATTAGGACTTAAAGTTCTTGAGCAGCATTAGAACATTAAGCCACAAATTGAATAGTACATACACACCTGACAAAGTAGAAGAATGTATAAGAACACAGATAACTTCCCCAAATTCAACCCTTGCCAAATAATAAAGAGAACAGATGAAACCTGAGTAAATCTTACGTGTGCCAAATGTGTGCCATCTGCCGATTCAGGGATGTGGGAATCAGAGCATTGCAGTTGCTTTTGATACTATAGCATTGGAGTGATACTAAAGGCTCGTATCTGCAGTCCCAGCTGTGTGGGAAGCTCAGATCAGGAGGATCATGGTAAGAGGCCAGTCCTGGCAGAAAAGTCCATCAAACATCATCTCTGCTGGCATAGTGGCTCACAGCTCATATCCTAGTTCTCATGGAAGAGAAAAATAGGATCATGATCCAAGTGTGCCCCCAAGGTGGAACCCAGACTGTCTCAAAAACTACCAGGACAAGCTGGGCACCAGGGCACCAGAGGCTCACACCTATAATCCTACCTACTAGGGAGGCTGAGATCTGAGGGTCACAGCTCAAAACCAGACTGGGCAGGAAAAGTCTGAAAGATGCTTATCTCGAATTAACCTTCAGAGATCCTGGAAGTGGAGCTTTGGCTCAAGTACAAGAGCACTGAAAATCTGAGCGGCAGGGCCCAAACCCTGAGTTCAAGCTTCAGTTCTGGGGGGACAAGAACACACACTCACATACACACAGACAGACAGATGTGCACACATGGAGACACACACGCACACAGAGTAACTAGGACACAAAAGGACTGGAGAAGGGTCTCAGCAGACCACCTGCCTAACCAGTGGGAGGCCCTGAGTTCAAACTCAGTAATGCCACCAAAGAAATCAAAGAGCAAGCATTGTCACTTTCCACTTTCCATGCCATTAGTGGGTTGGGTCCCCGGGGACTGGCTTCATTTCCCAGATGAGAACTCGGGCTGGTGAATTAAGTTGTCTGAGGCCAGGAGCTGGTGAGGGGATGCCGAGGCGGGGATGCCGAGGCTGGACTCGAGCTGCCTGACTCTGAGTGCTTATTCTCAAAGGGGAAATAAGAGTCTGTTCTTTGAGAGGAGTGGAGCGGGTAGCTTTGGAGAGGGGAGGGTACTGGGAGATGAGGTGAGGAGTCCTCAGAACTGGAGGGGAGCCTCATGGATGAGGGGAGACGGTGCACATCTGCGAAGCTGACCTTGGATGGTAGCCAGTGGGTCAGCACAAGAGCAAGGAAGAAGCTGCCACTGGACTGAACTCCACGAGAGCAGGCTTTTCTGGAGCATTTGGCACAGGGTGGGTCAGAAAGGCCTGGCCTGGGGGCGGTGGGTTCTCCCCCCTTGAGCCTGGAGGCCGCGAACGGTCTCTCCCTCCCGTGGGCTGCCCGGGTCTTTTTGGAAGAGGTGGACCATGTTTGAGATGGAGCCAGGACCGAGCCTTCCCTGGTCCTAGCCCCGGCCAAGTCTAGATCAAGCCTGGGCCATGTGCAGAGCCCTCGCCTAGGAGCCCCTCTGTGGCACAGGCACGGAGCAGCTCTGGGCGAGGGGCTGGGGGCCTCCCGGCTCCCCTTTACCCGCCGGGCCAGCTCGTCCGCTGTGCCCGCCTGCTGCGATCCGGAGCGCGTACACACCGAGTCCGTGGAGCCCGGGAGGTGGCGGGGAGATCCTGGCACTCTTTGGTCCTGGAGCCCGACCCAGAGTGGCTGGCAGCGCAGGGGGCTTGGCAGGAGCCGAATGGAGCTGCGCGCCAGGCCGGAGGCTGTGCCCGTCACTCCAGTCCCGGGCCCTGGGGCGCCGGCGCCGGTCCGTGCCACCCGGACTCCTGGTGTGCCCACCCAGATCTCACGTGGGGGGCCCCACGGAGGAACCCGGGACTGCCGGGGCACCCGTGGACGGGAGGCGGGAGCCGCGCGGGCTCGGGCGCCGTGCCAGGGCGAGTGAGGCGGGGGCGGGCGCCGTGCCAGGGCGAGCGAGGCGGGTACAGATCGGCCGCCGGCGGAGCCCGCGGGTCACTCGGAGGCCCGGCGGCGGCGGCGGGCGGGCGGCAGGGCGCTCGCAGGGTGGCGGAGGCCGGCTGGGCGCACGATGCCCTCGTTCGAGCAGACTCTGCAGAGGGCGGGCGAGTTCGGGCGCTTCCAGCGGCGCGCCTTCCTGCTGCTGTGCCTCACGGGCGTCACGTTCGCCTTCCTCTTCGTCGGGGTGGTCTTCCTGGGCAGCCAGCCCGACCGCTACTGGTGCCGCGGGCCGAGCGCCGCCGCGCTGGCCGCGCGCTGCGCCTGGAGCCCAGAGGAGGAGTGGAACCGCACGGCGCCCGCGCGCCCCGGCCCCGCGCCCGCCGCCCGCAGCCTCGGCCGCTGCCAGCGCTACCTGCTGGAGGCCGCGGGCGCCGACGCGGGCGCGCTCAGCTGCTCCGACCCCCTCGCCGCCTTCCCCAACCGCTCGGCGCCCCTCGTGCCCTGCAGCGGCGGCTGGCACTACGAGCAGACCCACGCCACCATCGTGAGCGAGGTAAGGGCGGGAGGGCAGCGGGCACCGGCCTGGGAAGGGCGAGGCGTGGGGAGCTCGGCTGGGTGGCAGGTCCTCCGGGCGCCCTGGCGGCGGGACGGGTCTCGCGTCCCGCCCGTGGAGCTGCCTTCGCGGGATCTCTGGGCTCGCGTGGTCCCCCGATGCTGTGATTCCCGGACTGCCCGCTTACAGGTGCCCCGCTCACCTGCCAGCGCCCGGCGCTCAGCCACGTGTGTTGGCACGGTGATGGAGATGGTGGGTTGACCGGTGGCGGGGACAGTGGCAGGTCTGGACGACATGAGGTTTCCAGGAGGACGCGGAGAGTGGACGTTTGGAGGCAGGGCGGTCTCCCCCAGTGACCAGAGAAGTATCTGGAAGACAAGGGGGTCCAGGCCCTCGTGGGGAGAGGGCTTTGGTGGAACGCTGGTGGGGCAGAGAGCAGCCATCGAGGAGACGCTGGGAAAGCGGATCATGTGCGGGACAGACTTCCTGCCAGCCGCTGTCACGGGGGGGGGGGGGGGGGGCGGGCTGCAGGCGTCCCTGACTTTCCGAGTTAGGGTGCAGTGGGGGTCCCCACCTTTGGAGGTGCCGCCCTTGCTCTGGAGTCTGTGTACCTGCTGGCTTGTTAGTGTCACCCCGTGGATGGGCTCTCTCATTTTTGTCCAGGGTGCAGTCTTCCTGCCTCCTCCGGTGACCCTCCCGGGATTACAGCACAAGCCACGAGCATTCAGCCCCATCAAAAGCCCCCACTCGGGTGGAGGGCAGGCCCGTGGGCAGCGAGGCTCTGCTGCTGTCCGGGGTGAGACTCAGGTCCCGCCGGGGTGGGAGGCAGCTCCAGCAGGCTCTGCTGTTCCGAAGGCCAGGCATGCGTTGGGATTCGCTCACCTGTTAAGTGGTCTGGAAATTCAACCCCAGGGCAGCCATGTGGGCTTTGGTGGGGCTTCATGTCTGTGCTTCGTGGTGTGTGCCTTCATGTCTGCCTCATCCTGGGCCGGTGTTCTAAACTCCACGGGTCACCATGGAGACGGATGGGAAGGATCCTTCTAAGAGGGGGCCTCCCCACGCGGGAATCCCACATGCCTGCGCAATGCCTCCCCCCACTGGCCTCAGCTGGGCTGCTCGCTTTCCACCCAATCCGAGGAGTGTGGATTCCTGATTTTTAAAGACGTTTAAAACTGAAGAACCAAGGCTGGGGGTGTGGCTCAATCAGCAAGCACCCAACTCTGAGTGCAAATCCCAGAACCACTAGGAAAAGAAAAAGGAAAAAGGAGGAAGAACAAAACAAACCTTTACAAGCAAAGTGTAGCTGGGCACTGGGGGGGGGGTGTCACACCCATAATCCTTGCTACACAGGGTGCTGAGATCTGAGGACTGTGGCTTGAAGCCAGTCCAGGCAGCAAAGTCCATGACTCTTAACTCCAATAAACTACTCAGAGTAGGCAGGAAGTGGCACCGTGGCTCCAGTGGTAGAGAGCTAGCCTTGAGCACAGAGAGGCGCTGTCCCTGAGCCTCTGGGAATGTAGTGTGCACCCATCAATGAATGCCCTGGCAGATTCTTTAGACATGTTCTGGGATTCCAGGTTTCTAGCAAGGTGGGTAAGGAGGGTCAGTCTGTGGTGGGCTGTGAAGGTCGGAGGCTCCTAACACCCAAAGAGGAATGGTGGCAAGTTGGGAGATGTGTCCTGCACAGGCTTGCGTATATTACTGCCCTGGGCTTTACTTCACTGGGCTTAGCTTTCTTGCTTGTCATTCGCCTTTAGTAATGCCTGCAGGTTACTGTCTAGAATGGTGATGAAGCATCCTCCAGATGCAGTCTTTTTTTTTCTTTTCCTGTGGGTCATAGGGCTAGAACTCAGTCTGGGCTCTGTCTCTGAGCTCTTCAGCTTAAGGCTACCGCCCTACCCTTGAGCCAAGTCACACTTCCCATTTTCTAGAGGTTAATTGGAGATAAGAATCTTAGGTCCTAAAAAAAAAAAGAATCTTAGGTCCTTTCTGTGCCCAGGCTGGCTTTGAACCTTGATCCTCAGATCTCAGCCTCCTGAGTAGCTAGGATTACAGGTGTCCAGATGCACTTTTTAATGCCACATTCTGAACTACACTGAAGTGACTTCTTCAAATCCCAAAGGATTCTGTGCTTCTTCTGGCTTGTCTTTCATGTGTTTCCTCTTAAGAAAGACCCCACCCTTACCGGTATCTTTTCAGAAAGTTCCATTATCCAAAATCACTCAGAATCTCACAGAGAGCTCTGTAGCTACTGTTTTACTGTCTCCGGTTTTGGATACAAATGGATTCATTTTTGCTGTTGTTGTTCTTAGAAACTGTATCAATGTGATGGGCTCAACTATAGTTCTGTCTTCAGCTAATGCCATGTGTTTTTATAGTCTAAGGCATTGATCTGGCAAAGGGGATGCACTGGGAGAGATTAGAAAGTGGACAGGCTGCTCAGGTTCCAGAATGCCCTCATATGGCTGTTTCATTTGATCCTGCATTGTGTCACAGTCCTGGCTTGCTAAGAGTGACTGGAGGCTAGAGATAGATATTAGTGGGCCTGACAGGGTCCCTTATGTAGCTACACTGAATTAGGTCTTGACGGTAAAACATTCTTTTTCATAAAGAATGAAAGTCCCCAAAGGACTCCAGGAAACACAATTCTTACACCACTCACACTTTAAAACCAGTAGGGAACCGTGCTGGACTCAGTGGCGATATCCTCAGGTAGGGACCTCAGTGAATTCTCTGGGAGTCTGAAAGTCCAGGATCCTCACACGCTGTCTTCACCTAGGAGTGATGAACCCAGTCGCTCATTCCTGCCACCTTCACAGTGGTTGGAGTGCTGGGAATCACAGCATAGGTTCACTTGAGTCTTGCCCTAGATCTTTATTAAAAAAAAAAAAAAGAAAAAAAGAAACTGTCCAGCTTGGAATATGTTGTCTCTAAAAAATATCTGGCTCAGGACTTGGGAAAACAAACAAACAAACAAAAATAAGACAGAAAAAGAAAAAGGAAAACTTATAGAAGTTATGGCCATAAAAGAAATGCAAATCAAAATGAATTTGAAATTTCACCTCACTCTAGTTAGAATGGCCATCATCAAGAAATCAAGTAACTACAGATGCTGGCAGGGATGTGGCCAGGAGGGATCACTAACTACTACACTGCTTGTAGGAGTGCAAACTCATTCAGCCACTCTGGAAAGCAGTATGGCAGTTCCTCAAAAGACTAAACATAGAGCTCCCTATGACCCAGCAATCCTGCTCCTCGGCATTGACCCAAATGTCCAGAAACAAGGACATTCTAAATCCACTAGCACAACGATGTGCATTGCAGCACTATTTACTATAGCGAAGATATGGAAACAACCCAAATGCCCCTCAGTAGATGAGTGGATCAACAAGATGTGGTATTTATACACAATGGAATTCTATGCTGCTGTCAGAAAGAATGACATTGCCTCATTTGTAAGGACTTAGAAAAAATCATACTAAGTGAATTAAGGAACATAGGCTCAATGATTTCCCTCATTTGTAATAATTAGTACACATTTAGGACTCTCCTAGCTGAGGATCACAATAGCGTAAAACCTAGGTACATAAGGTCATATAGGATGAGACTAAATGAAATGAACTCTAGGATATGGAAACAAGAGCTTTATCTTGTGTGATTATTGTGCTTAATGTACTATGTTATTTCTCTTCTCTTTTTTGCCCTTACAGTTAATCTCATTTTGTTACTGTATCCGACTTTGTTACCTGGCATATTATATATACATTTATTTGTTTATTTGAAATAGGAAAGGGTAGGGGGATATTAAGATGACTGAGGGTAGGGGAAGGGAAATGGGGACAAAAACATGGGAAAGGGTACCTGAAGAATGTAACTGTAACCCCTCTATACATTATCCCGACAAAATTTTTTGTAGAAGTTAGCAAGGCCCCATTTTAACAAATGAGGCAGGCATCATACCTCAATATTCTCCAGCTTGTGACTCTGGGAGCAGACCTAGGCCAAAAGTGACAGTCTATCTGAAAGACAACAAAAAGTCTAGAGGTGTGGCTGCAGTGGGAAAGCACTTGCCTAGCAGTGCATAGCCCTAAATTCCATTCTCAGGACTGCAAACCTCCCCCCTTCCCCACACACACTATTGGCATGTGTTGTGTACTCAGTGAATATTTGCTGAATGAAATGTTTCTCCTCTGTGGATTTGATTCTTTAATACGTTCTAGAAGATTCTTAGCCATCATCTCATCATTATTCCCTCTTCTATAATCTGGTCTTTCTTTCTGAGACTCTAATTAAAAGCAAGTAGGACCTTCTTTGTCTTTCTTTTATGACCATCTTCATATTTTCCATTTCTGTGTGTGTACTTTTTTCAGATCTCTTTCAATTAACTTTTTGTTCAACAATAATTAACTGATGTTTATTAATTAGTCTTGACAGCATTGGGCTTTGAATTCAGGGCTTCATGCTTCCTAGGCAGATGTTATGCTGCTGACCCATGCTTCCAGTCCTTTTTTTTTTTACACGGGCTAGTTTCGAGATGGTGGAGGGAATCTCACTTCCTGCCTAGGTATGTTTATGGACCTCGATCCTCCTATGTTCACACTTCCCATCCTGATCAGTGTGACAGGTACTCATTATCCTCCCAAGCTTCTTCCATTGAAGAAGAGTCTTGCAGACTTTTCTGCATGAGTTGGCCTAGAACCATCATTCTAGCAGTGTCACCTTTCCAAGTCAAACCTGTTCCTACACTGGTAGTTTCTTGGTTCTTATTCACATTTGTGTTTTTGCCTTTTAATTTTTAAGTATTCTGTACATGCTTAGCAGTTATTTTGTGTCTGGTATCTATCTACCTGAGGTCCTGGATCTGTTGTTGTAGACTGCCGATGAGTCCATCAGTTGGTTTGGCTGGGAAACCTGGCTCTCTCCAGACTTGCTTCTATGAGAGCTAGAGAACAGTGGTGGCCTGAAACCCTGTCTCCCTTCTAGACTGCCTGGCTGAATCTAGAACAACTGAGGTGGTTGTTATTAGGAAATAAGGTTTATTATGAAATGAGATTTTCCTGAAACACCAGCCATTTAACAAAAGTTAAATATTTTGTTTTCCAACATGAGTCCTTCCAACTATTCCTTTCCTCCGGTGACAAAGTAAAGCAGAACGGCCCAATAGGTTCATACAATGCCTTTGGTAGACTCAAGAACATCGAGGGGTGTGAAACAGGGAGTTTTAATGCCAGACTAGGTGAGGATATCACCTGCCACTCTCTGGCAGTGGGATTTTTGGATTCTCAAGTGTAGTCATAGAAATGACTCCACGTTTGGTAGATGTAGGCACAGCAGACACTGGGCTAGGCTGGGGGTACAAAGATGGGTTACTTCTCTTAACTAGTCCAAGGCTGAGCAGAGCACTGACCTGAGACAACAACGCGCTGTCAGGTATGTGCTGGTACATGTGGGGGATAGCCCCACCCTCTGCTGGGGCTCAGGGCTGAGAAAATATCCCTAGAGGTCAGAAGGTATCCAAGATGAAAACAGGAGGGCAGAGATGCTCTCATGTGCTCTCACCTTCATTTGCCTTTGCCCTATGGCCATTTGTTAAGTGCCTTGAGCAGTGGTTGGTGCACATTCCTGGGTCCAACCCGCAAAGTTTGAGGGCTGGGTGTAATAACCTTCCTACTTTACAAACATCTGCGGACCCACGCAGGTGGTCCGGGGACCTCACAGGGAGAAGGCTGGGTGTTTCTTCACGAGGACAGTAACAGGAAGTAATTGTGATGTCAGCATCAGATCTGCCAAGTCCCCCAAACAGACTGGGGGTGGGAAAGGCTCCTTCCTTCACCTCCAGGGCGAAGTCATAAATGGATAAAATGCTGCTATTTGTTTCCTGAAAGCCTTGAGCTTTCCAGAGCTGTGCAACAGGCAGCAGATCCAGAAACTGATTGGGGTGGAGCGAGCACACAGCTGAACTACATTCCCTGGGAATCTTGGCAAACCATAGAGCAGTTTGGACAAAGTCAAGATGCATCACCACATGGGCTGTCCAAATGAAATGCCATCTAGGTCTACACGTTTTATTTGTGGGCTCACGATTCATGACAAGAGCATCTTCAGGTGGAAAGGGCATGTGGTCCTTTGGGTCAGATGGGTCTGAGCCTCAATCGCAGCCCTGAACCATCAGCGTGAGGGATCAGAGCAGCGGCCTGCGCCCAGTCCTCCTCAGCTCCGGAGCAGGTGGAGTTCCTGCCGTAGTCATGTTACAGTTTGTGCAGGCCATGCCCCTGCAGGGTGGCTGATCATTGACATGGCCCAAAACAATGGCTTCCCACATCCAGGTGGGAGCTAGGGAGAACAGCAGAGAGGAAACAGGCTGGGGGGCAGGTTTCACCCTGAAACTTGCTAGACATAATACATCACTAATAAATTTGTCTTAAAAAATCCATTGACCAGCCAAATGCATATGGCTCACGCCTGTAATTCTAGCTACTCAGGAGGCTGAGATCTGAGGATCACAGTTCAAAGCCAGCCCAGGCAGAAAGGTCCCCATGAGACACTTATCTCCAATTAACTACTCAAAAACTGCAAGTGGTGCTGTGGCTCAGGAGTAGCCACATAGGCCCTGAGTTCAAACCCCACAACCAAAAAGAAAGAAAGAAAGAAAAATTCATTTACCACAAATTTGCCCTTGAAGTTGAGAATCCAGTACTTTTCCTCCAGACTGGGTCATGGTTTCGGGTTTCCTTGGACTTCTCTACCCACTTACCTGATGGCGAACTGATGGTGTGTGAGTGGCCCCCACGCCCCACAGAAAGCCCAGGGCAGACACTGTTCTCCACCCCCACCTCCACCCACCCACTGCCCATTGCCCACCTAGCTTAAACGATGGGACTGGGGGACTAGGTGCTGTCCCTGAGCTCTTCAGCTCAAGGCTACCACCCTATCCCTTGAGCCACAGCACTGCTTCCAGTTTTCTAGTGGTTACTTAGAGATAAGAGTCTCTCGAATTTTAGTGCCCGGGCTGGCTTTGAACCATGATCTTCAGATCTCAGCCTCCTGAGCGGCTAGGATTACAGGTGTGAGCCACCGCGCCTGGCGGGGAGGGATTTGCATGCGCTGACGTTCCCGTCCCGATTGTCCTCAGTGGCCAGGTCATCAGCTGAAGGTGACAGTGTTGGGACTGACAGTGCTCCACCCTCCGTGGCTGCAGAGGAAGAGGGAGAGCTAATGCAACCTAACCTTCATGACCAAATGCAACTTCCAGCATTCTTCTTTGGATGTTTTCCTTTCTTAACTCATAACCAAGAAAGGAGTTTCTTTCCCCTCTGGGAGGAAAAGGCAAGTCCCTTAGTGTTCCTGAGGTACTCTCCAAAGGAGAGAAATGTGGTGAATGAGTCAGATGATGGCCTGGCCCTTTAAACTGGGCCCGAGCTCAGAAACTGCAGCTTCTAAGGGACCACTGCCTCTGTGTCCTGTCTCTGTTAGTAATAAAATAAAATCACTTCAGGGCTATAACCCATGGGATAATAAAGACAAACAGAAAGGATGGAGTTGAAGAGCTTATAAGAAGTTAAGACAGTGTAATTCTGAAAGTTCTGAATAAACTGTGCTGTGCTTTGAATTATGGCTGGCTCCACCTGACCCAACATTGGCCTCAAGGTGCAATACAGACTCGGGGCTTTAGCTCTAAAGATAGATCTGAGGAGGTAAAAATGGAAGTCAGGGAAGAACTGTAGTGGCCATGGCTGAATCATTTCTCCAGGTGCCAGGCGTTGCTGCAGTGGGAAGATGCAGATTCACAAGCACTGCCCGAGTGGGGCAGGGGTGCCAGCTTCTCTGTTCTCGGAGTAAAGCAGTCCTTGACAGGCATCCGGGCTTCCCTTCGCTCTGTCACTGCACAGCTGAGTCGGAATTCAGGTTGGTACTCTGCTGAATTCCTGGAGCCTGAATTCCGGGGTTTCCTATCTCTGGGCGTGGGCAGATGTCAGGAAGACGCCAGAAGGAAGTGCGAATTCTTCCTTGTTCCTGCCCTTCTTCCGGATTGCTTGCTGGGCCATGGATGGTGTTGACTCTCTGGATGCCATGTGCACGCTGCCCAAACATCTGTCCAAGATCCTGTAGAGAGTCAGGAGGGGAATTTTCCATAGGCCACGTGCGGGATGGAAACAACTGGACAGAGATCGTCAGGTGGGCACATCTGGGACTTGAGAATCTCGGCTGCATCTTCTGCTCTGTAGCTAGTCCCTAGAAGGCGGCTCTCCTGTCAGATTGCTCTCAGGCAGAGGAGATGGGGGTGATGTGTGCTCTGGCTTTCCTTGGTAACGGGGAGCTTCACGTGTCCCTCCACCTTCCCACACTTGAATCTCCGACACATTTGGGAGTGGGGTCTGTGACATTTCTTTTGAGGGTTTTATTTTTCGTGTATGCTGTGTTTATTCATTGTGAAATCTGAGAATAAGTGTGGGGCATGGTGATTCTTGTTCAGGGATGAAATTGGGGTCTTCAGGTGATGTGAAAAGTGAACTCCAGTCACCCGGGGATGGGAGAGTGGAGAGGGACAGCTGCTCCTGGGCAGGAAGGCAGCGATGATCCAGCCATCCCCCCACCTCAGCCCCCTCCGGCCCCCCTGCCTCCCGCCCCCCGCCACAGGGCCACACGGCCAACGAAGTGTCAGCAAGTTGAGATACAACTGCTTGGGTTTTTGTGAGTCCCTGGCGCAGAGATCACAGAGTCACGCGTGGACAGCAGTGGTTAGAGGGCAGCGTGGGCAGTGTGGAGTGCAAGTCCTCACAGCGCTCTCAGCGTCCTGAGGCTGGATTGTAGTTTTACCTCACAGAGGAGGTGAGAGGGTGGTGGGTTGTAAAGGGCCATGAACGCGGTGGTGTCCAAAACGAGGCACTTTCCCAAGGCCTTGAACACATGGCTGGGCCCCAGCCTTGGGACAGTCAGTGTCTCCCTGGTGGGAGAGAGAAAGCAAGCAAAGCACTAGTTCCAATTCCCAGGACAACAGGAGCAAAGAGATTTTAATGTGTTAGTGTATCTTGATCCTTCTCCCCATCCTCCAGCCCGATTCTCGTATTTATTTGGTTAAGCTGCCTGTTAGCTGTTCAAAGGTGTTGTGCCATCAGGACCTACCCATGTGTAGAGCATGCATATTGAATGAACAGTGTATGCATATGGAATGCACAGTATATGTATATGGCTGGCCCTGTGTGTTTTCATGTATGTGTATATTTTAGATCTAACTTCTCCACATGAGAGAAAATGTATGCATTTTGTCTCTCAGAGCCTGATCCACTTCATTTAATATTTTCCATCCATTTCCTAGCAAATAACATAACATTAGGGTCTCGTGTTTATGCTTCTTGCACAGCTGGGGTAGCAGCTTTTCATTGGTGTCACAAAATCCTACCAAGGCTGGCCTTGAACCTCAGCCCTCTTGTTAGTGACCTCCCATGTAGCAGGGATTATAGGTGTGAGTTACTACACCCAGATAGGAGTTTCTGATGTTGTATTTTGGGAGTGAAAACCCCAGTTCTCATGTGCTAAATTGGCTTGGGGGCACCAAGGCTGTCCTGAGAGAAGGCAGGACTGCCACTGTGGGGTTGGTACTTAGCAAGCACCAGACAGCCCGCTCCAAGGTGTGTGAACACTCCTCCCTCCTCCCTCACCAGTGTCTCAAGTCTCAGGTGCCTTTCCCCTGTGGCTTAACCCAGCATGCGCACAGGAGGACTCGGATTTCACCTGGCTCCTGCCAGCTGGAGGCTCTGAGTGGCAGACAGCTCAAGATGAAAGACAACATGTGTGTCTGCTGTAAGCTGAAGCCTCTAAGCCATAAACAGAAGGGACCCGGCGCCAAAAGCTCCTGCCCTGAAGATCGATTGTCGCACACTTATGGGGAAAGGAGAAGGTGACATACACTTAATAGTAGTGGTTTTCAAAAGTGATTCTCTGCAGAAATCTGCTGAGAAATGAGCTTCTTGACATGGCTCTCGAGTGAATTTTCAAAGCAAATACTCATAGAGCAATCTTTCGAAAATCAGCCATCATATTCAATATGCAGGGTAGAGCAGGAAAGCCTGCTGGTGTTAATAAAGTTAATTTGGCCTCAACTAAAAAAAAAATCAAAATAAAGGAATACATTTCTAGCCAGGTGCAAGTAGCTCACACCTATACACTAGTAACCTTAGCTATTCAGGAAACAGATCTGAGGATCATGGTTCAAAGCTAGCCTAAGCTCTCTATCTCACAGTAAGCACCATAACACTGGAAGTGGAGCTATGGCTCTAGTGGCAGAACATTAGCCTTCAGCAAAATAGCCTGGGGAAGAGCACAAGGCTCTGAGTTTAAGCTACAATATCAGCACAAAAAAAAAAAAAAAAAAAAGGAAGAGAGAGGAGGGGGGGCAGAGACAGAAAAAGAATAGAAAAGAAAATACATTTCCAATCTGAAGTGTAAGAAACTGTTCCAAGATCCGTCCTCTCAGGCTCCTTGATCTTTCCATATGTCATGTCTCAGTCATGTGGTGACTGTGTGCTAGTTTCTTTGGTCTGCCTCGTAGGAGGGAAACTGCCTAGCAGGTGTGTGTGTGTGTGTGTGTGTGTGTGTGTGTGCACGTGTGTCTCAGAACTGTTCTGATTACCTAGTCCAATATGCTATAAAAACAAAATTGCCATCGACTACGTTAATTGCAATTGATTGCTGAAAGGAAATGGTTTTGTTTTTTGCAAAGAAATGCTCAAATGATCAAAGGTTAGATTTGAGCTCAGGTTCTTGCAAAATGGAGTCATGCTGTGTAGAGCACCACGAGAGCAGACGGGTGGAAATGGTGCATGCCAGGGGCTTTTCTGTGGCCCTCTCAGTCAGAGGGAACCCGACTTGTGTCGAGAGTGTGGCCTAGGCAGGGTGCCAGGATCCCAAGCAGCTGGCAGGGGTTCCTTTCCTCCCGTGCAGGCACCTGTCGGGACCAAATGAGAGTGTCGTGTGAACTGAGAGACTTCGTCACTAAATGGGGCATCTCAGGCCTCGGCTTGCTTACTCTGCTCCAGGGCTGCGGAATCCAGCTGTGTTCAAGGCCCCATGCCATGCTCTGACTGCAAGCCAAGCAGGGGTTGCTGGGAAAGCTGGGTCAGACCAGAACTAGGGAGGGCCTGGAGACAGGGCTGCAGAAGGAGGCCTGGCTGCCTCTCAAGATGCCTTTGAGCCCAGTGTACAGGGAGCAAATGTCAGCAGAGAGTTGTCCTGTTTCCTGGAGCTCCATGATTTTCCTGGCTCAGCTTCCCTTCAGCCATCAGGGGCTGCTTCTGCCTGTTGGAGGGATGTGGTGTGGCTGGACCTGGCATGGCTGCAGGAAGAACGGGGTGGGGTAGTGCAGGTCTTTGATGGGCTGCTATCACCACGATGAGACCCTGGGAGCCCGTGAGAGGAGCCAGGCATCACTGCTCTTGAGCAGAGAGGACTTGGCCTCGAGTCCAGGGTAGACGTCAGGCCGTAGTGAGCAGGCTGAGTCATCTGCCAGTCTGCGGCACTCTCTGTGCCCGTGCATGTCTTCTGGAGGTGGACACCGTCTCAGCCCTTGCCACGTGGCCCTTGCCATGGCTGTGAGTCATTCCACAGGAGGACACGAGCAGAAACGAGACCTGAGAGCAGAACCAAAAGGAAGGAAAAAGACAAAGAGGACACAGGGTGTGAGCCGAATCTCTCGTGAGATTCTTGTTCCAGAAGCTGCTCTCTCCCTGCAGACCCAAACTGTCACCCTATCCAAGAACCCTGCTGGCTTCCCCTGGAGCCTCCATTTTCCTTTGCTTCTGCCTCTCCCCAGCAAAATTCCGTGTCCACACAGAACCAGCATGCTCGGCTGGGCCCCCTATGCAATCTTGACAGCACTCAGGACTTGTGCCTGTGACAGAGTTCTCAATCATGGGAAAGACCACGCATTTCTAACATGCCCCCACCTGGCTCAGTGAAATTCTGACAGCTGAGTGAAGGAAGTCGCAGGAAACAAGACAGTTCCACATGAGAAACTATTCAGAGTTCAGTGGCAAAGTTTCTTCTGTACTTTGGGCCACTTCAAACTTTCCGGTCGTAACAAGATAATTCTTGCAAAGCTGTGTTACTGAGGTAGGTTTCAGTCAGACAGACATTCTCTAATCTCAGGGCTGGCCTGGACTTCCTTGAAGTTCTCTGTCATAAATCCTGGCCAAAACAATTCTAAAATAAAATGGCTTTTCCTGATTCCAGTCAGTGGGAAATGTTATAACAACAGTTCTATTGTCATGTCCCATTTACTGTCCAGTACAAACTAACAGAAGAACAGCAAACAAAGTAAAGAAGCACAAGACCCAGAGAAAGGAAATGCCAGCAGTGTGCTCAGATCATGGAGTTTTGGTTCAGACATTTGTGTTTCTTTGAATTAGCTCACCCCTTTAACCTTGCAGTAATTTGTCGATGAAGTCTAACAATAGCTTCTGGATTTCTTGTTGGATCATTGAACATTATGTTTCTCCTCTAAAGCCTTTCAGAGTGTGTGTTTGTCATCTCATAGAAGTAATTTGAGCTCTCCAAGAAAACCAGTATTTGATTCCACAGACATCAGAACATGAAACCACCAAGCTTTTTTTTTTGGTCAATCATGGGGCTTGAACTCTGGTCTGGGACATTGTCCGTTAGCTCTTCAGCTCAAGGCTACTGCCCTGCTCCAAAAGTGGCTACAGTGCCACTTTTGGTTTTCTGGTGGTTAATTGGAGATAAAAGTCTCAAGGACTTTAGTGCCCAGGCTGGCTTTGAACTGTGGTTCTCAGAACTCAGCCTCCTGAGTCGCTAGGAGACAGGTGTGAGCCACCGTGCCCTGCTCACTAAGCTTTTTTAAAACAGACTATTTGGTGGTGTCTCAGTTGATGGGAGCAAGTTCTAGAAGGATTCTCTGTGTCATGTCACAAACGTACTTGTGAAATTAGAATCAACTTTGTGGTATTTATATCAAATCCAATAATGTTTAAAATGCTCTAAAAGGAAAGACCCACACACAACCGGGGTAATACCAGGGCTTTTGATCCTAGACGCAAATTTTCACATTCTGGAAAAGTCAATTTTATGTATGTGGCATTGGTGGTGGGGTTTCATCAGCTCAGCGGTGTGTGTCCTAAGCGTGGGTTCTTGGTAGAAAATGTTGGCTTTGGCAAGGTTTGAAAGGCGCACATATTGCTGCATGTTCTGAGAGGATGATGAAACCCGCTGACAGACAAGTGCTCTTTCCAAGTAGAGAAAAAGGAAGGCAGGAACTGAAGAAGTCAGAGAAGGCATCTTGGGTCCCTATCGCCACACAGACATTCCTCCTCAAGAAATCTAAAGCATCCCAGGATGGCAGATTTCTGGGAGAGATGGAAGCTGGGAACTTGCAGTCACACTGCACACAGCGTCAGGGACAGGAAAGGCCTGGGTTTACTTTCTCCAGAGGAGGATATTACTTAATCTAAAATCTGTTTTTCAATACGTTCCCTCTTTTTTTCCACTCTCTCACACCAACCTGTAATCTCATGCCTGAACGGGTTCCAGAGGGTCTTTGAACTCTGAAAGCTACCCAAGAGCTCTTCATGTGTACAGGACAAAAACTCGAGCAGAAGCAAAACAGACTCTTGCTTCTTGTTTTCAAAATGCCGGTTGCGTGAGATAGGACTGTATTTGTCCCAGTGAGGCATGTGCTTAAGGCTAATTTGGCATTCTCTTTTCCCCAAGCTGAAGTGTCAAATGAGGCACCTAAAGTTTGTAATTATTATTATTATTATTATCTTTTAATTCTCATTATGTTTCTAAGGCTCAGCCCTGTGTGTCTTATTTTGCTCTTTAATACCTGTAGTTATCAAATGCTTGGCCTAGTTGTGTGCTGTTCTATGCTTTGAGACACAAACTAGTCCCCTGGGATAATTACAGAGACAGACAACAGTGAGGAGCTATGGCTCGTGTTCTGAATCTGCCTTCCCCCTCGTTGGTCTCTATTATGTATTTTCCACTAGTTGCTGCAGTGCTGATAAATGCATCTGAAATGGCTATGCTGAGATGTCACCAGTTTTTGTTTCTACCATCATTTAGTCTGGACTGTTTTCCGTCCCAAATGTTAAGTCATTTCTATGTATTTCACATACCCTTGGAAAAGCCTTAACTGAATCTGATTATCTCAGCACATTTGTTCCAGGAAGTTATTACACAGTGGATCCAGAATCAAGCACAAGAAAAAGTTGAAATCACTGTTACCAGTCTAAACAGGTCTTATATCTTATTTTTGAAAAACTAGAGTTCAATACTCTTTGGAGGAAAAAATTATGGATAGCATTCAAGCATGCTTATTTTAGTAGGTCTGTGTTTTACAAAAGAATCTGTATTCTACATGATTAATTTGGTTATAACTGATTTTTATATGTGGGAATGTGAGGTTTAGTAAATGACTGGAATGGTTTTGTTTAAAGTATAAATTTGACTATAACAACAGATCCTTACAAAGCATTTCCTATTTAAAAAAATTAGATACCTGATGTGTTCATAGACATGATGTTGAGAGAACATCACATAATCCCTTATCTAAAATTAAAGATTAGCTTAATCTATCTGGCAAATATAATGTAACCCTTCTATTAATTGCAATTTAAAAAAGAAAAGGAAATTTGAAAGAAAAAGAAGGATTAGCTTAAGAACTGTGGTTATACATTGAATGTATTAAGTACAGCCACGTATGGTAATAGAATAGAAGAGAGATTCACAAACTCACAAATCATATGCAGAATTTATAAAACAATAACAGAATATAACTTTATCTTTATAAAATGTATACACATGTAAAAACACACAGACACATGTTTAATAGAATATGTGTATCAGAGCAGGGTTGCAAGTGGTGATAATGCTTTCACAGACACCATGTTAAATTTTTTTTAATTAAGTGATGGGAAAGATACTTTTGAAAATAATTTATTTTCCCACCTTTTGAATCTGAAAGTGTAATATTGTAGTAAATCCAAAGTTTTGAACCAAACATGGAAACTGTAGTCTAAGAAGTAGAAAGTTCATTTTACACACACACACACACACACACACACACACACACACACACACACACACACACAGCCAGAGAGAACTGAGGCTGGGAAGTCCAAGGGTGTTTGGTTTCTAGCTAAGGGAAGGTACCTGGGGGCGCTGCCAGGCAGGGACGCTCCAGACTAGGGGCCACCCTCTACCCAGCGTGGAAGAGTGACTTTACAAGGCCAAAAGAAGTGTTTGGGATGGAGAGCAGGAGGAAGCTCAGGGAGGGAAGCATAGGTGAGCTACGGGGACGGTGGTGTGGCAGAGAGGCTAAAGGAGCTGAGTCCTTGACACGACGGGAAGGGTCATGAAATAACTGTGAAAACCCGCATTTCATTCTGTAAGTGGTTAGGTTTAAACTGAAAAAGAGAATAATTGCATTTAAAAAAGAAAAAAAAAAAAAGATGCCTCACTCTCCAATACCACGGGTAGGGTCTGGACCTGGAAGCCGGTATTTATATTCTCCGTGCCGGTCAGCTCTGACTACTCCTCTGGGTAGGAAGGGTGTGCGTCCGTGGGCCACAGACCTGGCCCCATCCACGTGGCTGTGGCTGTGTGGGAGCACAACCCTTCTGTGTCCCCTGCATCCGCTCCTCTCCTCCCCACCCCACTCACCCTCCAGTGCCTGAGTTTGGGGCTTAGCTGTGCCTTTCTCTTCAGCCCTTTGCCACATGCTGTTTTCCAGCTTGTGTTTGTTATTGTTTTTCTGATGCTGCCCTTTGTCTTCCATCAGTGAGCCTCAATTGTGGTGGGGGGGAGGTGGAAAGGGAAGGAGAAAAGAAGAGGTCAGACTTTGGTGTGCTGGTGATTCTGGCTTCATTCTCCATTGCACTCTAAAGATGTGGTGCTGTAGTTGTAGGTAGGTTGATCTTTAAGCTTTCTCTTCAGGTTAATAAAGGCTCCCCCTCCCCACCTTTCACCTCTTCCCCATCTGCTCTCGGGCTTCAGAGTGATTCTGGTACAGACTTCTGGATGGTATGTCAACCATCTCTGGTGCTCCTGGGTGGGTAGACACAGAACCCTGGTCCCACCTTCCTCTGATGTGTGGCTGCTTCTGGTTTCCTGTAGGGACAACTATCACTGGGTTAGGTCCCATCCCCCACCCAGTGTGACTTCACTTACTCCCAACCATGTCTGCAAAGATGACTGCCAAAGAAGGCCACATTCTGAGGTTCCAGGTGACATGACCTTATTTATTTATTTATTTATTCGTTCATTCATTCATTCATTCATTTATTATTTTTGTCTATCATGAGGTTTGAACTCTGGGCCTGGGTGCTGTCCCTGAGCTCTTCAGCTCAGCCCTACCCCTGAAGCCACAGGGCCATTTCCAGTTTTTTAGTGGTTAGTTGGAGATAAGAATCTCATGGACTTTAGTGGCTTTGAACTGCAATCCTCAGATCTCAGCCTCCTGAGTAGCTAGGATTACACGCGTGAGCCACTGTGCCTGGCAAATGACTTTATTTTTATTTTTTTGCCGATCCTGGGCTTGAGCTCAGGGCCTGAGCACTGTCCTTGGACTTTCTCAAGGCTAGAGCTCTACCATTTGAGCCTCAGCACCAGTTCCAACTTTTTTTCTATGTATGTGGTACTGAGGAATTGAACCTGGGTCTTCATGCATACTAGGCAAGCACTCTACCACTAGGCCAAACTCCTGGCCCATGACTTAATTTTTTGAAGAACACTACTCAACTGAATGAAATGTGCCACAGTTAATTATACTGCAGAAGACATTAAAATACTTGGTAGCATCTGTCTATTTGTTGTATATACAACTGGATTCTGAGTTAATTGGTCAGAGGTGGTGCTCAGTTATTTTTTTTCCCTCAATTGCCCCAAGTAATTCTAATGAGTATCCACTGGTGAAAGCACTTTTAAACCTTGTGGGTCATGGTATTTATGCTGACTATCTTCATGCACTGATCAGAACGCAATTAGCAGTGTTTATTGCACACTAAACAATATGAAGAATATCACCAAGGGACACAGAGCTGTGGTGGCAGAACGGAAGCTCCCGGTTGTCTGACTCCAGGGCCAGCACTCCTGTGCCATGCAAGCCATTCGTCATCCCATCTTTATAGTCTCCATTATTTAGAGAAATTGTAAACATGTCAAGATGAATAATTGCATGTCCTCCTTACAAAGAAGTAAAACAGCCCACGGAAAAGGTTGAAGGATCAAAGATGTGTCTTCTGTCCCATAAAGCTAACTCACAAAGGCAAAGTTAACAAAAGACAGTATGGAAACAGACTGCAGACTTGCTCTTCTCATCATGTCACAGGTGTAGACAGAATGCCTGCATTTTTAAGACACCTCTCTATTCTGTTTCGATGCTCATTTGCTGAACCATCCATTAAACCTTGAGGGATGGCTCCACAGACAGGAAGACTTATAAGTCTCTGTCCTCTAAGATGCTTCTTTATATGGCGCTGTTTTGTCCCCCTGTTCAGGACAACAGAGCAGACTCCTCAGGCTGAAGCCACAACACCTGTTTTGGGCCTTTCCATTTGTAAATGCCAGACTCTTCACCCCCTGTGTGTCCTGAGCTTTCTTCATGCCTCTGTTTTCCTGGGGGAAGAACTCACAATCCCAGCCCTGCTGCAGGGGAAAGACGTGCAGCTCTTCAGGTTAAGCACAGATTGGCACGGCTGCATGCTGGCAGGCCCCCACTGGCCCCGAGGGACTACTCCTGTTCAGCCCCTTGCTCTCCTTACTTCTGCCTTACCCAACTCTGCATAGATAGGGTTGCTTCCCCCACCCCCATAACCTCCTCACATCTAGCTGTTCTCGTGAGAGCCAGATTACTATATTGGCTTCACATAAATTGACCCGGCTTCCGAACTATACCGGAATTCTCCAAAGAAGCACAGGGGAGACGTGCAAATACTAATGTGGCACGCTGTTTATAATAACCTCCTCCGGAGGGAACAAACTATGGAAACAACTATGAAATGACATTCATTTGTTCTGAAGGTGTGCCCCTAACTACCCGGAACTAGACCCCACCTCTTTCTGCGGGGGCAGGCTCTCCTAAGGTCTGAACCCAGAACCTTAGGATTGCTTGGCTCTCTTGCTTGGCGGGTGCTATTCCTTGAGCCATGTGTGCAGCCTTGCTTTTCAGATGGATTCTTATGGACTTTACTATCTGGGCTGCCTTAAAAGCTCAGTCTTCTAGATCTCAGCCTCCAATGTACCTGGGATTCTAGGCATGAACTAGTGGTGCTCCCACAAGGCCCTGGCTGGTAAAGGCTCCAGCCGTGCCCAGCACTACCCCACTAGAGGCTGAGCTCCAGCTTCTGAACTTAACAGAGTTCATCCTTACGACAGTTGAAACGGAGGCACATGGGTATTGTGACGACTTCAGCGACTCCCCTTTCTCCCAGAGCAGTACAAACAGTGTATAGATGCTGTTTCTCATCGCGTGTGATGACAGTCCAATGCTAGATGCCCTCAAGTCTTTGAATCTCTTCTGGACATGTTTGGGCAAGAGGACTGACCTAGACTTTTATGGAAAATCCAGCCCATGGTCATACTCTGATTGAAGATCAGACCTGGTCTCCTTAGTCTCTTGTCTTTTGCACACTTGCACTTGTTTTGTTTTTTTTTTTTTTTTTTTTTTTTTTACTTTCTTTTCACCTTTGACCCTTGTATATTAAAGATAGTTTTTCCTTTAAGAATAATTTGGAAGGGGCCTGGAGTTTGGCCTAGTGGTTAAAGTGCTTGCCTAGCATGCATGAAGACCCGGGTTCGATTCCTCGGTACCACATACATAGAGAAAAAGCCGGAAGTGGTGCTGAGGCTCAAGTGGTAGAGCTCTAGCCTTGAGAAAGTCCAAGGACAGGGCTCAGGCCCTGAGCTCAAGCCCAGGACTGGCAAAAAAAAAAAAAGAATAATTTGGAAATCACAATATATATAAATATAATATAACATATATATATTATATATCTATAACATATATTATATATAACATATATAGTGTGTCTATATATATACAAGAATGGATTTATATGTATATAATCCATATATATGTGTATGTATTTATCCTTGGGCCCACATTTTATCATTAAATTCAAAGAAATATGTCTGTTTGAATTTTAACGACTGGGAAATTCTAAGCAAAGCCCTTAGTTGGAAATCCTTCAAAACACTCAATTTCATTTTTCTGCAGACTATAGCAGTGGTGTTCCATGCACAGCTGCTCTAGTTCTTTATCAGATCAACTCTCTGCTTGTTCTAAGGAGTTATTCTGTTTGTGGAAAGGGGGTTTGGAGATTAATGAGTAACAGGATGAGGGCACATGGATTTATGAGCATTAGAAAACTTCTAAAATGTTTTTATGTGTGTACTCCTTGGGGGAAAAAAATTGAGGAAGGCATACTTGTTCAGCACAGATTGCCTTAACAGAAAGACATAAATTTGCTTGTGTCTTGTTCAGACTGAAGTAAGCATTCAGTGAGGTACAATGACCTTCTGCTGACAAGAAGTAAACCTCTGTCTCCCAAGGAAGTGCAGCAAGGCCATGGTACTTCCAATAAAGCCTTCCCTGTGCAGAACACAGGCTGGAGCTGTGTGTGTGTGTGTGTGTGTGTGTGTGTGTGTGTGTGTGTGTGTGTGTGGTATGTTGCTGTGCATCTCTTCAAGTACACACAGCTTGAGTTCATTTATTTGAAAGCTGGTAAGCTTCTAGACATGAAAAGAGAAACTAGGTTAGGTATTTCAAGAAAAAGGAATTTGCTAAGAGGCTTCTTGGGAGGGTTATGAAAGGAGGGAGAAAAGATGAGGAGAGGTGGCTTTTTCAGCGTCCAGGGGCTCAGTCCTTCTAGATAGTGAGTTTCAGAGCCCACACCACACTCGCGGTGCCGGATTTCTTGGGCCTCACATGGATGATTCTGCAGCCACCAAATGTCGTCCACTGCTAGGATTATAGGTGGGGCTGGCGCCGAGGCCAGGAGCCGAGTCCACCCCCTCTCTTCTGATTTCTGATCTGGCTCTAGCCTCTGACCGGATGCTGTTGGCAAAGGAGTCTGGGAAATAGTGGGTCCATGCCGCTGGTTCCCTGGGACTCAGAAAGTGCAAAAGAGCAGATGATATTTAGCACTTTCACCATTTAGACATTTGTTTTGAAATTATTTTATTTATATATGAAGTATGACAATTTTCTTTGCACTATTCCTCTTATGAGAAACATGAAAAGGATGAATCATTTTATATGAAAGAACATTTTGAGCATTTTAACTCACACAACTCAAAAGCAGCAGACTCAGGGGTCACCTTTGTGGGGTCCTCCAAGGTCATTTCTGAAAATCAGTCATTGCCTCTATCTTGCTAACCTGAGTCTTTGAGAGTACAGTGGGGGAGAGCAAATGCTACACTGTGAGTTTAGATGTTTGAATTGTCTCATCCTTCTCGAAAGCAAAATGTTGGCTTCTCCCTCCCCCCGTAATTACATCATATTTGCTTTCTCAGATTCTTGCACTTTTTTTTCCCCTGGTACTTTCTGTCTGTATTTAATTCCGATGGGTGTTTCCAGATAATGCTTTCGTAAAATGCATACCTTCAAAAACCGAAAGTGATGTAGAAAAAAAATCCTTGAAAGCCACAGCATTAGATTATTCCTGTTAGGCAAATAGTAAAATTCTTTCAAATGTTCTCAGTACTCTGAGGTGGGCCAGCTACTTTTTCCTCCCACCTTTTTTTCCCCTGGCTGTGTTAAGGAATGGGACATTGGCTATCTAACCAAGGCAAGAAGCTGGGCCTGTAAATAAATCATAGTTTACTTGTGAATATGTATTTATAAAACTACTCAAAATTCGTGTTTTATGATATGAATTTTAGCTTAATGCTATGGTCTAACGCAGGCTGGTTAAAGCATAGCATTTGGCAGAAGGCCTGATGCTCTGAAGAGAATCAGATCCACCCGTGTTCCCTGTCCCCAGTGGAGGTCCCTGAGAACAGGACTATAGTGAGAAGAGGAATTAGTAGCTGGCTCATCTTCCCATGATGTGGAGGTTAAAAGCTTTACAACCTTGGGGCATCAAACCAGGGGACAATTTAAAGCCCTCATTTGGATATGAAGAAAGAAATGAAGGGGGGAAAAAAAGATAGCTGATGACTTTTCTTCGTGTAAGTCGTGTTTCCCATTTCTTGCTTCCAGGAAAACTGTATGAGGACTTAAATAATGTATTAGCAGTTAGAAAAGTAAAAATAAACTTGAGGCTAGAACAGTACGCAAAGTGTGGCATTAATTGGGAATGGCAAAGGATTGAGTAACATTGCCATAAAAATCTCTCTCCATTCCCACTGGTTTGTTTATAGATACATGATTTCTGGGACCATAAATTTATAAAACTGAGCGACAGAAATAGACTTGCTGTTGAGCATCAGTTCTTTCTAGTAATAGATGTCCATCTGCGGGTCACGTGACCTCAGTTAGGAAGCCTGCGCCCTGTCAGTATTCTCCAAATGGCCCATTTCTAGCATGATTTCAGCCTGTGTCGTAATTATTTTTCAAAATTCACCATGGCTTATATTTTACCAAGTATGATCTGAATGTAATAATGAGTATAACTCAGAATAAGATCTAGTAGTTAGAAACTTATTTTCATGGCCATTTCAAAAGTTAAATGTCAGTTTATATAGACCTAATTACACATGGAATTGTGGGAAGTAACTTCTTTTTACTGGATGATGGCAGCGATCCAATCTCATATTTATGCTGGTAAAATGTGGCATAATGGGGACCAGAAGTGTGGCCTAGTGATAGAGTGCTCACCTAGCATGCATGAAGCCCCGGATCTGATTTGTTGGTATCACATACACAGAAAAAGGGGCAAGTATTGCTGAAGCTCACAGTGGTAGAGCTCTAGCCTTGAGAAAGCCCGAGGACAGTGCTCAGACCCTGAGTTCAAGCCCCAGGATGGTCAAAAAAAAGTGGCATAATACTCTATATACTAAAGTATAAATAAAAATATATTTTACTGGACATTCTTAATATTTAAAAATATCAGTATTTATAGTATACTATAAATTCCATTTTCTGAATTATTTAAACTGATAAAATTATGTCTTCCATATAAACATTCATATGATGATTTATTGGAAGAGGCTTTAAGAAAAAATGCTTAAAGACCATTGATGTACCCAGGAGAGTATGCTATAACCCCCCCCACACACACACACGTGTGTCTTTGTTTCTCTAGTTTGATCTTGTCTGTGTCAATGCGTGGATGCTGGACTTCACCCAAGCCATCCTGAACCTGGGCTTCCTGGTGGGAGCGTTTACCTTGGGCTATGCAGCAGACAGGTAAGACCAGATATGAGAACCGTTACATCCCGCACACACCGTGTGCACGTGGAGATGACGATGCTTTCTGTCACCTACCGAAGATAGCTTGACCCAATTCGGAGGCGAATTTCTTCTTCTACCAGTCATGACATTTGTACTTATATGGTTTGGCTAAGTTTTTAACAGTAGATTTATTTGCTGGTTCTGAATTCTCCAGGTAATATACTGTATCCCTCCCCCTTTTTCTTAAGTATTCTCTCTGTCTTTAATCTTTAAAAGGCAGATTGTAGGCCAGGTGCTGGTGGCTCATGCCTAAAATCCTAGTTACTCAGAAGGCTGAAAGCTGGAAGACTGTGGTAAAAAGCCAGGTCAGGGCCCAGGAGTTTGGCCTAGTGGTAGAGTGCCTTCCCAGCATGCACGAAGACCAGAGTTCGATTCCTTGGTACCACGTACGTAGAAAAAGCCAGAAATGGTACTGTGGCTCAAGTAGTAGGGTGCTAGCCTTGAGAAAGCCCAAGGACAGGGCTCAGGCCCTGAGTTCAAGCCCCAAGACTGGCAATTTTAAAAAAGCCAGGTCAAGAAGGAAAGTCCTTTAGCTCTCATCCTCAATGAACCAACACAATTCTGGATTGGAGGCATGGCTCAAGTAGTAGAGTACTAGCTGTGATCAACCAAGCTGAGTGAGTACAAAACTTCTGAGTTCCAGCCCAGTACCAGCAAAACAAAACAAAAACAATACAGATCATTTCATTTTCCTCTAGGCTATAAGGGAAGGCTAAACCTTCCAGATAATAGAAGAAGAAACCCAGGTCATTGGTTCTGAACCATAGAACATGGGTTTATATATCTGAAACACTCACGCAGTAAACACTGCATAAATACCCTGTTACCACTATTGCTCTTTAAGAAGGGCTGGAAAACAGGTTTCTGTAGCCCACAATTCTGGAGGTCTGAGAGCATGGTGTCAGCCGCTGCCTGGCTCTGGAGAGGGCCTGGGAGCTGGCAGCATCCCAGCGGTGAGATGCCACTGCATGAACGGGATGGACTGAGAGCTGCCTTGGTCCCTCTTCACAGACACCAGCGCGGGAGAGAACTACTCACATGGAAGCCAGCATGAACGCATTCGTGAGGTAGAGCCCTGCAATGACCTAGTTATCTCCTGCTACTCCTCACCCCCTCGGTGCTGACAAGTCTGGGCCCAAGCTTCCAGCACAGGAACCTTTAGGGATCAAACCAAGTCCAAATCATAGCAATAAACAAGTCATGCAATTTACCACAGCAACTGGTTAATGGGAGAAAAAAAAATCACATAGTATCAGTCTATACAGTAAGAAGTGAACATCCTTAACTTAGTAAAAAAGAAAGCTTACAAAAGAGAAACTTCTAGCTACCCCCACACTAATGATAAGAAACGAGAAGCTTCCCTATCAACATCAGGAGCAAAACCAGGGTCTTCCAGGGTCTTCAGTGTCATACTAGAAATGCTGGCTGATGAAGTAAGGAAAGAAAAGGAAATGAAAGACACTGAGTGGGGGAAAAAGAACTGAACTGAACTGTCATTATTTGCAGAAACATGATTGTGTAGAAAGTCCTAGGGAATCAACAACCACAATCTTGCGAAAATTGTCCTGAAAGGAGTTAGTGAGCCGAGCAGTGTCGCAGGATACAAGGTTAATACCAAAAGTCAGTGGCTTTTCAATATACTAGGACTAAACAAGTGGAATCTGAATTTTAAAATATACTAATATTACAACCCTCTCCAAGTAAAGTTGTTAGGCATAAATAAAGCAAATATATTCAAGATCTATAAAGATCTGTAAAGCTGATGAAAAGCCAAGAGAACTAACAAGGTGATAAACGTTCCACGTTCATACATAGGCAAGATGCCCATTCTCCCCACCCTGCAATCCTAATCACAATCCCATCATGCTACATTTTGCTTAACAACCTGATTCTAAAGCTTATAGGAAAATGTGAAAGACTCAGAATAGCCTACTATATTGAAGGAGAAAAATGGAATCAGAGCAGCCTGTCACAGTGACAAGAGTAGACCTAAATGTAGAACACAAAATGCAAAACCTCTTGAAGATTTTCTCTGGAGAAAATCTAGGACTCTTTGAGTTTGGCAATGATTTTCTAAATATAACATCAAAGGCATGATTCTTGAAGAATTGATAAGCTGGTCTTAATTAAAATGAAAAGTTTTCTGCTGTGTTAAAAAAAATAAAACAGTCAAGAGGATGAAAAAGATAAGACATAGGCTGTGAAAACGTATTGGCAAAAGGACTATTTGACAAACAGCTGTTATCCAAAAGATACAAAGAATTCTGAAGATTTAACCAAATAAAATAACCTGACTTTTAAAAAGAAAAGTACACTCTCTGATGTCTCCTCTATGATTTTGATTTTTTTTACTTTTATTTTATTTTTATTTTTTTGCCAGTCCTGGGCTTGAGCTCAGGCCTGAGCACTGCCCTTGGACTTTCTCAAGGTTAGAGCTTGAACCACTTGAACTTCAGCACCACTTCTGGCTTTTTTCTATGTATGTGGTACCGAGGAATCGAACCCAGGTCTTTGTGCATGCTAGGCAAGTACTCTACCACTAGGCCAAACTCCCGGCCCCTGATTTTGATTTTTTTTTTAAATGTACAGATGATTAAATAAAGATGCTCCACATGCTAGATCATCAAAGAAATGCAAATTATGCCCAAGATATCTATACTTACATTCTAAGTGGCTGACGGCACATTAGAGCACTGGCAATGCCAAATGCTGTTCCGTGTGTGTAACTGAGGGAGTGTTTCTCCACTGTTGGTGTGCTGCAGTGGTAAAGCCACTTGAGAAGACGGTCTGGCAGTCTCTGTGTTTTGTCTCATAAAACTAAACATATACAATCCAGCAATTTCAGTCCTTGGTGTTCACTCCAAGATGCTGAAAACGTGTATCCACACAAAACCTGGACATACTGTTACAGCAGCGGTAGTCACGATTGCCTAAATTTGGAAGCAACTGCAATTTTTTTTCCAGTAGGGGAATGCATAAATAATCTAGGATATATCTAGACAATGAAATGTCGTTCTACACTAGAAAGAAGAAATCTACCCGCTGAGCAGGGCATCAGGCAGGGGGGCAGGGTGCGATCTGAGGCCTGCGAGTCTAGAGCTCACTACTGGCACTCCTGGAAGTGTGTGCCAGATGGTCTCAGGGCAGACAGGCGGGTACCACTGTGTACCAGTCTAAGTGCCCCCTGGTTGGGGCCTGACTTGGTTGAGTGAGAGGGTTGCATTATTGCTTGACCTGGTGTGTAGGAGGAGCTCACGAGCCTGGCTTTTCCTGCTGTAGATTTTATACACCCGTGTGTCCATGTGTCCTGGGCTACTTTGGTAAGTTCATAGGCAGTACATAAGCAAGGTGGGGGTTAGTCTGCCTTGTGGTTTGCACTAGACAGATGATGGTTGTTTATTTCTGCTAACGATATAGAATCCTTCTGCACTTAAATTGGAGAAAACTGCTATTTTATAAAATGGAGGTGCTCAGGACAAGCCCGGGCTGTATAATAGGAAGTAACCTAGAGCAGGCTACAGCCTGATATCCACATGGTACATGCTGAAACCTGCTGGGGTTCACAAAGGAGAGATGGTAATGGGCTAGTTACCCAGATATCCCGCTCCCTGCAGTTGGATTTCAAGCACCTGAAGGCTATCCTTGAGTTGTCACTCTACCACTTGAGGCACAACTTCACTTCCTGCACCAACTTTAACCCCTTTTCAGCAATTCTGTAATCCCTGCTATAAAGTATAAAGCGTGAGCTAAGACTTAACACTAGTATTTAACTACTTAAGTTAGCATTAGAATAGAGGAACCCATTTGCTACTGGCTATTGAGGGATACCAGTAGTACTTGGTGATTTAATGTCCAGGTCACGTGACTGGCGATCCATTCAGGCAAGCTGATAAAGGAGGACTCCTAGCTGTAATGTACCTGTGTCACTTCATTCTGTCCCTTTCTCCTGTGACTCCGTACATAAAAGGTACTAGAAGGGGTCCAGTCCATGCCATTAGGAGACTGAGCCAGTGTGTCAGTGAGAGAACCCCCTTTGGGGAAGCTTCTTTAAACTCTGTTGTGTCAGTTCACAGGGACACATTTCACTTGTCTTGGTTTTGACATATAACAAAGCTTCTAGCTTTCCACAGTTCTTTAATTATAAGTACTCATTTAAATATTATCATAAGTTGGGCGCCAGTGACTGTAATTGCAGATACTCAGAAGGCTGAGATCTGAGGATCATGGTTCAAAGCCAGCCCAGGCATGAAAGTTTGTGAGACTCATGTCTTCAGTTAAGCACCAGAAAAATGGAAGTGGTGCTGTGACTCAAAGTGGTAGAGCACTAGCCTTGAGCTGAAGACCTCAGGGACAGCACCCAGGCCCAGAGTTCAAGCTCTGTGACTGACAATATATATGTATATATATATATATATGTAATATTACTATTGTCTAGTGTAAAAAGGAAGTTACAAAAAGTACATTTTCTGTGCTTGCAACTTCTCTGGGGAGGGGAAGGGGGATACTGGGACTTGAACTCAGACCTTACATTTTCTCTTAGTGTTTTCGCTCAAGGCTGGCTCTCTACCACTTGAGCTGCAACTCTACTTCCAGCCTTTTGATGGTTAATTGCCCATAAAAATCTCGTAGACGTTTTAATCTTGGCTGGCTTCAAACTGGGATCCTTCTATCTCAGCTTCCAGAATAGGATTACAACAGTGAACCATTGGCACGTGACCAAGCCACTGTGTGGAGGAAAATGTTGAAGTTGATCTCTTCTCTCCTTTTCTAAAAGGTATGGCAGGATAGTCATTTACTTAATATCCTGTTTCGGCGTCGGCGTCACCGGTGTCGTGGTGGCCTTCGCACCAAATTTCCCTGTGTTTGTGGTCTTCCGCTTCCTCCAAGGTGTGTTTGGCAAGGGGACATGGATGGCTTGCTTCGTCATTGGTAAGACTTCTGCGCCCTCTCCTCTGTGGGAGTCTGGGGGAGGCTGGCCTCAGAGGGGCAGGCAAGGCCATTGCAACCACCCCAGACTCATCTGGTTACTGATACCATTTCTGCAATAAGAATGCTCAGGAGCAGAATTCTGACTGCAATAGGAACTGAAATATTTCTTTTCATATTAGCAGAAATTTAGAAAGAGATAGAAAATTTGGGGCTCTGATATGGAGTATAAAACCGTGTAGTGAACAACTTCTCTCACTCTTTCTCATGGTTATCACAAATTCCATGATTCTGCTTTACTAGAAACTGATTTCCATATAGATTTTAGTAGCTCCTTGAAGCAACAGTTTGAAGCCTTTTTTGTGTATCGGTGCTGGAACTATAGTTAGATGTTACATTCATAAGTTGTCAAATACCTTTTATCTCCTATATAAGCAGAGAATGTTTTACACATGGGAAATACGTACTGAAACGAGCTTGTTTATAATCTTTGCGATCTTCCATAACTAGAAAACTTGACCTTCAGCTAGGAAAGAAGCAATCTTCCCCCATGCTTTCTTGTATCACTGAGAACATCGTAGGTGCCCCCTTTTGCTCTGCTTCTAGCTTAGCACCGGCTACTGGCTCTAAGGTTTGGTGGATTCATGCCCCGGAAAATAAGAACACCCAGTTTCCACTACTGCTCCAGTATTCTGGACATCCACTTTCTCAACACTCAAGCAATGCTTAGAAAACTTTCTAGCATCTCTGAGAGAGTGATCGCTGCTGACTAGAACTGAGAAATAACATTTCCTCCATGTTTTTTTTCCTGTTGGCCAGTCCAAGTGCTTCAGTTTAGAACCTGGGTATTCCCCTAGCATTCTTTTTTTCAAGGCTAGCACTCTACCATTTGGGCCATGACTCTACTTCCAGGTTTTGGGGTGGCTAATGGGAGATAAGAGTCTAGCGTGTCTCACCAGTGGTGATGGATTTGGCAGGTGGAGTGTGTGTGTGTCTGTGAAAGCTGATCTTCACTTTGCCTTACCTTTTGTGTTTGTTCCTCTGCAGTGACAGAAATAGTGGGTTCGAAACAAAGGCGGATTGTCGGAGTTGTGATTCAGATGTTCTTCACTCTGGGGATTATAATTCTCCCGGGAATTGCCTACTTTATCCCCAGTTGGCAAGGGATCCAGCTGGCTATCACTCTGCCCAACTTTCTCTTCCTTCTTTATTACTGGTAATGTGGTCACATAGCATTTATACTTGTTCCCTAAGAATGCAAAACCCACATAAGGAAATGAAAGCCATAAAGATTTCTGCTGAACTTTGAGAACTACTTAAAACAGGAGAATTTACAACTATTATTGATTGTACCAAAACACAAAAATTTAAACAAAGTGTTGCATTATATGTCCATGTTTTGTAATAGTTTCTTGAAGATGATGAGGCAAAAAAAATGTATCTGTCAGTATTTCAACATGCAAATTAAGTGTAATGTAATTAATTTCTTTCTTTGTAGTTTCCATTAAGCAGATGGACAATGATCCAGGAATTCTCTGAGGAATAGGAAAGTATTAGGAAAATTAGAAAATTAAATTATCAAGAAGATGCAGGTGTATACATTTGAATCTTCTGGGTCTGATCTCTTTTAACAACTCCTGTCATTGAATTTGAATATATGGGCAAATCATTTTACATAAATTTGGTTTCTAACCTTTCCTAAATACTCACCAGGCACAGTGCTATTGGATAACTTGGCCTTGGAAGAACAATATGATATCAGTTATCTTTATGAGTAACGACTCAAAGATTAGGTTAGATATTTTCCGTTTATTATTAGTTTTCAGGGATAATCTATATTTCAGAGAGCCTGTTGCCAGCTCTGAAAGTTGCTTCCACTTGTTCTTAATTGTGATACAAAAATTCAGGGGTCACCGTTCAGGTTTTGACGTTCCTCCCTTTACTCAAAGGACTTTCTCCCTTGCTAGGGTGGTTCCTGAATCTCCCCGCTGGCTCGTGACTCGGAAGGAAGGTGATAAAGCATTACAAATTCTGAGACGCATTGCAAAATGCAATGGGAAGTATCTTTCGCCAAATTACTCAGAGGTAATTATAATTTTACTCATTACTAGTAACAAAGATTGTTAAATTGGGTAAAATTAATTTATTTGCCATTGATGCACTGGATTTTGCATTTTAAAATTGCATGCATGTTGCAAAACATCTGACTAAGCCATTTTGGGCTGTGTTAAACTGATCGTTTCAATCCATACTGTAATGGTTCCAACAAGTTTCTTGAATTATTGTAGTTTATGTATGGTAGACCTCATAGTACGTTCTAGTTCACATTGATTTCACACACTGTAAATCTGTTCGTTTGTGTGTGTGTGTGTGTGTGTGTGTGTGTGTGTGTGTGTGTGTTTTGATGCTGGAAATGAACTCAAGGCCTTGTGCATACTAGACAAATGTTCCATTTATCACAGAGCTAAACCTCCAGATTCTCTAAATCTGTTCTAGGCATTATCTAAAGATTTGGTTTAAAATTTAGTTTTGGAATATTATTAATTTGAGAAAAATGCAATATTGCAGCTTAGACTTGCATTTGCTTACCAACCTTCTTTCCTCTTTCCCTCTCTTTCTCTCCCTGTCTCTCTTCTTTCCTTCCTCCCTACTGTATTCCAGTAGCAAAGACCTTTTGCATGACTCTGACCTCATATTCTAAGCAGTGTAGGGAAAAGATATGAGCTCATTGTTTTTTTGGTAGGTGTGATATGTGGTTGAAACTATAACACAATAAATGATCCGGGATCAGTATATTAAAATAACAACAAAACCAAAACACAGGACAGGGCATTTGCTAACAAAACTGAGTGCCAGGGACAGAAAGGTTATCTAAAGAGAATGTTAGATATGAATCTTAATTTAAACCTTGAACCTATTAGGCTGCCAACATCGCTTCCTTCGCAGCAGAAACATTCTGGTAAGAACTTTCTGAAAAGAAACTGGGTATGGGTGGCTTTAGTCCCCTTGGACTTGGTTAGGCTCATGTGGAGTCTAGCGGTCATCCTTCTTGTGGGAATTGGTAAAGCAGCACCTTCTGTGTTGACAAAGGTTTCAGTGGCTCGACTGTCACTTTTACAAGTGAGTTAAAAATGAACTGTGATGGGCCTGGAGTTTGGCCTGGTGGTAGAGTGTTTGCCTAGCATGCACAAAGACCTGAGTTTATTTCCTCAGTACTAGATACACAGAAAGAAAGCTAGAAGTGGTGCTGTGGCTCAAGTGATAGAACCCTAGCCTTGAGAAAGCCCATGGACAGTGCTCAGGCCCTAAGTTCAAGCCCCAGGACTAGGAAAAAAATTAAAAAATGAATGAATTGTGAGACAGGTGGCTTATGCTTGGAATTCTAGCTCTGAAGAGACTGAGAGCTGAGGATTGTGGCTCAAAGCTATCCCAGGCAGGCGAGTCTGTGAACCACTTTTCTCCAATAAACCACTCCGAAAAAGCCAGAAGTGGCTTTGTGTTTTAAGAGGTAGAGCACTTACCTTGAACAAAAGGAACCCGAGGAGAGCCCCTCGGACCCAAGATAGGACTGGAACTAAAACCCCAGAACTTTGGGTCCAACTTTGCTAGCCCACACCTGTAATCTCAGGTGGAGGTAGGGCATCCATCTGCATCTTGCACCCTGTATATAATATCAGAGACCCTCAGCTTTAGCTGGAGTAGCCAGTGGTCTCCTTTTTCACATAGCTTCCCAAAGCAATCCTGATATCTGTAAGTTAACCTAGAAATTACCTCATTCCTCAATGCCATTCCACTTCCCACCTCACTCAGGAAGCCAATGGAGAGCAAAGAAAGTTGGAATAGATTTCAATGAATCTGGCTGGATTCAAAGCAGTCCTGGGGGGTTGGGCAGCTCTGGCTTCTCCTTTCTTCCAAGGCCTCTTGACTGCCAAACACGTCCTGAGATCCTATCACTAACCTAGGGTCCAGGGATGTTTTCAGGAATCCTAAGACTTGGTTTAAAATGACTCAAGAGCATGTGCTTGATTTTAAGAAAACCCTGAGGTCACTACAAAGTGGAAGTATGCAAGCTCCCAGCTTTAGCATGTGGAAGGAAGAAACAGGAAGGATGAATCTGGCTCTGTCACTTGACCAGATGCAATGCCGAGGGGGCTGTCTGGCCAGGAATCATCTCCGTTCTGTTTCACTTGGTGCTCATTGAACCCACAGACAAACTGATCCTGGAGTTTGCATTTTCCAAAGTCACGGCTGGCTTTCAGGTGATAAACATTCAGGTTTTGACATTCCTAACATAACTCAAAGTTGTTTCCTCCCTCGCTAGGGTGGTTCCTGAATCTCCCTGTTCTTATTGAGTAGGAAGGGGATAAAGCATTAGAAATTCTGAGGTGCATTGCAAAATGCAATGAGAAGTATCTTTCTCCAAATTACTCAGATTAGCAAAGGGTGTGTGTGTGTGTGTGTCATTAAAGGCTGAATTCTATGTAGTAGGTAGTGACTCAATACAGAAGAAGGGTTAGCTAGGGTTAGCAACCAATGACCCTCAGCCATGTATTTATGCACAATATTTGTTCATATATTTAAAGAAAGAGAATTATATATATATGTATATATTGAGTCATATGGCCATAAAGAGACAGAGAGAAATGTATGTGTACATGTAAGTATATATACACATATGTATATGTGGCCCTCAGCCATATATATATATATATATGCCCACAGAGAGATGTATGATACATATGCATGAATATATATGTGTATATATATTTATATGTGTGTATGAGTGGGTTTTATTGAGGAGGGAACTTTTGAAGCCTTTGCCCTTGCCAGGTAGACGCTCTACCACTTGAGCCCTGGCCCTAGTCTTTTTGCCTTAGTTAGTTATTTTGAGGATCTCAATTTATGCCCAGGCCATGACCTTCCCATTTATCCTCCTTGTGAGGCTGGGATGGCAGGCAAGACCCACTCACACAGCTATTGGCAGCAAAAGGAGTCTCACAAACTTTTGCCTAAGCTGGCCTTGAACTATGAGCCTCTCAGTCTCCACTTTCGTAGTGGAAGGTGTCATCACAGCCTTCAATACTTGAATTTGTAATACATACCTAAAAATAAGAACCCAATTTTTGGTACATCTATAGCAGAAACCATGTAAACATCGCTATAACATGGGTAATATTAAGAGCGTGCAGTCACCCGCTGAGCCACTGTGTCTTTGTGTCACACCTTCTTTGTGTTCATGGGAAAAGTTCTGGTATATTCCAGGGATCTTCCTTTGCTCTCAGTCTGAATTACTCCTGTCGCTTGTAGCATGCTGCCTCTTGCCCCGATTCAATTGAACTCTCCAGTCTTGCATGATAGACATATCATTGTTTGGTAGAGAGGAAGGGAGAGCCAGGAAGCGGGCAGAGCATTGAATGATGACCCCAGGTGAGGCCGGATGCTGAGATGCCCCAAGGTGAAGAAGGAATTAGGTACTGAGCATTTCAGAGAAGCGTAGACTTGATCCATTGGAAGTGTTGGGGATCTGAGATGGTTGCTTAACGACTTTATCAGGAAGTGGTGTTATTTGTGATAGATTGTGTTAGCATTGCCAGCTGCCCACATCCTTTCTTACGTGCTTAGGCATCTCAGCCCCACCCTTTGCTACCATCCAAGGGTGATGTATTTCCTTGTCTGGGAGTTAGATGCAGCCTCTTGACTTGGTTGCGTTCCACAGTCCAGGGCAACGCTTTCTGAAGCACTGTGAGTCTGGGTAGCCTCTGCCAGAGGACCAGCATCTCACATCTTCACTATTCTCCAGCATATGTAAAGGGGGCAGGCTGTACCTGAGGAAATCACTGGTTCCTCAGGAAGCTAGACGCTGCCAAGCACATCTTGACGTACGGAAGCCCCCGAGTATGGTAACGCCGTCAGCAGGGACAGTACCGAGTTAGTCATCAGAGGAGGCTTTGATGCATCCCTGGCTATCCAGAGGGTTCTGATTGATGTAAGAATAGATAATAAGAAATAGTGACACATTCCCCCTCATTTCCATGGAATAAAAGTGCTTCTGGTTCCACGGAAGTTGGGTGTGGTGATGTGGATGACTTTCTTGGCCTGGTAAGAGATACTTCCTCCCTTCTGGCATGGGACTTGGCCTTGTGATGCGCTTTACCAGCAGAAGAGGGGAGGTGGCTGAGGCTTGCGAGTACTTGTGTGGCTGGTCTTATCCCTGTGTATCAGCATCACCAAGAAGAGGCCGTTCCCAGACTCACCTTCTGGCCTCATTTGGAGTTCAGGGTGGAGATGTGGCTCAAGGGATATAGTGCCTACCTAGCAAGCTCAAGGGCCTGAGTTCAAACCCAAGGACCACAAAATAAAAGCAGTTTAAAAAAAAAAGAAAAGAAAATTTGAAGCTGTGTTGCTCCAGCAAAGAATCCTCAAACCTAAAGCAGCCAAACGAGCCATCCACCAATGTGAGCCACACAACTTCTTCCTGTAAGGTTTGCTGAAAGCAAACAGCCACATGGATGGGGCAGAAAAGAGTTTATTGGTGGGGAGAGCAAACTGCCAGCCTGCACAAATGGAGACGTGCTAAGTGAGAAGGGAAGGAAAAAGGGGCTTGTGTTGAGTGGGTTATGTAGGGAAAGGCCAGAAGCAGGACCACAGCAGATGTGGAAGTGACCCCAGAGTCCGGGGAACCTCTCACCGTCGGAGAGAGACGTGACAGTGCCGTGCAAGAAGTATCCTCAATGGAGGAGGAAGTGGCCCTAGAGTCTGGGGTCCTTTGGTGACTCGCAATCAGGTGGTTGGCAGTCAGATGATTCCTGGCTGCAGGCAGGTGAAGAGGAAGGTGGGAGGGGCTGCTCTTGCTGGGAGTCCTCACTTCCTGTGTGAGGTCTCAGTTACTTGACTAAGAGAATGGATGTCTGCAGCCTTATTTGCTAATTGCTCCCTGACATGTCCACTGTGCTGGATCAAACACCCCATGCAGAGCCACTGGGGGGGCATTTTTAAGTTTCTGATTTTGCTTAAGGATATTTTTTTAAGATCCCTCTCCTTCCTCCATTCTACCCCACTGTTCTACTCACTGTATGGGAATCGTCTCACAGAGCACAGCACAATTCTAGCTACCAAGACACCCATGCCCAGGACTGAATATGACCGTATTCATTAGTGAGTTCCTACGTTCATGAAGCCATAAGGTCTGGTTATGATTTCTTTCCTTTTTCGATAGGCCATATGTTCTTTGCTCATAGTGAACCTCCAGTATATTAAAATGGGATTCCAGGTGTTGTGCCCTGCATGATTAGACATCGACATGTCCTGTTCTTTTGGGAGTAAGTTAAGGTGACATAAAGAATGTTCATTTGAGCTTTCTGGCCCTACAGGGATTCCTTGGGGGCCCATCATCAACATGAATTAAGTCATCCTGGGTTCATTTTCAGCACATGAAAGATGAAAGCATCATTGGAAAGTGTCAGGCTAGGGCTCAGTTGCCTGTGGTTACCAAAGAGACTTCTGACCCTCGACGGATGACTCTTCTGTGCTTGGAAACCAGTCCATAGTGGTGTTGCAGCCGAAGGGACTTTCCTTCGGAAATCTTGGGACTATCTGGTACACTCCTTTCTATATCAATATCTGTAACCCCCTTTTAAAAGTTTTCTTTTTTATTGAGAGGAATGTTTCATTTATTTTTTTTTCCTCATTGAACGTCCATAGCCACTCCCATAGAGCATTTATTTACAGTGGTTTTTAAAATCTGCATTTCATATATCAGGAATTGGGACTCAGAGAGGTTTAGCCACTTGACTACAGGCACACAGCTAAAAATGGAGACAGTATGACTAATAAGAACAATATCTGAGCCAGGCGCTGGTGGTTCATGCCTGTAATCCTAGCTACTCAGGAAGCTGAGACCAGACGACTGAAAGTTTGTGAGACTCCCATTTCCAATTTCCTCAGAAAAACTGGAAGTGTGGTTGTGGCTCAAGTGGTAGAATTTGAACAAAAGAGCTTAGGGATAGTGTCCAGGCACTGACACACACACACACACACACACACACACACACACACACACACACACACCACAAAATCACCATCACCATCACTAGGAAAATACCATGGCTTCACTCGGGAGATCTACAGGAGTCAAATTCTCAGAGACAGGAGGTAGAAGAGTGAGTGTCCAGAGGCTGAGGAAAAGAATGGATGGGTTCTACTGCTTAATGGGTACCAAATTTCAGTCTGGGGCACTACGGAAGTTTCAGGAGTTAGTATCGATGAGGTTGCATAAGAACATGACTGCACTTAAAGCCACTGAAATGTATATTTATAATTGGTTCATCTGGCACATTGTATGTGATACTTCTTATTTCTCCACAGTGAGAGAATACTCACCATTCTAAAAAAGGACAGGAAACATGGTAGGAGGCGAGGCCCCTACCATGGAAAGTTCACTTGTTCCATTTCTCACTACCAAATCTGTGCCATTTGTGCTGGGGCTATGCCACTGTAGAGTGAAGGTGAACTGGCACTCTACATCGGAACCACGCCTGCGCTTCTGGCTTTCTACAGGTGAATTGGAGACAAGTGTCTCTGATTTAGCTGCCTAGGCTGCTTTGAACTTTAGGCCTCAGTTCTCAGCTTCAATCTCTAGTATCTTAAACACATGAAAGGGCATGGCGGTCAGCTCAGATTTGACCCTAAGCCAGAGGATGGCATTGTTTCCCTCTCCTTGTTGCTAGGGAGCCAGGATCACATTTCTTAACAATGGGGTAACACAGGAAGTTGGAAAGCGCTGTGACCATCAGTGGAAGATTCCTCATGGGAGAGGCTGTCATTTTGGAGGCAAAGGGCACATTCTTCTTCTCGTGGCTGGCTGGAAACATGGCTGGGAATGAGAGTGTTGACAGTTACAGTTGGAGAACATTGGTTAAGTTCTCAGTGGGAAGTTTTCATTCAAGGAGCTGGGTTCGTGTTTCAGAAGCAAACCTCTGCAGTTGTCATGTTGCTTCCTCTGAGTGTCCCTGAAGCATTCACAGCAGCCTGAGCTATAGCCCCAGTGCTGTCCAGTTGACTGCCAGCTGCCAGTTCAGTATTCAAGGCAACCAGGACCCAGTGCTCTGGCAAGGCTTCACGCCTTCCTTGGCACCTGAGGTTGAGCTGAGTACGTGTTATCTGTGTCTTGCTCTGTGGCTGTTCTGGGGTGGGTTGGTCTATCCCAGATTTGGTTGAATGTTCAAGATGGCTGGTGAAGTTGGAGAATATATACAATACAGATCTGAAATGAAGCATCTTTTAATGAAGTTGTAGGCTTTTTGGTGTGGAATTTATAGTCATTTAGAGAATGAGGATGAGAATAGACTGGTGTATTAACATCACCCATTGCAGGCCCTGCTTATTGCTCTCTAATACGTGATGCCATTGTCATCATCAAACTTCTTACGTGCTGGGATATACTTTCCATTTCTTGATTTTGCTCCATTAATTAATCTGACCAGTCTGGACAGAACTATTTTTTTTCAAAAAAAAAACTTAGCTGCTGAAGCTGGGAGAGAAAGATCCTAGGGCATGCACACACTCCAGGTTTTCTTTCGTTCGTTCTTTCTTTTTTAAATAAACATAACTTTAGGTCTCTTGTGGTGCTGAGGATTGAACCCAGGACCTGTGCATGCTTGGCAAATGCTCTGCCACTGGCTCCATTCCCAGCCCAGGAAAACTCAGTCAATGACAGCGGTGACGCTGCTGGCCCGCGGCCCCGGAGGAGAGGTAGCCTGTTCGTGCAGTCACAATGCTGCCATGTTGAAGTGCTGCACTTAAACTGTCATGCCCAGAGCACATGGAGAACACCGACCCCCTTCCCAAGCTTGGTGGTTTTTGAGTTTCTTTCATGAAGGGAAATTCTGCCCGACAGCTTCCAGGTCAGCGGCCATCATAAGCCACACAGCCCCCGAGGACAGAGGACAGTCCCCTAGAACAGGTGTCCTAGAGCTTAATATGGCTCTGACTGAAGCAGGAATCGCAAGGGCTTGTGTCTTCAGGAGCCGAGGCAGGCTTTAGGATGCTCTGGGTCGCCACACTCAAATTCATCTTCCTCTTGAACTAACTCCTTCCCTTGTCAGGATCTGTTTCCTGTCATGGACATTAGAGCTTGTGAAGTCCTCTTGGGAGTGGGTTCTCCCAGGTGTGTTTTCCACGTTGTAGTTCTCAGAACTCCCTGGGGGTGACTGCCCCCACCAGTTCTGAGGTCTCATGACACATGCTAAAGAGGAAAGGAGGGAACAGAGCCCACGGTGACTCCAGCCCTGGGGGAGGGTTAGCTTAGAAGGGGAAGAGTCTGGAGGGGCAACCACTGGTCACCCAATGCCCACAACCGGACAGTTCCTGAAACCTGGCCATGATCTGGGAGTCAGGAGAAAGTCTTCCCCTTTCCCATCTCCATGGATGACCTTGCCCGTGACCTTCAAGATGAGTTTTTTGGAGTGCTGAGAAATTCTCCCTGCTTCTGACCAAGTCCTTGTAGTACAACCAACACATTCAAATATAAAAACCAAATAAGTAAGCCACACAGGCTTATTTTGTTCAGTGGATATTGGTTGCCTCCTTTTGTGGGACTAATAAAAGTATCTAATCCAGTTATTTTAATGCTGCATCTCTGTCTGTAAGACTCCTCCCCCCCTTGCAGAGGAGTTAGCTTACTTTTGCTGCTTAGGAAACAATGCTCTAATCCCTTCTTTGAATCTTTAGACTTCCAACTGTGAGATAAAGTGAGGACTTTTTTTTTAAATATTTTGTTTCTGTGCCATTTGACCTGTTTTTGTTTTTGTTTTCCATTAAAAAAAAAAATTGTCACCATCCAAATGACTGAGTCTCCCTACTGGGAATCCATGTGAAATGTGCCTCCCTGTGGAAATGTTCCTGAGTGGAGGCGGTCAGAAGCTGTGGGTCGGCAGTCCTGCAGGCCAGCGTCCCTGGCAGGCCAGCCAGCCAGCCAGCATGGTCCAGAGCAGCTGTTGCCATGACAACACTGCCTGCTGACCTTTGACCTATTGGGACAACTGTCTTTCTTCATGAAGTCAGCCTAAGAGATTTGGCCAGGAGAGCAGGGGACTCCATTTCCATTCCTGGTGGGCCTGGGAGTGTTCCTTCCATGTCGAAGGAGTGGCGAATCTGTCCTCCCGTGTGGGAGAAACACAGAGTCCTCATTTCTCCCATGCCGTGGGGAAGATGGGAAACAGGACCTGGTGCTGCATTGCCATGGAGTAAAAAAGGAAGTTAAACCAAGGTTGTTGGAGGAAGAGCCTCTGGGTTTGGTGCACGAGGTCGTCCGGCCTGCTCCTGCAACTCAGGGCCTGAGCTATCTGGAGCTGACTCAGTTTCCCAGTCTGACCCTGCCATACAGCTTAGGAAGGTGTAAGTATACCTTAGCACATGCTCCAGAATGGAGCTCTGTGAAAGGAACGGCCCTCTCATAAGGAGTCTGGATAAACATGGCTCTTTAAGAGCAGAGTGCTGTAAGTCCTTTGCAGGAAACCAACTTAAAAAACGTTAGGGGGGCTGGGAGTTTGGCCTAGTGGTAGAGTGCTTGCCTAGCATGCACGAAGACCCAGGTTCGATTCCTCAGTACCACATACATAGAAAAAAGCCGGAAGTGGTGCTGAGGCTCAAGTGGTAGAGCTCTAGCCTTGAGAAAGTTCAAGGACAGGGCTCAGGCCCTGAGTTCAAGCCCAGGACTGGCAAAAATAAATAAATAAAAAATGTTAGGGGAAATGACCAACTCTTAGGCACATTTGGCTTTCTGCTGGAGGAATCGTGCATGTGACAACAAAACTGTTATCTATCATGACAGTGAGCCTGGAGAATGGCCATAGGGATGCCTTTGATGAGGGGTGCCCTGATTTCAAGGTTCATTCTTGTCCACATGCTTGTTCCTGACTCCTGCCAGCTGTAACCTCAGTCCCAGAGTCTGTGGAAGAATCACTTGGCCAGCCAGTCCCCAGCGGACCACAGATCGACAAGGACTAGGTACTTAAAGCAAAGGTCTATAAACCATCGGCAACTAAGCCGTGTTTGGAAAATGAATGATAATTATGTATTTCCTCAGATGACCATAGCCATGGTGCTGATTAATTAATAACCCGCCAAAGGGTGTTATTAAATCACACTTGGCAAACATGCTGTCAATGCCCAGAAATTAAGAAGCACAATTCTTATCCACAGTTAAATGTTTTGGCATTAAGCAGAAGTCCTCTTGCTCGTGAAAGTCTACATCTAGGCAAAAAGGTCAAAAGACCCCATCTCAGCCTAAAGCTGAGTAAAGCGGTGCACGCCTGTCATCCAGCCATGCAAGAGGCTAGAATCAGGAGCATCAAGGTCTCGGGGAAGCCTTGGGCAAAAAAGCTTTGAGGCACCATTGCAATATAAACAGCTGATCTTGCCAGGCACGGGTGGCTTATGCCTGTAATCCTAGCTACTCAGGAGGCTGAGACTTAAGGATCTTGGTTCAAACCCAACTTGGGCATGAGAATCTGTAAGAAGCTTATCTCCAATTAACCACCAGAAAAGCAGAAGTGACGCTGTGGCTCCAGGGGTAGGGTGGTAGCCTTGAGCTGAAGAGCTCAGGGACAGCATCCAGGTCCAGAGTTCAAGGCCCATGACCAGCACACACACACACACACACACACACACACACACACACACACACACACACACACACACACACGCTGATCTTGATGGGACATGACACCACCCTAGATTCAGTAGGAAGCAGATACAGAAGGGTGGAGGTTCAGAACACCTGAGGCAAAAAGAGAGACATTCTCTCAAAATAACCAGAGCAAAAAGGCTTGGAAGTGTGGTTCAAGCTGTAGAGTACTCGCAGCCCTGAGTTCAACCCCCAATCCCACCAAACAAACAAAAGATAAAAGGACTGCAGTCATTCACCTAAAAGCACCAGTCGTGTTCTTCATTTGTTGAACTTTTGCCGTGAGTGCCTCAAGGCTGAGTTCTGCTGTGTTAGGAAAAGCTGAGGGACTGCACACATTCATGACAAATTCCAAGTCCCTGACAAGCTCTAAGAGCCCTTGACTTACTGATTTTCATAAAATAAACTCAAGTCTGATCCTTTTCTGGCTTTAAAGACAACTTCTTCATGTGAAGCAGGAAGAGTTGAGTCAACTGCCTTGCAATTGCCTCCCCATCACTCTCAGATGAGTTTTGTTTCCTTGTACTGCTTTCCCTTAGCTGGTGTGTATGGGGGGGAGAGAGGGAGGGGGGAGGCTGTTGACTGAGAACTCTGCCCAGTGGCTTTTTTGTCTTTGTTTTTATTTTGTTTTTTTTTTTTGTTTTGCCAGTCCTGTGGCTTTAACTCAGGGCCTAAGCACTGTCCTTGGGCTTCCTCGAGGCTAGCGCTCTACCACTTGAGCCTCAGCACCACTTCCAGCTTTTTTCGAGGAATCGAACCTGGGTCTTTGTGCATGCTAGGCCAAACTCCCAGCTCTGCCCAGTGATTTTTCTAGCACAGAGGGAAGAAGAGATGAAGCACTTACTCTGTTTTGATTGGTTGTGTGATTCTCCAGGCTAAACTTCTCTCTCCGACATTTGACCTAGACGTAATTTACTCACAGTTCAAGTATTCACTCTGCAGTTTGCAACCATTTGCACCCTCTATTTATATGGTCTGCTCTAAAATTAGCAGGGAACAGACTTTTTAATGTGAATTGATTGAAATATAGGAACTATATCCTGCAGGGTTACTTACCATCTCCTGTCTTTCCAGAGTTCTGGAAATGATGGGGTACACTTTGCTACCTAAAAATTACCAGCCTCACAAGTCCGACAGTCGATCGTGGAAGTGAAAATATGGTTCACATTAATAGCTGGGATGGAAAATCCATTTACTCTGTCATTAGGATATCCCAGAAACAAAGTACATAGAACCACATGGGTGGTTGTAATTTACCTTCACCTGTTAGTGGGTGAGTTTGGTACAGTGTTACTGAGTTCTGTATTCAATGCATCTCTCTCTTTTTTTAATAACCTATGTGTTCTATTCTTAAAAAATGTGATCTCAGCCGTGTACCAGTGACTCATGTCTATAATCCTATCTACTCAAGAAGCTGAGATTTGAGGATCACAGCTGAAAGCCAGTCTGTGAAGAGATGTTTAATCTGCAAGAAATCCAGAAATGATACTGTGTTCAAGTGGTAGAGTGCCAGCATTGGGTAAAAAATGTCAATCAACACACTGAGTTCAAGCCCTACTATCAGCATGTACATGTGTGCGTGGTGAATGCACACACACACACACACACACACACACACACGCATTCTACATGCTTGTCTTTTGTCCAGTCCTCTATGGCTGCTTTTCTTTCTTTTTCCCCTCTTTTTGATCTTTTAGTCTCTTCTTACTAATAACAATTCTTTATTTGAACGTGGAGCTCAAGCCTCAGGACTTGTGCACACACATAAAATAGTCAATGAATCAAGGATAAGAAAGAAACAGCTGGCAACTTCCAGAACTCATGAAAGGCTCTCACATGTGTCAGATGCATGCAAAGTGGCCCCAACACTCCCTATCTGCACTTGAATATCCACAGGAATGTCCCGGCATTCCTGCGTGGAACGCGGAGCTTCTTGAGCCACAGAAAGAAGAAAACAGTGGATACCTAGCGAATGTGCAAACCAATATGTGCCATCATCCTTGTATCAGGCTGCCAGGCTGACCTTTCTGATTTTCATGGACAGGCAGGGGTGTCCCTCTTAGCTGCAGTCTGCAGGGGGTGGCAGTGCGCCTGGGACGTATACCGTAGCTTATTTCTGTGATAAGCTGTCTATTCGTTGAGGATGTGGTAGAATTACCAAAGCCTTCATTCCTCTTTAGGAATTTTAACGATATGATTGAGCAAGAAAAACATTAATTTTTTTATCACTGGAATTGCAAATTTTTTCACATGTTTTGATTGAACAGTCTTCGTTTATTTTTTTCAAAATAGAAACTTACTACTCGGCATAATAAATGACTAGCGAAAGAAGATGTGGGCAGTGTAAACCCTTTTTCCTTCCTTCCTTCCTTCCCTCCTTCCTTCCTTTCTTTCTTCCTTCTTTCCTTCCTTCTTTCTTCCTTCCTTCCCCCTTCCTTCCATCTTGATTAGTCATGAGAAGCTTCATTCTGTAAGTGAGGGGTACTACAGGAAGCCTGTGGCTTAAAACATTCAAGGTTAATGCCATGCCAGGTCATTTCACCTGGCCCTGTCCTTGCCTTCAGTCCAGCTGTCCCCAGACACACTGCCTGGACCACTGTGGGAAAGAACTGATTTCCTCGGGTCATCCTACAGCAAGGACATAATCATACCCATTAACAGATTTGGGGAGAAGGACGAAAAAGAGCAATTTTATCATGCCATATAATAGTGTAGAGAAGGAAGAAAAGACTCAGAAATATTTGGCAAATAATTTAATAATAATTACCCAGACCTCCTTTCAAAATTAAAAAGAAAAATGACTGAATACAAGATTCAATGTGAAAAGCAATGACTGAGACATATGCTGCTAAGTTTATTTTATCACTGCAAAGGTGAAGATCTGTTTTTATAACTGCAGAGAGAGAAAAAAGAGAGAATAATTTGTTGAGAGTGCAAACACAAAACTGTTTCCATAGAAACATGTGTAGAGATCTTTTTCCTTGGCAAAGAACCCACAGTTTCTGCATACGAAGTGCAGACCAGCAGAAGAATAGCCATATTCTTGGGACATACTCTCACTGAGTATGTGGACTGCACACATGAGCCCCTTCTCCTGGCATGTATCGTCCAACTGAGTCTTGAGAATGCCTCCTGGAGTGAGTATCTTCATGCTGCTGAAGGGAAAACCAAAGCTCATGGGGTTTTAGTAACATAATGGTTGGAAAAAAAAGTTTGGAGTCAAGTAGCGTATCCCTGGCCTGCCCTTGTGGTCACTTTTATGACCTAAAACCAGTCATCTGTGTGGGGCTCTCTGAACTCCATCTTTAGAGCAGGTGCTAATTGTAACGCCTTTGTCTTGGCAAATGTAATTGCAATGACCACTTGTAGAAATGTCAGCCAGACATAGGGAAGAACTTAAAGAGAACTGAATTAATCAGAATGAGTGGAAGAAAACCTTCTTTTCAGCGTTGACTACATCATTGTTGACAGAAAACAAAGTCTTGGCAGAATTAAAAGGCAATCCATTGCAAACAGCAACTCAACTGGGCCATAAATAAGAAAAGGGTTGCAGCCGCCACAGGACCTCCAGCAAGGCCTTGCTTCACGAGTGGCATTTCTAGACAATGGGCCTCCAGACAGACAGCTATTGCCCAAGCCCTCTCCTCCTGTGCTGGCTGTGGTCGGAGCCGGTGTGCTGTGTGGAGGGCAGGGAAGGAGGTCGCCGAGAACTGCCAGGCAGGGTCAGAAGACAGCAGGTTGTATGGCTCTATTTCCATGAAAATCCACGGAAAGTAAAACTGTCATGACAAGAAGCATGGTTGCTCCAAGTCCAGAGTGGGGAGAGGGGCCAGCCACAGGCAAGTGGGGGGTCTCGTGATGGATCCCATGGCGAGTCTCCACAGATGCCCTACCCTGACAGTGAGTGCAGTCTAGAACTCTCTACATTTGGCAAAAGTCACGGAGGGCCTCACTTCCAGTTGTTAAATTTTATTGTCTTGATGTCATTTATCTCTTCATTGGGCTTTTCCCCCCCACTTCAAAAATAGTAACCTAGAGTAGCATTTTGGTTCTTTCATATCTGACTCAGTCTAGGCAACATTTGATAATCCTTTGGCAACCGAGAAGAAATGGAGCTTCAGAGTGAAAAACAAAAGAACAGTGCCGGGTCAGCAGTGCTCATGAGTTGGCAAGACTTGACTGGGTGAATTTCATCCAAGATACAGCTCAGAGCCTCCCGATCGCCTCGGACCCCCAGAAAGTGGGTCATTTTTTCAGAAAAACTGTGGAGAAGATGTTAGATCCAAGACCCACTGCATTTGTTCAGAAATGTAACAGAATCCTCACTTGGAAAGCACTCTTCATCCCTCATTCGCCAGCAGGGGAAGGTTGGCTTTCAAGTCTCACCTACTTCGTCAGTACCCAGCATTCTTTTGGAAGAGGATTTGAGGCATTTGATTTGAAGCTATAAATCTGTGCTCTGGGAAGGCCCAGGTCATGTTGCTTCCTTGGGTTCAAATCTCCAAAGTTTGAAAGGCAAACTCACTGCAAGTAGTTTTTCAGAGTGAATTGGAGTATGAGAGTATGAGAGCAATTCATTTAACAATAAAATTATCTAACTTAAAATAGTTATTAAAGCAAAAGCATTGTTCTGGACTAGATTCTTCAGAGAATTCTGCTGTTGGCACCAGAGGAAGAGAAAACCAACTTAAATGGTTTTTGACAATGAGGACATTCACTGGCACTGTGTCTGGAATTCTGGTCACAGCAGGGTCCAGGCTTGGCTGAGCAGATCTCACCAAGCCTGTTCTACCCTACCCTTCACTGCTGGCCCCACAGCCAGCGCAGCCTTCTAACGCTGCTTCCCTCATGGGCACAGCATAGCTGCGGATACCTGCTTAAGACCATTTCCTCATTCATTCCCTGGAGTGAGTGAGAGAGGAGATGCCTTCAGAAAGCTCTGAATTAAAAGTAGTGAAGGATTTTCCCACAAATCCTTTCTTCATTGGGCTGAATTGGACCATGGGCCTCTTTTTTCATGGGCTCAGATGAGGACTGTGTCTCCAGAAATAGTTTTAGAGCAGAATGAACAGAACCATCCACGGAGGTGTTCACATGCTGAGTTATCACTGAAATTGCAATGCAGGATTTTCCTTCACCTCCAGGATGTTGAATGAGTGAAAGTGGCTTTGCTCAGAGTCTTATCGGTAGGAAGAAGGCACAGCTATGGGCAGAGAATAAGAAGACTGAAGAGGTGCTGCCAGTTCTCCTAAAGAATTTTGAGTATTACCAGGTGGATGACGCTATAGTTGTGGAGACTGGATCACCATCCAGGAAGTGACTCCTGAGACAGAAGAGTCCAGACAGAAGGAAGAGTCCAGACAGAAGGAAAGAGTCCAGACAGAAGAGAAGAGTCCAGACAGAAGAGAAGAGTCTGGACAGAAGGAAGAGTCCAGACAGAAGGAAAGAGTCCAGACGGAAGAGAAGAGTCCAGACGGAAGAGAAGGGTCCAGACAGAAGAGAAGAGTCCGGACAGAAGGAAGAGTCCAGGCCGAGATGGTCCGGCAGACCAAGCATGGGTAGTGGGAAAGTCCAAAATGAAAGATAAGAAGGCCTGGTGCACACACACACACACACACACACACACACACACACACCCCACGCTGTCAGGGTTCTGTCATGGAGGAAACTTGTCCTAAAATGCTATCATATCTTTAATCTTAAAGTCCAAGACCCTTCAAATAAATTACTTGACTAAAATATAATCTATCCGAGTTATTTATCCAAATTTAACTCTTCCATGAAACTATGTTGAACTAAATGATTCCATTTTTATCAAGTTCATACTGTTCTTTTAAAAATATATACAAATTACCATTAATTTCCAAGTTTTGTAGACTCTATATTCATATTCTCCATATTCAAGATTGCCATGTGATGGTTAATCTAGTTTCCTGGGTCCAAGTCCTGACTCAGCTTCCTTTCCTGATATTTAATCTTTAATATCCTAAGCCTTGTTTTTTTTAAATTATTAATTCAAATTAATTAAACCACTGACTTTATGGAGCTTTGATGAGAATTAGTCTAGCATCTAACAATTATAGATTATACATTATAGTCATTTTAATGTGGAGAATGTAGAAAAACTTACTGTGGAAAGTATTTGTTTGTTGTGCCAGACCTGGGGCTTGAACTTAGGGCCAGGTTGCTATCCCTGAGCTTTTTTGCTCAAGGCTGGTGCTCTACCACTTGACCCACAGCTCCAATTCTGGCTTTCTACTGGTTGATCTACTTTCCTGCCCAGGGTGACATTAAACCATAATCCTCAGATCTCAGCATCGTGAGTAGCAAGCCCTTGTGCTGTGCTGGAAATATGTTGACAATTGTTGGAATATGCAAGTTCTCACCTTTCATGTTGCTCTTCTTGCTTTATTTAGGAAACAGTGGCTAAACATAAAAGTAATCCTTTATTGATGTATTGTATTTTAGAGGGTTAGCTGAAAACATTTTATTAGTTAGGTTACAAATCTACTTTCTAGTCCAAAAAGACTAGAAAAGGTTTTCTTTGCAACTTGTCCCCCAGAGACCAGTCACCCAACTCTGTCACGTTGCCATGAGGTTGTTCAAGACCTGAGCTTTGCCCCCCTGGTTTCCCTCTTCACCTAAGCTGGGTTATGGGTTATAGCTCACCAGCCACTTCCCCCATCGCTCAGGAAGGGGAAGACAATAAACGAAAGCAAGCTATTTCCAGAGGAGTCATTCCCTGGTGCACACGCCAGCTCCAGCCACCTCTTCCTTGAGGATCCTAGATTGCATCATCAAAAGGTAGAGGGAATCCGTCAGCAATCTTCCATGAGCTGTCGAGGAGAGTAGATGTCGAGCTCCAGTTGTAAGAAATTATTGGTTTTAACATAACTAATCACTTGATGCCTCACCAAGTAGAGAAAAACTCTTCTATTTAAGTTGATAGTTTATCAGGAACAAAAAAAGTAAGCTTCAAACGTTGCTAAGGGATGGGAGAAGTGGCTTAATAGAGCACAAATATGCTATTGGGAGGATTCTGGGAAGCAGAGTGACCTAAACACAGTCGTTTCATTGCTTCTCTTGCCTAAGTAGCTGTCCCGGAGCAAGCATAAAGGTGTCGACATCAAGCTTGTGGAGCTGTGAATTGCTGTTTAAACGACAGGTGATTGCAGTATGGATCTGCTTTAGGTCAGATTCTTGTATTTGCAGGTTAGAGAAACTCTTGGGCCAAAGGTTTGGGCAAACATGCCTAAAATTTTACTCCTTCAAGGCCAGGCCTGAATTTGAATAAATAGGCAGGGGAGGCCTTATCTTTAGTAGGCAGAGATTTTTGTTCAAAGAAGGACAAAACCTTGACTTTTGGCTTTAAAAATACATCACTGCCAGCCGTGTTGGCTCACGCCTGTAATCCTAGCTACTCAGGAGGCTGAGATCTGAGGATCAAGGTTCAAAGCCGGCCCAGGCTTATCTCCAATTAACCTCTAGAAAACGGAAAGTGGGGCTTGGCTCCAGGGTAGGGTCGTAGCCTTGAGCTGAAGAGCTCAGGGACAGCGCCCAGGTGGAGTTCAAGCCTCATGACCCACAAAAAAAATCACGAAGCAGAACGCCATGGACTTTAGCTGTTCTTGCCCAAGCTGCAGAGCATCTTAAATCAGAGAAGACAGGGGTACCAGAGCTGGGGGCTGGGGAGGGGGGTGGGCACCGATCTGGGAGGGGTCAGGTGAGAGGAAGGACTCCAGCAGAGGTTGAATTCAGACTGAGGAGGCCCATGGGCTCAGAGTGGAGTTGGGGACTGTCAGCATCTGGGGAGGACAGTGGTCCCTAGGCCGGAGGGCTTGGCATGTAAGACCAGAAGCAGTATGAGATGACCGAGATTTGTCGGGAGCTTCCTTTCCTTGACAATCCCTTGTGCTGCCAAACAACCATTTCTACAGAACTGAGTGGATGGGTAGATTAACTTCTCCAGTGGTCCACGCTGAGACGAACTGAGTTTCTTTAGTCAAAGAGATGTAAGCCCAAATACCCGGACAAAAGCAAAATGATAGCTCTGGTGCTTACTCGTGGCTTTCCTATTTTATCAAGTAAGACTTTAGCATTTGATACATGAATGCTTGATGGATTCCTCCTTGTTTACCACCTTCATTTTTTTTTACCACATTACAATAGATTGACACATCTCTTTTCCTGGTTCATTCAGAGAAGTTTAACACAAGTACTGCAATGATGCTCTCACAAGCAACTACATTTGTGTGTAATTTGTGTGTATTTGCCATATTCGAAATGCCAGGTGGAAAGCCTTTTTATTCTCAGAGGTTCAGATATAATGATGAAATTCCCCCTCAGCCAGGCAAATCAGAAAAACCATTCTGGAGTGAAGAAAATACCGCAGTGGCACTCACTAGACACTATGTTGAAAATAAACTGTACAGCTTACAGAGAGCATGGGAGAGAGGGAAAAACCTGGAGAGAGTGAGGGAAGGTGTGATAGTGTCCAAAAAGAAATAGTAATCCCTCTGTAATAGCAATAAAAAATTTAAATTTAAGGGGCCGGGAGTTTGGCCTAGTGGTTAAAGTGCTTGCCTAGCATACATGAAGACCCGGAAGTGGTGCTGAGGCTCAAGTGGTAGAGCTCTAGCCTTGAGAAAGTCCAAGGAGAGTGCTCAGGCCCTGAGCTCAAGCTCAGGACTGGCAAAAAAAAAAAATTAAATTTAAATTTTTTTTTAAAGAAAGAAGAAAAGGCTAGGCTGGGAGTGTGGTCTAGTGGTAGAGTGCTTGCCTAGCATGCACGAAGCCCTGGTTTCAATTCCTCGGTACCACATACGCAGAAAAAAACTGAAGTGGTGCTGTGGCTTAAGTGGTAGAGCTCTAACCTTGAGAAAGCCCCGAGTTCAAGTCCCAGAACTGGCAAAAGAAAAACCAAGTGAGGAAAACATAATCAAAACTCTGGATTGTATTTCATGAGAGATCCAAGTGTTTGACTATAAACTTTTGTAATAATAAAGCTCTCATCATAAAAAAAAAAAAAACCTTCCTTTTTCTGTAGCTTGAATCTAGTGACTGGCAGATTTCTTCTCTGCAGGTGTTTCTTGCCATGCATTGGTCCCGGTCTCTGCCTTTCTCTCTAGATCACTGTGACGGATGAGGAGATTAGTAACCCGTCCTTTGCAGACCTGGTGAGAACTCCCCAGATGAGGAAGTGCACGCTCATCCTTATGTTTGCTTGGTAAGTCTGGCCTGCGGTGTATCTCGGGGCTCCTGGACCCCCCGCTCTAGCCAGGTGCGGCTCGGCCTCTCACACACCCTCCTGGTCTCGGCGATGGTGCAGGTTCACCAGTGCCGTCGTCTACCAAGGACTTGTCATGCGCTTGGGCATGGTGGGAGGAAACCTCTACGTGGACTTCTTCATCTCGGGCGTGGTGGAGCTGCCCGCCGCGCTCCTCATCCTGCTGACCATCGAGCGCCTGGGACGACGCCTCCCGTTTGCAGCAAGCAATGTAGTGGCCGGGGTGGCGTGCCTGGTCACGGCCTTCTTACCAGAAGGTAAGCCTCCCCCACCCGCCCCACCAACTTGTCTGGCTGCTGCTGCTGAAGAACCGGGCAAAACCTAACAGGATGGGCTTCCTTTTAGCCACCATTTTCAGAGTTCTTGGTGGTTTCCTGGGTGCCGACCTTCTGACTGGCACCGTGCTAGTATGTCACTGAGGTGACATACAGAAGAAAGGTGCAGTTCTCAGCTCCATTCAGTGCAGGACACATAAAGGGACAAGGACTCTCTAACACTGCCACCGTTCATTGGGATCACTAAACGAATAGCACCGTTGAGGAGATTTAGACAGAGAAAGGAGAGAGCAACGGAGGGAGGAAAGGCGATCAGTCCATGCAAGAGCTGTACTGCAAGTGAGAAGCAGGCGGGTGTGGCAAATCAAGTGAACCAGACAGAAACAAGAGGAGCAGGTTTTCCAAGGTTCCTGTGAGCAGAGTGCAGCCCAGCGGCCCGCCTCTGGGGAGCCCGGCATGTCAGGGATGTGTGGGTTAGAGCAAGTGGCACCTCCACATCTGAGCACAGCTGGCTCTTGGGCTGCCTCCTGTGTCCATGTGGGAAGCTGCCTTTCTCTGAAACTGGGAGACACAGGAAAGACACCGATGGTGATGCAGAGGTCGAACAGACATTAACCAGACACTTGATGGATGTGGTGCAGATTAATGAATTTATAAAACACCACATACACCTTTCTGGAATAAGATTTCAGAAATGCCGGTTTTCAGAGCTGGAGAAGAAAAGGATGGGAAGGGCCCCTGTCATACTGGAACGGCTGGTGAGATGCAGAAGTTTGGATTTATCTTGCTTTCCCGAGTGTATCCTGTGCCTGCTGTTGTAACACCCCACAGACGTGGTGGCTAGCTACGGTTGACCTGCCACGGTTCTTAGGGCTGGGCATCTCAAGTGGTGGGGGATGATGGGGGGTAAAGGGGAGGTAAGGAGGTAAGGAGGAGGTATGGGGGGTCCTTCCAGAGAGTCCAGGTGAGGGTGGTCCTGTGCTTATCTGCTGAGGGCAGCTGCCACTTCCCAACAGACACCGTAGAATTGTTCTCAGCGAGACTGAAGAGGCACTGCTCTTATACTGGACAATTTGGGGGTTTTATTCTTTTTATTGCCTTTCAGTAGTTGTACAAAGGAGTTTATGAATACAGTTGTAAAAGGCAGTTTATAAACACAGTATATCTTCATCCGTGTCATCGTCATCCCTTTCAACATTCTCACCCATCCCTCCCCTACCCGCCCTTTCCCTCTCTCTTCTTCATTTTGTAGGTTATACCTTGGCTTCTTGACTGTACCCTCCCTCTCTTCTCTTCTTCATTCATCCACCCCTTCTCCTTGAGCCCCCATCCCTTTTGCATACTCATCACTAAACTTTGCCTTTGCCTTTCTAAGGCATCCCACAATTTCAGTTCTCCTTGGAATCTACAGTATTTTAAGTAATATATATATATGTATATATATATATATTTTTTTTGCCAGTCCTGGGCTTGAGCTCAGGGCCTGAGCACTGTCCTTGGACTTTCTCAAGGCTAGAGCTCTACCACTTGAGCCTCAGCACCACTTCTGGCTTTTTTCTATGTATGTGGTACCAGAGGAATCAAACCCGGGTCTTTGTGCATGCTAGGCAAGCACTTTAACCACTAGGCCAAACTCCCGGCCCTTAAGTACTATATTATACCTGACACTGTTTATAGTCTGCAGACCTGACTGCTTTTAGATCTCATGTCATTTTTAAGTCACATGTCAAATCCCAAGACTGGAAGTTCTTCTCCAGCTTGAGGCATTCTTCCACTTGCAGGCGCCTTTGTGCTTCCCGACTCTTGTCCCCAGGGGCTGTTGAATTAGCACTCCAGGCTTTGCCTGTTGGTGCTGTGTGGCCCCAGGCAGAGTCAGTAGGATGCTTGTTCTCATGAGGAAACAGTCAGAGCTCAGAGTTACAGAACTCACGTAAGATAACCTCCCTCCCCTGAACCCAGCTTTTCAGGGTCTGCGAAGGAAATTCTGCGAGGGAAAAAAAAGAAAAGAAATACTCTTTCTGACTATGCCCTGTGTCTATAATGCTCTGCTTCAGGCACAAATTCTGAACTCTAATTAAAATCTGGAAAATGTGCTGGAAATGAAGACTGGGGGCCTCAGCTGAGGCCCTGGCAGGTGCTTGATGGGCTTCGGGGGCAGTGGAGAGGCTGCTTCCCTGCAGACACCTGAGCTAGCAGCTCAGATGCTTCAGCCACAGGTGTTGTTTTAGTAAATCAAGAATTTTTTGTGCATTTTTTGGTCAGCCGTGGGGCTTGAACTCTAGACCTGGGAGCTATCCCTGAGCTCTTCAGCTCAAGGCAACCTCCCTATCCCTTGAGCCTCAGGGCCACGTCAGGTTTTCTAGTGGTTAATTGGAGATAAGAGTCTCCCAGTCTTCAGTGCCTGGGCTGGCTATGAACTGCCATCCTTAGATCTCAGTCTCCTGAGTAGCTAGGATCACAGGTGTGAGCCACTGTATCCGGCTAAGACTGTTTTATAAATGAATTCCATGGACAAGTTCCATACCTCATGCATATTTCACTTTTCTTTTCTTTTTTTTGCTGGCCCTGGGACTTAAACTCTGGGCCTTGAACTCTGGACTTAGGCACTATTCCTGAGCTTCTTTTTGTTCTACCACTTGAGCCATAGCATCATTTTGCTGGCTTTTGTTTTGTTTTGTTTTTGAGTAGTTTACTGGAGATTAGAGCCTTCTGCCGGACTGTCCTGCCTGGGCTGGCAGGATTGAACTGTAATCCTCATATCTCAGCCTCCTGAGTAACAAGGATCACAGATGTGAGCCACCAGCACACAGCCCCTATTTAGCTTTTCAACTGAGGCTAGAACTGTTTAATGGGGTGTGAGAGGAGAGAACGAAACTCATAAAACGAGTTGGACAGTGGTGGCTCTCACTTGTAATCCTAGGTACTCAAGAGGCTGAGATCTGAGGACTGCTGTTTGAACCAGCCTGAGTAGAAGGGTTGATAAGACTCTTCTCTCCAATTAACTACCAGAAAGCCAGAAGTGACTCAAGTGGTCAAGTACCAGGCTTCAGGGAAAAAGCCAAATGAGACTGTGAGTCTGGAATTCTGGCACAAAAAAACATGCAAACAGCAACAATTAAAACACACGTGCATACACACATACATGGTAGAAAATGTTGTTGACTCGGGTGAATAACCAATCAATTCAGTAAGAGAGTAAGCACCACTCAGGTCAGTCTTTTGTGGATGTCATTCTATGCCTACTCTAACCACTGACTATAATCTGAAGACTTGTCTCTTCTCCAAGTCCTCTAGGGAAGAATAATGTAAATTGTGCAACTTTTAAGAAATTTAAAGGTCTGGCTCTTTAGAATTCTAATTACATTGCTTCTGCCTTTAACACAGAATAAAGAAGATAGCATGTGACACAAGTTATAATCCCATCACTCAGGGGGCTGGGGCAGGAGGAGCAACAGTTTTCTGGAACTTTTGCTAGCCTGGGCCACATAGTAAGACCTTGTGGCTCTCATAGAGGGGTGAGGAGAAAAAGAGAGGAAGGGAAAAAAAGAGGGAGGGAAAGGGAGTGAGAAAAGGGAGGGAGGAAAGAAAAGAGAAGGGATGGGAGGGAGCGAAGAAGGAAGGGAGGGAGGTGAGAGAAGGAGGGAGGGAATGAAGAAGAAAGAAGGGGGAAGGAAGGAAGAAAAATAGGAGGGGAGGAAGGGTGATGATGGTAAAGATGATGTCTCCTAGAGAATGTTTGACACTTTTCTCAGTTACTCTTTCAAGAGAAGTCAATCTATTACTGTATTATAAGAACCTGGCTCTTCTCACATGATTTGTTAATGGAGAAGCAGGATTAGGTTGAAGAAGATAACGGATGACTCATGCCATAGGGAGAAAGCACATGGAACTGGTTTCCATTCCAAAGATCTCAAAGCCCAGCTGTTCTGTGAAAACCAGGGTCTTCTGGTTATTGTTAAAATATGTGTAAGATGCTAGAAGTCTCCGTCATTTGTGTTTAAAAGCCTTGGGTTGGGGGACACTCAGCAAATGCCTTTTATTGTTTCGCACAATGCTGTTGACATTAACCCTTGACTCTCCCCATCCACCATCTTGTGTTTGCAGGGCTACCCTGGTTACGGACCACAGTGGCTACCCTGGGTCGGCTAGGGATAACCATGGCCTTTGAAATTGTTTATTTGGTCAATTCGGAACTATACCCAACAACATTACGGTAATTCCAAATTATACCTTATGATTTTTTTTTCCTAAGTAACTCTGTTGTCAAACATTTCCTGGCTTGGTGCTCTATTAGCCTGGGCTGTGCAGAAGCTATGCTGTGAGCGCCTGCTGCTTTCTGCCTCACCGACTGCCATGTTTTGCAGCAGAAGTGTGGCTCGTGTCAGTGTCTTCAAATGGAGCTAGAGTTTTGTACAAAGACACCAAACTTGAAATGGTAAAGGCTAAGAATATTAACTTAAAGTAGTGTAGGCTAAGTAGTCTTCTTTCATCAACACCACCCTGCTTCAAGACTCTGGCCTCCCCTCTAGATGTGTCTGGCCGAGTGGGCAGCTGGCTTCAGAAGGGTCACGTGAGAATTTCATGAGCACAGCTGCGGGCACCAGGACAGCACATGCGTGTCCCCATACTGCTGACAGATGGAAGTCTTTGCACCAGTGTGTGAAAGACTTCCTGGCTACTCTTACCACTAAACAGTGAGGAATGGAAATGGTTTTCTCAAAGCCCGAAATAGCAATTTTTGTAATGAAGAAGTAGAAACGCATTGTCACTGTTTCCAAAATTTAACCACCTCTGAATATTTTCATTATTTTGATTTGATGTATGTAAGTAATTTCCGTGTAAACCCATGTTGATTCCGTAGGAACTTTGGCGTTTCCCTGTGCTCGGGTCTGTGTGATTTGGGGGGCATCGTAGCGCCGTTCCTTCTCTTCCGCCTGGCAGCCCTGTGGCTGGAACTACCTCTAATCATCTTTGGTAAGAACTCATTTCCAAACCTTCTCAGGGCTTCCACTTTTCACGTTTGCTATTCCTGGTCTTTCCCTCCTCCGCTTTCTGTGATAATTACGTCTGCTTTGAGGAGCAGTAAAACCAGAAATGCTAACGGGTTGTAAGTTACATGACAGGATGGTGAGGAGGGGTGTTCAGGTGAGTCTTCTGAATGAAAACGGAACATCATGAAGTTCTTGAAGGATATTTGAGAATGGAAATGAACATTTTCAGACAGACCAGGCGTCAATGGCTCACGCCTGTAATCTGAGCTTCTCAGGAGGTTGACATCTAAAGATCAGGATTCAAAGCCAGTCCAGTCAATGAAGTCCAGAAGAGTCTTATCTCCCATGAACCACCAGAAAACCAGAAGTGGCACTGTGGCTCAAGTGGTAGAATATCAGAGAAAAAGATAAGCAACAGTGTCCAGGCCCTGACATTTCAGAGCAACTTGGATCTTCATGTTGTTATGTTTAAAAGTCAGCCTAAAATGTAATAAAATAAAATAAGAAGTAAAAACCAGCCTAAAGAGTAATTGTATTTCTAGATGTTCGATGTCAACCCCAGAAGGGGTGGTAGTTTCTCACTTGCCAGCACACCACAAGGCTACGAAGTCATAGAGCTGATAGAGGACATTTCAAGAATTTCGGCTCTGAGGCTAGAAAAAGGTCGTGGTAACTGAAGGCTGATGAGAGGTCAACGGTCAGCCAGTGAAGACAAGAGTTAAGGTGGCTCAGCTTTTCTAGTAAGCTGTGGAGCAGGACAGAGCAGATGAATCGTATGGTAGGAGACGGGTGTGGATGAAGCCTTGCCCTCGGGCAAGGCTCATAGTGTGACACGTGGCAGGAACAGAAGAACAGAGTGCACGAAGCACTCAGTATCAGGAAAAGGAAGAGGAAGGTCTCCTCTCTGCTGGCTTCTGTTTTCCTTGGGAAGCAGGGCACAGCCACCCCCACGCAGAGGCCCAGAGTATCCTCAGTGAGGGACACACAAGGTCACATTGCCTGGTGATGTCATGGCCACCCACACTTGCCTATGTCTGCTCCATGACGTTCCCACAAGGGAATCACCTTACGACACAGAGGCTGTCCCATTATCAGGGCCGCATGACTAACAGCTAACTGAGCAAGTAGATGCCAAGAGCACAGGGACTGTGGTGGTGGCCAGGGTTTGGAGAAGTGCAAACACTGAAGTAGTGCAAGAGCTGGTACTCGCCAGCAGCGGGTGGAGGACGTCATGGCTGAGCAGCGCAGCTGACCAAGGGAGGGGGTTGGGGAGAATGTCCTGGGTAGTTCTGGACATGGTGCTTTCCCCTTTCTGCAGGTGTGCTGGCCTCCGTCTGTGGTGGCCTCGTGATGCTCCTACCTGAAACCAAAGGCATTGCCTTGCCAGAAACGGTGGATGATGTGGAAAAACTCGGCAGGTATCGTACAAGTTTCAATAATACTAAATGAAAGCATCGATTTAAGCCCTGAGGGAAAGAATGTTATTAACAAAACTGAATACCTGTAGGGAAAAAAATAACGTTAAGTCTTCCTTTCATGTCCTAAGGAAAAAGGTTCAAGGTAAATTTAAAAGGTTACCTAAAAAAAAAGTTTAAAAAGAATATGTGCTATTTTTAAAAAGTGGTTGAGAGCATCTCCAATTAAGGTATTAAAACTCAGACATGCTCTAAAGAAAGGGACTAATGAGGTGTCAGTGAAATAATTTAAATGTGTGTTATTAGAGAACTGGTAGAAACTGCTAATATATCCAGAATACGCATTACTCTACAGACCTGAAAAGAAGCAGGATCTGTCTGTATGGAATGAAACAGGGAGCCAGTGAAGACTGCTCACTCACAAGGTGAAATGCAAACAATATTGATAGACAGGAAGATAGGAGAGAGAAGAGAACACAGACACAAACATGCATCCCTAAATATATAGACAGAACATAGATGATACGATGCATACATAGGAGACAGACAGAGGCATGATAGATGTTCGATAAATACATAGAACAAAGAAGTCAGATACATAGGTGGTAGGTAGATGAACAGACAGATAGGCAGACAGATGACAGGAAGACAAGACAGATGATGGGGGCATCAGCTGTTGTCTGATTGGTCAGATCCTTTGGTAGCCGACTGCTGGGTATTGGCTGGAGATTTTGTTTTGAGAGCACAGTAAGTCTTTCTTAGGAAAGTTCTAGGGATGATTAATCAATCTGATTTTTCAAAATAGTGTCAGAAATTGGAACAATGAGATTACTGGATAACTTAGCTGTTTCTACTAAGGGGTTGCATAATCTTTCACAAGGACTTTTTCTGTTCTCTTTTGTTTTGTCAGTTCACATTCTCATCAATGTGGCAGGAAAAAGAATATTCAGGTTTCCAGCTCTCATGTCTGAGGCTCCTTCAGAGTGGGAAGGAACGGGCCGCGAGGATGTTTCCATCCCTCCCTCCCTCCCTCCTCCCCCTCCTCCCTCCCCCTTCCTCCCCCCCCCTCAAGCCCAGCTGGAGGGATGAGCCCTTCAGCTCCGCCCTTCCTTCTAAGTATATAAAGATGCCCTGTCTGAAGAATTTTTCTATGGTGTTAGATGACTTAGTATTCTCATGCTACCCTGAAGAACACGTGTGTTCACTTTAGCAAAGCTCCTCTAGGTGCCCACAGCCCTCCCTGGGCTTTCTCCTGTGTTGGAGCAATGCCTTTGGCTCCCTGGCTGAGAAGAAAGGAAAAGAAAGGCTGTCGCTGTCTCAGGAAAGCTCTAACACGGATGGAAGCGGATGGCGTGCAATCAAGCATCCAGCACAGAAATCCTCTAACCAGTCTAATAAGAGGACGGAGCTCCAAACCCAACATTCTGAGGAGCCTTGGTGAATAGAAGGCTGAGGGTGGTGCCTACTTTCTTGGCTGGCACCTTGGCTGGCACAGCCAAGTGTTTGCCCCATCCACCTCCTCTGAAGCACTTGGGGTTCAGGGCCACAGTCCCTAAAATAAGAACAGGCCTGCTTGTGCGAGTTAAGGCTTTGTCTCCATTCTTTATAAGTTCAGCCTACAGATTGTTTGGGATATTTTTGACTCTCATTTAGTGGATGCCAAGAGCCCCAAATTCTGTCTTTACCAAACAAAAAAAAACATGGATTAGATTTCCTGGATTTTATGATTTTAAAAAAACAAAAAGGTATTGATATTGCATTTGTTCCAGCAGTATTCTTGATTGAGTGGAAAAAACATATGGACAAAAAACGTAGACAGTTCTCATTCAAGACACATGGAACCGAAATACAATGCAGTGTTCTACTTTATATTTTACATTTTTTTCTACTTTCACTTTCAGTACATACCCAATGCTGATTTAATTTTAATGACAGACTTTGTGTGGACAGATAAAATGGGTACCAAGGGTTATCCTTACTGATGAGGAAAGAATTCATACATGGAAATATGTGTGTGCTGTTTGTAAAATAATCCTTGTAACCGGCCAGGCACATCAGAATTGAATGTGACATTTCTACTCATCGGTGATTGCACATTCAATACTGCCTTCACCCTGCACTCATACATATTTGCATTTTTGCTTCTCTTTTCCACAAAATGGCTGTTGCTCTTTGGTATCTGTCACCACTGGATTGTATTCTGAGTTGATATTTTTGTTTGGTAACAATAAAAACAAATTTTAATTGTTAAGAAAAAAAGATAGTCCTCCCTTTCTCTTTCTTCCAAACATGCGTCACCCTAAAACACGCTGTCCCTGTGACAACCATGCTCTGGGCCACTTCCAAGTGTGGAAGCCAGTGTGTGATGGGAAAGAAATGATCTGCCTTCGGCACTGGGGTGTGACACCATTCCTACCCTCCCTAAGGTAGGACATACAAGACACACAGAGACTCCGCCAGTCAGCTATCATACTTCCGTCTCCTGGCTCACGCCATGACCTCTGCATGATGGCCCCTGAGCTGGGCTGAAGCTGACATGTCCGTGTAATTCCCAAGAGGAGACCTTGTTGTCCTGGCCCCCTGTATGTGTGGCTCCTCATGCCTTGAGGGGCCAGAAGACCCCAAGGACATGCATTGGGCTGCCCTCAGCAGCCACGTCAGACGATGTGCTAAATCTTATCTCGCAGGCTGCCTCATCCTGCAGGTCTTTTGAAAACGAGCCAACTTCAGTTTATCCACCGAGACTTCACAAGGAGGATGGAGAACATGAAAATACTGACGCCCCCCCGGAAAAACAAATTAAATGCAATCAATATTAGTACACAGTTTATTTTCAACAGGCATCCCATTTATATTGCTTTGGTATTACAGAATCCAGTAGTTTATGGACAGGAAAAAAATTTATTCACAATAATACAAAAAAATAAAAATGCTGGGGGCTGGCAGCAGATGGTGGTTAAGTACAGGGTCTGCAATTACTGTCGAATGTCTGTGGACATTCTGAATTCCCTACGCAAGTTCCAGCACTTACAGTAAGTTTTTGCTCCCCTCCAGTTAATTATTCCTCATGGTTTGCTCAATCCAAGAAACAAACATTGAAACACGAACATAGACACCAGGCTTATTGGGACGTGCACAGCCCAGACCCCAGGAAGTGACGCCTTGTAAAACATATTTGTCCTTCTCAAAGCAAACCAGTGGCCCTCCGCTGTCGCCCTGAAAAAAGGAAGGGAAAGGGTGAAGAGGCTACCTTTGATTATGGGATTGCAGATTGTCTATACTGTGTGAACGTTTTCCCAGTCCCTAAAACTGGAAAGGGGGCTGGGAGTTTGGCCTAGTGGTAGAGGGCTTGCCTAGCATGCATGAAGACCCGGGTTCCATTCCTCAGTATCACATACATAGAAAAAAGTGGTGCTGAGGCTCAAGTGGTAGAGCTCTAGCCTTGAGAAGATCCAAGGACAGTGCTCAGGCCCTGAGCTCAAGCCCAGGACTGGCAAAAAAAACAAAACAACAACAAAAAAACCAAAAAACTGGAAGGATCTTAAGATTTGAACATGGAAGTGTTCAAGTTCTGAGCAGAATATGTACAGTGAAACCACAGGTTTCCATTTCTCTGGGAAACAATCCCTAGTAAATACTTTCCTTCCCCTCCTGCTGGGGTTTCTTTCAGGCCTGAGCATAGTTATACAGAAGTACTGCTGGATTCTCCATCCTGGATTCTCCATCCCCTTCCTTGTTGGAAAGCCCCGCCCTCTTCCCTGTCCACCAACAGAGTCATGTGACCTGTGGAAGTTGTGGCACTGGGACCCCTTCCTGCCTGTCTGACTGGAACGGAAGGCCTGGAGATTCACCTGCGATGATCTCCTTCGGCCTTCAGGGCAGACCACACAGTTTCTCGACAGCGATGCTGGCCCTTGGGTTGGCAAACCCTCCTGATTTTCCCACGAGGGGCGGAGACAGGCCAACCATAAACCAGTGTGACTCTCCTTTTAGTTTTTCCTTACCTGGCAGCTGTCAACGCCACCAGCCAAATGTCCAGCGCAGAGCTCCGTTGATCTGACTCTTCCATTCAGGTATTCATAGCGATTGCATACCTTGTTCTCAATCACAGGGAGCTGAGCCTCCTTCAGATTACCAGCGCCAAAGGTCCCTGTGTTGAAAGAGTAAAAAAACAGTCACTGATGCCAACACATGGTTCTGAGGAAACTTCCAGAACAGCAGAGCAGACGTGGCAGGGCTTGTTTGTGCCTATGGTTGGATAACCCAATGGGCCATTTTACAGAAGATGTTGTGAGACTTCTGGATAATGCTTGGAGAATTGTCTTTTGCTTACTCTTAACTTTTCTTTTAAAATCTATAAGCACAATTAGTACGTGAAGAGAGTTTGAAAAAGCCCTTGCTCCTATTTGCACACATCCTTTTCAGGCTATAGAAAAGCTCAGGAATTGACATCTTGCCTTCCTGTTCGCTAGAAAGGCTTTTTAATGTAATGCGGGGCTATATAATGGTTCTGAGGTTTCCTCTTGGAGTAGAAAAATGTTCTAGAAACTTGGTGGCCAGATACATAACATTGTAACGGTTTTAAGTTCCTCTCTAATGCACTTTTCAAATTGGCTAAGATAGTGAATTTTATGTTGTGTGTATATCATTGCAATAAAAAGTAAAAATAGCTATCACTCTTGGAGAGTTAACCTTTTCAGGCATAAGCTCAGAATATGGCACAATTCCTTTAACCCACAGCCAGTCCTGTGTAGCAGACACTTAAGGAAGGAAACAGGCTTATAGAGATTGCCACTGTGTTCTGTTGACCCCACTCTTGCCTCCAGCGTCTTATCTGTCACACAGTTTGTCCTCATTCTGTAAGGTTCTGAATTCCCAGAAATCATATAGACATAGCTACAGTTCCCCAAAGCTTTGTCACATTAGTGCCTAAAAGGCTATGATGGTATAAAAACGTCCTAGAAGAGTGTCACCATCCCTTCATGAACATTCATATCATACTATTGTTGAACTGTTTTAACTTTTAAAATATTAGCTAGTGTAACAGGTGGATATTATCCAGATTCATTTTCTAATTTACATTGCTTTGACAATTAAAGGCTTGTGTGTTAGTGGTCGCATAACTTCATTTTTGCGGAAGGGGGAAAACTGCTTCTCTAGCTCCGCAAGAATGAAAGAGGGCATTTGCAAAATTGCTGGAGCAAATGCTTTTTTCCTGATGAACACACCTGAGCCAAGGATATCTCAGGAGTTTACAGATAATCCAATTTTCTAATTTCGCAAGCCTGGCTTTCCCCAAGTTTTGCAATACATGTTCCTTGCTTGTTTGTTTTTCCCTATGCTAGCATAGGACAGCCAAGGAAAGGCCCACTAACCCTTCCTGAGACTTGGACTGGACTTGGATGCTTGTCTGGGGTCAGAAAACTTGCACTCAATCTGGGGATCATAGGGTCCATAGGAGGTTTGTGTGAATGTCCTGTCCAAAGCCCAGCGCAGTCCTTCCGGGCCAGAGAGGAGGAAGGGCCTGACCTCCAAACACTGGGCAAGCAGGTGGGGTGGGCATTGTCCAAAGTTAGTGGGAGAGAGCAGAGGGGGCGGAAATATTCTGCTGAAAGTTAATGTGGTGACTGCTGGCAAGTGCTCTTGGGTGTGCTCTCTGGGCACATGGGTGAAACCCACAGCTGGGTGACAGGAAGTTGATGGGGTCTGTGTGGAGGTGCTGCCATCTGGTGGCCATATCTAGAGAAGGCACATCCGGAGACCTTCGGCAGAGCTCCGCAGGAGGCTACAGGCTTGAGCCGGGGAAAGCCTGGAGCCCAGAAAGCAGCCACCTAAGCCTGCCTGGGGGATCCCCTCACCTCCACATTTTGCATTTGAAGACGACAGACCAGGGAAGCATAAAGACACAAAGCCAAGAGAAGGAGAAGTGTGATAGGCTCGAGAGGCTGAGAACATTGACTGTAGGTCAAGAGTAACATGGAGCAAGGGGATAAGCAAGAGACAACATAAACTGCATTACTTGTGCAGTTACATTTGTGATTCTTCCTGGTCCGTTCATATTCCAAGTCATGTGACATGTCTGGGAGCGACAGGTCAGTGCTCAGACTTACAAGGAGGTGGACCTTGGGGTCCTTTGGTGTTCGTTCTATCAGGCTTGAGCACACATTGATTATGTGGTATGTGGTGTTTACTGATGATGCAGATGCTGACGGTGATGGTGGTGGTGACAGGGAAATGGTGGGGAGGTAGGGGTGGTGGGAATGATGGGTATGATGATGATGTGATGGTGATGGTGGTGACAAGATGATGATGATGATGGTGATGATGGTGATGATGGTGGTGGTGATAGTGATGATGATGGTGATGGTGATGGTGATGATGATGGTGTGATGATGGTGATGATGATGGTGATAGTGATGACGATGATGATGGTGGTGGTGATGGTGATGGTGATGATGGTGGTGGTGATAATGATTGTGGTGATGGTGATGATGATGATGATGGTGGTGGTGGTGGTGGTGGTGATAGTGGTGGTGGTGATTGTGATGATGATGATGATGGTGGTGATAATGATTGTGGTGATGGTGAAGATGGTGATGGTGATGGTGGTGGTGGTAGTGATGGTGGTGGTGATGATTGTGGTGATGGTGATGATGATGATGATGATGATGATGATGATGATGATGATGGTGGTGACAGTGGTGGTGGTGACAGTGATGATGATGATGATAATGATTGTGGTGATGGTGGTGATGATGATGGTGGTAATGGTGATGATGATGATTGTGGTGATGATGATGATGATGATGATGGTGGTGGTGATAGTGGTGGTGGTGATAGTGGTGGTGGTGATAGTGATGATGATGGTGATGGTGATGATGATGGTGATAATGATTGTGGTGATGGTGATGGTGGTGATGATGATGGTGGTGATGATGGTGGTAATGGTGATGATGATGGTGGTGATGGTGATTGTGATGATCGTGGTGATGGTGATGATGATGATGATGATGGTGGTGGTGGTGATAGTGGTGGTGGTGATTGTGACGATGATGATGATGATGATGGTGATAATGATAGTGGTGATGGTGATGGTGGTGATGATGGTGGTAATGGTGATGGTGGTGGTGGTAGTGATGGTGGTGGTGACGATGATGGAGGTGATGGTAATAGTGTTGATGGTGATGATGGTGGTGATGGTGAAGATGGTGACAATGATGATGATGGTGGTGATAGTGATGGTGGTGATGGTGATGGTGATGGTGGTGATGGTGACAGTGATGATCTTGGTGATGGTGATTATGATGATGGTGATAGTGGTGGTGATGATGGTGGTAATGGTGATGGTGGTGATGGTGATAATGATTGTGGTGATGGTGATGGTGGTGATGATGGTGGTAATGGTGATGGTGGTGGTGGTAGTGATGGTGGTGGTGATGATGATAGAGGTGATGGTAGTAGTGTTGATGGTGATGATGGTGGTGATGGTGAAGATGGTGACAATGATGATGATGGTGGTGATAGTGATGGTGGTGATGGTGATGGTGAAGATGGTGACAATGATGATGATGGTGGTGATGGTGATGGTGATGATGGTGATGGTGACGGTGATGATCGTGGTGATGGTGATGATGATGATGGTGATAGTGGTGGTGATGGTGATGGTGATAATAGTGGTGATGATGGTGGTAATGGTGATGGTGGTGATGGTGATAATGATTGTGGTGATGGTGATGGTGGTGATGATGGTGGTAATGGTGATGGTGGTGGTGGTAGTGATGGTGGTGGTGATGATGATAGAGGTGATGGTAGTAGTGTTGATGGTGATGATGATGGTGATGGTGAAGATGGTGACAATGATGATGATGGTGGTGATAGTGATGGTGGTGATGGTGATGGTGAAGATGGTGACAATGATGATGATGGTGGTGATGGTGATGGTGATGATGGTGATGGTGACGGTGATGATCGTGGTGATGGTGATGATGATGGTGATAGTGGTGGTGATGGTGATGGTGATAATAGTGGTGATGATGGTGGTAATGGTGATGGTGGTGATGGTGATAATGATTGTGGTGATGGTGATAGTGGTGATGATGGTGGTAATGGTGATGGTGGTGGTGGTAGTGATGGTGGTGGTGATGATGACGGAGGTGATGGTAATAGTGTTGATGGTGATGATGATGGTGATGGTGAAGATGGTGACAATGATGATGATGGTGGTGATGGTGATGGTGGTGATGGTGATGGTGGTGACGGTGATGATCGTGGTGATGGTGATGATGATGATGGTGATAGTGGTGGTGATGATGATGGTGATAATAGTGGTGATGATGGTGGTAATGGTGATGGTGGTGATGGTGATAATGATAGTGGTGATGGTGATGGTGGTGATGATGGTGGTGATGGTGGTGGTGGTAGTGATGGTGGTGATGATGGTGGTGATGGTGGTGGTGGTAGTGATGGTGGTGATGGTGATGGTGGTGATGGTGACAGTGATGATCGTGGTGATGGTGGTGATGATGATGGTGATAATAGTGGTGATGATGGTGGTAATGGTGATGGTGGTGATGGTGATAATGATAGTGGTGATGGTGATGGTGGTGATGATGGTGGTAATGGTGATGGTGGTGGTGGTAGTGATGGTGGTGATGGTGATGGTGGTGATGGTGACAGTGATGATCGTGGTGATGGTGGTGATGATGATGGTGATAATAGTGGTGATGATGGTGGTAATGGTGATGGTGATAATGATTGCGGTAATGATGGTGATGGTGATAGTGGGATTGTGATGATGTTTGTTTGCTTTCTTGCTTTTTAAGCCACAAAACTGTTTTCTAGTCTTAAGTTCTTTCCAGCTCCGGGGAGAGCCAGTGCCCTCTCTGATTTGTCTGAGAGGGAGGCAGAAGTCCTATGACATCCTTAGCCTTCTTACGGCCAATGGGGCCTGGCCTGCTGGGAAGAGCTGTGGTCAGGGCACATGGACACCAAGAGAAGGGACCCCACAGTGACCACAGGCACTGGCAAGGCAGCAGGCTCCACAGGACGAGCTCGGCCCTCACCCACCCATCGATGCAACGCCGCCCTAGAATCAGGGGCCGTGGTGAAAATCCACTTCCCTGGGGGGTGGGATTAGTGTTGCCACTACAGGTGAAGAGAGTCAAAGGTCGGCTCCTCCCCCCTGCCCACATTCCTTGATGGCTGATTCTAGAGACATAGCCCAGTGCCCAACATCAGGACGGAGGTGAGGAAGGCCACAGACAAGGCTTTCTCACCTAGACCATCTGCCAGGGTCAGCTCACCACAAGGCCTGGAATTCATCTCACCTTTTGTTTCTCCCCAGCCAGTGATGTAGCAGACAGTCCGGTCTGCGACAACGTAATTTGGGGGTGGCAGACAAGCTGGGATAACTTTGTCTGTGATGATGGCAGGGCTGAAAGAAAAACCGCAGCCATTAACCTTGAGTCCTCCCTATCCCTGGACTTTCTCCCTCCAGACCCTCCTTGCCTCACCTCGCATGGGCCTAACAATTCCCAGGAGCTAAACAAACCTGATTCTACATGGAAAGCATCTGTGTGTGTGTGTGAGAGAAGCAGGATTGTCTGTCCGAGGACACTGCCGGGACCCAAACTGTACAATACTTGTTCAGGACATCCACCCAAGACCACGGGATACATGGGAAGACACAGGGGGAATATGAGAGAAATTGGCTACTGTTCAGGCTAAGCCCTTTCTTTCTTTCTAGAGCCTCATTGCTCAGTTTTCAGACAAGAAAAGCTGCCCATGTGTGGGACCGGTCCTAAAGAACAGCATTCAGTCCCCGGCTTCCCAGCTGGCTTCCTCACCGACAGCATGGCATTCCGTGCCCTTATCTGGAACCCATTCACATGTGCCTGTTGCCTGTCCCAGAGCAGCTTTTCTCAACATAGCCATCTTTGGGTGAGTCTCTCTACTCTTTCTAAACATTGCTAACTCTGTAGTATAGAAGTCAATTTTTTGCCGTGTCAGGCACAATAGAATTCCATTTCAATTAGCAAGAAACAAAACTACAGGAGATCAAAATGATAGAACTTGCATTTGGGAATTGTTTATGCATGTGTTGCTTGTTTATTTTGTGAGATTTCCCTCGCTCTCTCTGTTTGTAAATACAATTTGACTGTTATTTGTTATTGTTAAGGTATTGTACAGCAGTTGTTAGCATTTCATAAATCAGGTAATGAGTACATGTCTTTTTTGGACAATGGCACCCTTTTGTAAAGAAAATATGTTTTGTGCCTGTCCTGGGGCTTGACTTCAGGGTTTGGCACTGCCCTCCCCCCCAGCTTTGTTTACTCAAGGCTAGTGCTCTATCACTTGAGCCACAGCTCCACTTCTGGCTTTTTGGTAGTTATTTGGAGGTTAGAATCTCCCGGACTTTCCTGCCTGGGATGGTTTTGATCTGTGATCCTCACATCTCAGCCTCCTGAGTAGCTAGGATTTGCAACATGAGCCTCCAGCACCAGGCATTACAGGGTTTTTAAGGACTCTGAAATGCATAATCTTACACGATTCTCCCAAACATATTGTCATCTTGGGCCAACTGAGCCATTTGCTGATCCTGGGAATGTCACTGAGTGTACATTGGGTGAGTTGTGGGAGCCCTGGAACCCCTGGAGAAACTGAGTCCTAGTGCCTTTTGTCAGGCCCACAGCGGGTGGGTGGCAGGCCTGGGGCTTCATCTTGGTTTTCTGATGAATTTGGCGTGGTTTGATACAAGCTAGCTCCATTCCTATCGTAGCCATACCTCCCCACACCGTGGTTATGGCTTCTAAAGCCCAGGCAAAAGCCAATGACTTGGCAGAGCTCAGGGCGCAGCTATGGAGTTGGGGGGGGGGCAGTGGTACCGTTTCAGCTTCAGCAAGGCGATGTCAGCCCCGCCAGGCTGCAGGAACAGCTTGAACACTTCTATGTCCTGAACATCTGATTCCAGAATCGCTTCCTTGTGTGCACCCAGGATGACCTTGTATGATGAGGGCCTCGGAGACCTGGAACAGATGGTGCTGTGAGGGCTGAAATACAGCCCCCCTTCCTCTGTTATGACCCGCCAGCTCAGTGGCTTCTGAGTGGTGAGCAACAACTCATGAGGCGCCTAGACCTGGAAGTTAGGGAATGTTCTTGAATTGCTCTGAAGGAGGGAACTGAGGCTAACACAGACCAGTGGCTTGTCCTGGCCACAGCCTCAGCTGGACTGGGTTGGGAGGGAGAGAGGGAGGGAGGGAGAGAGGGAGGGAGAGGGAGGGAATCTCTAGGACATGGTTCATGTCAATTGCCAGGGAACATACCTCTCCAAGCAGTGGGCAGCGGTCAGCACCCACTCTGGGGATATTAAGGTGCCCCCACAGAAGTGCTGTCCTAGTCTAGGGAAGAAGAAGGAGAGTCGGGATTTTAGTTCAAAACAAAGTCTTCTTGTTCCATTGTACAAAATGCCAGAGTGTTTACTTGATTTTGATAATGCTTCTATTCCTCAAAGGCTAGTAGCCCATCAAGAGGACAGCAAGAATACTAAATTCCTGCAGGGAGATTTTCCCCAGAGGTCTCTCCATCCTTAAAGATGGCCGAGGGAAGCTCAGGCAGTCTGGCCACAGAGATAGAGTCCTCCACCCATAGCATTGACTTGTTAGCTCTAGATTATAACACAAGCCACCGGCCAAGGTCTTCCCTCGGGATCCCCTTCCTTGTGTATTGACAAGATCTAAGCCAGTGCAGCATCATGCACAGAGCCAGAGGGGATCTCAAATAGCAGGAGAAGCACAGGAGCCTGAGCCACCGATGGCTTAGGCCGCCCCATACCCACCGAGGCCAGCAGCAGCCCAGAATCACAAGGGGAGCTGCTCAACCAGAATGCAGATTCCCCGCATAAGAAGAAAGAAAATGAGAAAGAGAGGAAAGGAAAAATGTAAAGAAAGAAGAGGGAGGGAGGGAGAGAAGAAACGAAGGAAGGAAGGAAGGAGAAAAGATGAAAGGAAGAAAGAAAGGGAAGGAAAGAGGAAGAGAGGGAACAGGAAGGAAGGAGAAGACAGGAGGTTGTTTGTAATTATTATTCCATCTTGATATAATATTCTCACCACCACCACCACCATCATCATCATCTTAACAATCTAAAGCATTTGTTCGGGTGTTGTAGAAGAGTGAGCAGCCTCTGTGCCCAATTGTTGATTCATAGAAGGGCATGTCGTGTTTCTTGTCTGCCAGTCTGAGTCTCTGGTACATGGGAGTCCTCCATGCTACCACATCTCCACCCCTAAGTGTCACCTTCACAAGTGTGACACTTCCTTTTTATTTTGTGATGGACCCATAAAGCATCTTCTCTCTTCTCCCAGCAACCTCAATTTCTAAAGTTGATCAGTGCATCTACAGATTTTGAGGATAGTGGCCCAGAGAGTGATTGGGTTTTTTTTAAGTCTGTGTCCATTTTTAAACCAAAGAACCTCTGTGGGTGTGTGTGTGTGTGTATGTACGCGCGCACGCGTGCGTGGGGCTTTATTATTCTATAGAAGTACTTAGAGCCAGGCACTGCCACCACCTGCTGTGTGGGTTTGGTAAAGGTTTTCCAGAGCTCATGTGGGAACTATTCCCTGTGACCTGGTTCTTACCTGGTTCTGAGACTGACTTGCCAGGGCCACGAGTGGGGTTGGGCCACACACCCACCGACAATTCTCCCAGGACATTTCTTCGGCTCCACTTGAGGCTTCCCACAAGCGAAGGAAGCTGACTCTGGGACATGGTGTGGGAAAAGGACGTCACATTTGACTCAGAGCTACCAATGCATTTGTATCATTCAAGCTAAAACCGTGGCTGCATGGCCAGGAAATAACACAAAGGCATCGCAAAGCCCAGGACACAAGTGATCCAGCACCTTCTCCCTTAGAATATAAACTGTCCTTTACTGCGTTGGGGTTGATGAAGTACTCTGGTGTAGTTTGGCATAAGATCCTTTCTGAGACGACATCGATGGACATGGTAGTTATTTGTAGTTCATATTCCAACTTGATATAATACGCTTACCAAATTATATCCTCTTCCTGCTCCTTATTGTCCTCATCCAGAGTGTGGAAAGTTGCTATCTCATGGAAAGATATTAAGGATTTGTTTCTGTGTGTGTGTGTGTGTGTGTGTGTGTGTGTGTGTGTGTGTGTGTGTGTGTACTACAGAAAGTGGCACAGGGAAAGTTGTTGCGAGTGAGATTAATAGTAAACAGGTTCAGACGTCCATGACAGAAGAGGGTCAGGAGAAGGCCATCTCCTCTCTCCTGAGCACAAAGCTCAAGGACCTTTAGGATTTGGGGTTTGTGGTTGTTTGGGGTTAGGATCTGGGGTTTGTGCTGTTTTCTCTCTCCCCCTCCCATCTCTCTTTGCCTCTCCTCTCCCCTCTTCCCTCTCCTTTCCCTTCTTTTCTCTCCTTTCTCTTCCCTTTCCCCTCTCCCCCCAAATCTGGACTAAGGAGATAATTTCCACATTTATTTGCAAAGCGCCTTCCTTACAAGCAAGAAAGCAGCGTACCACACTGAGGGATGTCACAGTAGTCAAAAAGTTTCCGTGGATTTGTGGTGTAGCACCAGGGACCATTGACGTCACCATCAGGATTTCGGCAGTACTGAAAAATAAATAAATAAAAGGATTTGGGAGGTGGCCCCTGGGGCAGAGTAGGGACACGCTTTCCCGTTCCACATCCGCCTGCTTCTCTGCCATTTTCTTTCTTTCCTTCTTACTGGGTTTTTGGCAAGTTATGTTTGTAACTAACACACAGCCCTTTCGGTTTTCTGCATGATGACACGAGACCCAAGATTCCCATACAGCCTCTGCGATGCCCCGGGTGTCACAGCATCTCTTGTTACATGGAAATGTCTCTTTAGATGTTCCCCAATGGCCTCCACCATTCTCTGATCTCCAGCGAGGAGACAGAGAGGAGTAAGAAGCCTGAAATGCGCGGTGCGGGGTGGACCTTGCGTCTCCTGCGCTCGCTCTGCCAGTTGCACTCCCATTCTGGTACAGGCTTTGTTCCTCTGCAATCTCTCTATAGTTTGCTTCCCTTCCTTGCCCTCGGACTTGCAAGCGCAGTCCACACTGGTTGTCCACAACCCAAAGCACCCAGAATTCTGTTCAGAGCTTGCTTGCTGAGAGGCAGAGCAGGAATCCCAGTGCCTTACGTTACTTTCCAGACCTGCCCGCGGATTGGTCTCTGGGGTGAAGATGGTGTGGCTGTGGGGCTCCTGGGCATCCCACGCCTGGCATGGGGTACCCATCACAGTGGTGGCCCTCGTGCCTCGATACTCTTTGCCATTCCCAAACATGCAGTCTGTAGGAAAGAAAGCGGTAGTTATCTGCCCGCCTTTATGACCAGGTGACCCGGCACCAACACAGTGCCCAGCCTTACATCCTCCAGAACCCTAAGTGCTAGAATCACAGGGAACCCCACCTAGTCTCAGAAGGTTCCAGAAACACTCGCTGGGGTGGACATAACGGTTAGTTTGCAGAATGTTCAGAAGGGAACTCGCCAGGACACGACTAACCTAATCACAGAACACTTTGTACCCTAAGAGGTTGCCCTGTGCCATCCTGAGGACGCCACGTCACAGCCCGGGCGGCTCTCAGGCCATGTGGAGGGCTGGGTACAGCCTGGACGCTTCTACATCTGGAAAAACAAAAACCCTTCCCTCCCTTTTCACCGCCGTATGCTGGTGTTCTGATCGGCCGCTCACTTACCCGGCTTGGGGGTGGCCTGCACGCTGGGGACCTGGGACATGGCTGGCTCCTCCACCAGTCCCCCTCCCGCTTCTGCACATCGTTTCAGGTTGCAGTACTCCCACCGGGTGCTGGGGTCGGTGGTGTAGCACCAGGGGCCCTTGTCAGCATCCGGGTTCCTGCAGTAGTTCATGGTCAAGCCTCTGCAAAGCCCAAGACAACAGGGTCACGGGAGGAAGGGGAATTCACGCCCTCCCGACTGCGCCATAGCCAGTGCCCTGGAATAGAGCGCGAGGAGGAGAAAGGAGAAGGGGACATGGTTGTACACTGGGCTTCCGAGGGCTCGTGAAGGAGTCAGTAAGACATCGAGCAAGGGACATCACAGATGAGGACCTGGGAGACACTAGAGGACCCCCCCTTAGGGGTCCCCACACCCTCACTGTCACAGCTACCGGAATCCTCAGCTCCGGCCTCTCCTTTCAACTCAGTCACCAGCAAACCAGACATGGAAACATAGGCTGAAGGTCAGCCTCAGACCCAAGATGGAGAAAGCCAGCCAGCAAACACCCAAACAGCCAGGCTTCAAAACAGATGCCCCCTCTTCCCTTCCGAGGAAGGGAAAGGCACGCATGTGAAGGGGGGTGTCGTGTTTGATGAGTACACATACCTGTGTGGCACACACTCCTAAGAGGACATATGCCATTTTCCTCACCCTAGAAGCTCTGTGCCACCACCCAGCCTCTGCCAGCCTCCCCAAAGCAAACACTACCAGTTTCTTTTACCATAAGAAGTTTTGTCTCTTCTGGAGCTTTATATAAATGGTTCCCACAGAATACGCACGTTGTTCTGTAGTAGTTTTGAACTCTGTTCCTTTCTATTGCTGAATTTTTTTGTTGTCTGAATAGATGACACACTATTGACTCATTTTCTTATTGCTTAGCTTTCCTAGTTGTTGTAATTTGGGACTATTATTCACAAAGCTGCTCTGTCTACTCTTGCAGATGTCTCTGGTGACTTACATGCAGATTATTATAGGTGAAATATTCAAGACTAGACTGCAGATGGGTAGAAGAGACCCTTGCATATGTCGTGTTATAGGAATCCAGTGCAGTGGTTTCAGAAGAGGTTGTACAACTTCCTATGTAGGCCAATGTGCCAGTTGCACACCCTCTCTTTGCACTCGAATGCTCCTTACAGCTATCTGCCATTTCCCCGGGCCGTCCACTAGCTGTCGTGACCATTACAATTGTTCTTTCTTTCATGGAACGATGGTCAGGTATTTATTGGCCATTTGTACATCTTGCCCTGGGAAATACCTATTCCAATTTCCTGCCTAGTTTTTAATGTGGTTGTCGTCGTTATTAGTGAGTGGGAGAAGAGTGCACATATGTTCCAAATAGAGGTCATTTGTCAAATGTGTGGATGGAGAGAAATTTTTTTTTGAATGAAACTGTTGGGGCCTGGAGTTTGGCCTAGTGGTAGAGGGCTTGCCTAGCATTCATGAAGACCCGGGTTCGATTCCTTGGTACCACATACATAGAAAAAAGCCAGAAGTGATGCTGAGGCTCAAGTGGTAGAGTTCTAATCTTGAGAAAATTCAAAGACAGTGCTCAGGCTCTGAGCTTAAGCTCAGGACTGGCAAAAAGTTGAAACTGTTAGCGCTCAGAGACATGCCAACTTAAAAGAGCCAGGTCCAGACAGTTTCACTATGGAATTCAACAAGGCTTTTAAAGATGAATTAATACACAAACTCTTGAAACTCTTCTGAGAAATAGAAGCAGAAGGAGCCATCCAAAATTCATTTTATGAAGCTGATATCACAGTTATCCCCAAACCAGGGAAAGACCCAACAAAAAAAAGAGAACTACAGACCTATCTCTCTAATGAACACAGATGCAAAACTCCTCAGTAAAATACTAGCCAACAGAATCCAGAAACAAATTTTAAAAATTATACACTATGATCAAGTAGACTTCATCCCACATATGCAAGACTGGTTTAACATTTGCAAATCAACTAATATAGTACATCATATCAATAGAGCTAAGCTTAAGAATCATATGATAACATGATAATTTCTCTGGACACTGAGAAGGCATTTAACAAAATATAGTATCTATTCATGTTGAGATCACTAGAAAAAAATAGGAATAGGAGCTATATTCTTTAAAATAATTAAAGCCACATATGACAAACCTACAGCCAGTATCACTAAATGGAGAAAGACTAGAAACATTTACTTTAAAATCAGGAAAAGACAGAGATGCCCACTCTCTCCATTCTCTTCAGTATAGTGCTGGAACCCTTAGCCAGAGCAATAAGGCAAGAAAAGGACATCAAAGGGATCCACATAAGAAAAGAAATTAAATTATCCCTATTCGCAGATGACATGATCCTATACCTGAACGACCCAATAAATTCTACTCTCAAACTCCTAGAACTAATAAATCACTTTGGCAAAGTGGCAGGACACAAAATTAACCTGCAAAAGTCAGTGGCCTTCTTGTACACCAACAATACACAAACAGAAGCGAAATCAAGAAAATGATCCCATTTGCAATATCCCCCAAAAGAATAATATTTAGAAATTAACTTAACCAAAGATGTAAAGGAATTATTTAATGAAAACTATAAAAGCCTAAAGAAAGAAATTAAAGAGGACACCAGGAAATGGAAAGACATCCCATGCTCATGGATAGGGAGAACCAACATAGTGAAAATGACCATACTGCCAATATTGATATTTTTAGTGGAATCCCCATCAAAATGCCAAAGACATTCTTTACTAAAATAGAACATATAATCCAAAGATTTATAATGAACAAGAAAAGACCTAGACTAGCTAAAACAATTCTAGGCAAAAAGAGCAATGCAGGTGGTATTACAATACCAGACTTCAAACTCTACTATAGAGCCATAATAACAAAAACAGCATGGTATTGGCACAAAAACAGACCAGAAGATCAGTGGAACAGAATAAAAGATCCAGAAATAAAACCACATACCTATGGTCAACTTGTATTTGACAAAGGAGCCAAAGATATACAGTGGTACAAACATAGCCTACTCAATTATTGGTGCTGGCAAAACTGGGCAGCCACATGCAGAAAACTAAACATTGATCCTAGCCTTTCTCCATGCGCAAGCATTAACTCAAAGTGGATCAAAGACCTCAATGTCAGACCAGAAACTGTGAAACTGCTACATGATAAAGTAGGAGAGACATTGGAAGTCATAGGCACAGGCAAAAGATTCCTGAACAGAATCCCAGGGTCACAACAGATTGGAGAGAAACTTGATAAATGGGACTACCTAAAAATAAAGTTTCTGCACAGACAAAGGCATGACTACTAAAGTAGAAAGACAGCCAACCAACTAGGAAAAGATATTTACCAATAATACATCAGAATATCCAGTATCTTCAGGGAACTCAAGAAACTAATCTCCCTCAAACCCAACAAACCAATCACTAAATGGGCAAGGGAACTAAAGAGAGACATCAAAAGAAGAGGATAAAAATGGCAAAAGAAAAAGAGAGAAAATGCTCATCATCCATGGTCATAAAGGAAATGCAAATAAAACAACCCTAAGATACCACCTTACCCCAATTAGAATACCAATATTCTGAACTCAGACAACATGCTGGCCGGGTTGCAGAGAAAGAGGAACCCTACTGAACTGCTGGTGGGAATGTAGACTAGTTCAGCCACTCTGGAAAGCAGTGTGGAGGTTTCTTAAAGAACTGAAAATTGACCTTCCCTACGATCCCGCCATACCACTTCTGGGCATCTACCTCGAACATCATAACCCAAGATATGATAAGGACACCTGCTCAGCTATGTTCATCTCTGCACTATTCACAATAGCCAAGAGATGAAAAATAACCCAGATGCCCTACTACAGATAAATGGATACAAAAAATGTGACATATATATATACATACATATATATATATATATATATACACACACACACACACACACACACACAATGGAATTCTACATAGCCAACAGACAAGATAAAATAATGGCATTTGCTGGGAAGTGGATGAAACTAGAGCAAATCATATTGAGTGAGGTAAGTCAAGACCTAAGGAACACAAGGCGCATGGTCTCCTTAATATGTGGATATTAGATCCAAACAGTACAAGAGCGAGGACTCAATATTTGGGTACCCAGGATTATGCAGATGGTCTTGGGGATATGAACATAATTACGTAGACATAAAAATCTATGATGGGATATATATAGACATAATGTTATAATATGGATTGATATGTATCTATGACATGCAAACCCTCAGCTTAATTTTAATTACGTTCTAAACTCTATGTGCCAGTGATTGCATATAGAGATTCCCTTCTTGAAGGCTTGTTTGTTAAATAGAACATTTGAAATATGATGTAAAAATCAGTGTTAATACAATCTTTTAAAATAAACAAATAAATACCAAAAAAACTTGGAACTGTTTTAAGCTTGTAGACTTCCAGGAGAGATCTCAGGGATCTCCAGATCTTCAGACTATATTCTGAGAACTGTTATCTCAAATTATTGACTACAAACTTACAGAGCCCTTACAAAAGACTTCATCAGGAACCCGATTTGGTATGCTGTACTTTTTATTATTCTGCTCAAAACATTTTAAAATTCCTTTGTGATTTCTTCTTTGAGGCATAGATTGTTTAGATATGTGTTAAGTTCCAAAGATTTGGGGGATTTTCTAAATTCATTACTTGTATGAAAAAAAAAGTCCCTAATTCAAGAGTGATGTTATTTTAATTTTTCCATAAGTACAGAGACTTATTTTTCTTTTGCAATCTTGGGCAGGACCTCACATTTGCATACTTATTCAGCTTGCTTGCTGCATTGTTGTTCTACCACTTAAGCCAGGTTTACTTTTTGCTGACTACTTTGGAGATGGAGTCTCAAGGACATTTTTTGGCTAGGCTGGCCTTGAATTACGATCTACCAGGTCTGAGCTTCTAGAGTAGCTAGGATAAAGGAATACATTTCTGATACCTGGCAACAAAGACTTTTTTTGGAGCTGGGATGTGACCTAGTGGTAGAATGTTTGCCTACCATGCATGAAGCCCTGGGTTCGATTTCTTGGTACCACATACTCAGAAAAAGCTGGAAATGGTACTGTGGCTCAAGTGGTAGAGTGCTATCCTTCAGTAAAAAGTGTCCAAGGACAGTGCCTAGGCCCTGAGTTCAAGCCCCAGGACTGGCAAAAAAAGGAAAAGACTTTTTTGTGTGGTAAGCATGTAGCTCAGGTGACTGCCTCTTTCTCACTGGAAGAGACTCCATGGCTGGCATAGCCTTGGAACTTGATATTTTGCTTTTAAATGTCTGTGTCTTCTCTCTGATTTTTTTTTGTTTAATTGTCCATTTATATTTTGTTTTGGGAAGATTTATAAATAACGGAAGGAAAAAAATGGGGAAAATATTTAGCTAGACTTATAGACTCAATCCATCTCAATCCTTAGTTCTTGCCTCCTCTAACTGAGGTTCTGTTGTTAGGACACATTATTAGACCTAACAATGCTTTGTCCTTATGCGGTGTCCTTGGTGCTATTTCTTATCCTAAAATCTACTAGATACCAGCAAAGCCACTCCTTCTTTTGATTCTCGGTTTCCTCACCCATCATTTTCACCACTTCAGTTTTTATCTTACGCCAGTCCTTTTACCCTCCTGGCACTGTTTACCCTTAAGACCCAGTGAGCCCAGGAAGGTGAAGGTTCAGATAGAAATACTGATTCGTGTCCTGAGGCATGATGGCAGGTACTTAGTTCCCTTCAGTGCCTTGAGGCTGGAATGACAGAAGCCCAAAGACCTAGTAAGCGGTGGGGAATGGTGCTGTCCTCAACGATGGCCACGTGTTCTTCTGAGCTTCTCACTAGTACAGACTCAGCTCCTCCCTGCTTTGCCCCCAACCCCGCTTCCACAAAGCTACTCAGGAAAGAAAACCATCCTGGCGCCTCTCTTCTCTCAGACCTTTTGCTGACAGACAAGACCCCTGAGAAAAGGTGGCTCCCACTCTAGACCTGAGAAACGCTGGCTGTGAGACGCTAGGTGAAAGCATATCTCATGTAACTGTCAGTTCCGTCAGCTCCTGCCTCGCTCGTGACTGACATCAGAGACGTACGCATTTGGGAACTTGTCTGGGGTCTTGTCGTGCCGGTGCGGAGTCATCGTCCGCCAGGACTGACACTTCTTCCCCGTGATGGTGGTGGAGGAGGTGCCTCGGTAGCTCTGCCCGTTGCCCTCGTAGCACTCCTGGACGACAGGGGTTTGCTCAGGTGGCGCTGAAGTGGAAACAGAAGAGATCAGGCAGCGGAAGGACGGGAAGACAGACCTGACGGGCCATGTACGACAAAGCAGTCCAGTCAGCGCTGGGAAACAGCACAGTGGCTCTCGCCTCTGTGGCCCGTGAAAAACAAAGCTAATGTGATGCACAGAGCTAGACCCACGCAGGAACGGACACTGACCTAGGGCTAAGAGTGAGGGTGTCACGAATGAAACAGGAGGCAGGGGAAACACAAAGGAGCCCTCACAACCAGCCTGACTTACAGAAGGTTCAGTCAGAAGCCACATCCGAGAGCCTGTGACCCCTTCACTGGCATACTCTGAGCCATGAACAAACCAAGGCCATTTAAAACTGCATTTAAAAATGCAGTCATAGCCGGGCATGGTGGCTCACGCCTGTCATCCTAGCTACTCAGGAGGCTGAGATCTGAAGATCAAGGTTCAAAGCCAGCCTGGGCACAAAAGGACCTGAGACTCTTCCCTCTAATCAACCCCTAGAAAATGGGAAGTGGGGCTTGGCTCAAGGGTAGGGTGGTAGCCTTGAGCTGAAGAGCTCAGGGACAACACCCAGGCCGAAAATTCAGCCATAAGGAACATGTTCTCCACCCGCACCCCCGGCCCCCCACCCCTGTTCTTACCCGAGGTGTCCAGATGGTCTGAGGTGGTGGGGAAGGACTCGCAGGAGGGGATGGCGCAGTGCTCCCACCTCACCTCCCTGTTGGTCGTGTAACACCAGGGAGCCGTTTCCCCATCAGGGTTCCGACAGTAGTTCTCATCCAAACCTCTGCAAAACAAGTGCAGCCCTTCAGGAAGGCGAGAGCGGTCAGGTGCGGGTGGCCGCGGTGACAGGTGCCTGTCTACTTCGTGCTCCACTATCACTCCCTGGCGGCGAGGCTGGGAGGAAGGCTGAGCAGAACTTAGGAGCCCAGGGAGTTATGGCCCCGCGCTCCCCTGACTAACACAAGACCTAGCCCTCTGGTGGGCACTGTGTTGTCTACTGGAAACAGAATAGGCCTTTTCCGTGCTTCTCTTAGGCCCGGGGCATAGGCGCTGCCATGGGGGGCTTGTTCCATTGGGAAATGGTTAGTTGTCATGGTTGTCGGGCCCCACCTCAGAAGTTTCTGGATGTAGTAGATGGCGGGGAGGTAAGGCCCCAGAATTTGCTACCAGTAGGAGACACCACACTTCGGAAAGGACAGCGGTTGAAGCAAAATGCTCTTGCGAAGGACCCAATCATGTTCCCCGCTGAGGGCTTTGGTCCTGGGTTCCCTGCTGTAGCCACCCAGACAAGTGCCAGGAGTCCCCGAACACGGCTGTGGACAGGAAGGGGGCGGGAGACGCACTTGCAGGGGAAGTTCTCCGGGGTCCTGTTGTGTTCATGAGGGGACTGTTCACTCCAGCGCTGGCACGTGTGCCCAGACACCGTGACCGACACCTTCCCTCGGTAGCTTTCACCCCTTCCCTTCAGACACTGGTACGTTGGACCAGAAGGCGGGGGTGTCGCTTGAAGAGAAAACATAAACAGATTATAATGAATCATTTTCATGGCGTGCACAGATTGGTGGTGGAGGAGGCTGGATGGCACAGCCTGCCTTGTTGTCCTGTTGGAAAACCGGGCACTTAAAAGAAGGCAGTTTGGTAAACTCTATGTCTGTGACACCATGTCACCAGGAACTTGTCCAGGAATAAGCTCTTGGGGCAACTGCCGGTTCTTTCTGTGATCAGTTCGTGGTGAATGGGAGGTACCCTGTGTGTCCCCCAACCCGCCTCAACTCCTTAGCCCAGCTTTATCATGAAGACATGCTGCATGACACCCTGTGCCCCACACAGCCCCACGATGGAGGAAGAGTCCAGGGGAAAAGGCCAAAAATGTCTGTAAGGAAAGAGGGTGTGCTCAGAAGCTGACATGCTCTTGAAGAGAAAAGTGAAAGAAGAGAAGAGAAGCTGACGTTCATAGTGACAGTGATGGTCAAAATCCATGGAATGCAAGGACTCCCACCAGAGCAAAAGAAGGGAGCTTCCGTGCGTCCTCGTACCTCCTCACCGGCTACCCGCCCAGGATCCCGTTCAAATTCTCAGAGAAGGAACCTACTATTAAATCGTCTCCTCCACTTCGCTTTTGTGTGTGGTGGGAGGGGATTTGTGTGGCTAGAACTGGGTCTGGGCGCTGTCCCTCAGCTCTTTAGCTCAAGGCTCCCACCCTGCCCCTGGGCCTGGGTGTTGTTCCTGAGCTCTTCAGCTCAAGGCTGCCATCCTACCCTTGAGCCAGGCCCCACTTCCCATTTTGTAGAGGTTAATTGGAGATAAGAGTCTCTGGTCCTTTTGTGCCTGGGTTGGCTATGAACCTTGATCCTCAGATCTCAGCCTACTGAGTAGCTGGGATGACAGGCGTGAGCCACTTCACTTTAACCAGGTCTTTCACGTCATCTTCTTCTGAACTCTGTTTTCCCACAGCTCCCTGAGTTGGATACTGAAACACTAGATGCCCACGGACAACTTCCTGTAGACAATACCTAGAAAGAACTCTGCCTAGTATCGAGGTCTGAGAGCATGCACGAAGCTGCCCTGGAGCAGAGCTGTCCTCTGGGAACCTGAGATGGGGTTTCCAGTGTGCTCTGATAGGGGAAAAACAAAATTTATAAACCAAATGGATGCTCTGAAATTGAAATCGATACTCCAATAGAAATTGAACGGTCGGGAGCATAGCCTAGTGGTAGAGTGCTTGCTTAGCACACACGAAGCCCTGGGTACCACATACTCAGAAAAAGCCAGAAGTGGTGCTGTGGCTCAAGTGTCCAAGGAACAAAAAGTGTCCAAGGACAGTGCTCAGGCCCTGAGTTCAAGCCCCAGAACTGGCAAAGAAAGAAAGAAGGGAGGAGGGAGGGAGGGAAGGAGGAAGGAAGGAAGGAAGGAAGGAAGGAAGGAAGGAAGGAAGGAAGGAAGGAAGGAAGGAAGGAAGGAAGAAATCAATGCTCTCATAGGTACCTAGATTAGCCAGTAGACTGTTTTTAAAGAACAGTAAAATAAAAGGTATTGATACCCCACAGAGGTATGGGCCACTTTTTAGTCCATGTTTCAGGAGTTTTTGTGCCTCTTCCCCAGCCCGTGGGCCAGTGGGAACACGGTCACCCATGGGGCCACACTCACTGCATCGGGGAATGTCACAGAGTTCCCAGCGCTTGTTGGGGTCGGTGGTAAAACACCACGGGCGAGGCTCCCCATCAGGGTTCCGACAGTAATTCATCTTCAAGTTCTTGTTTGGAAATCTGGATGGATGAGAAGGATTTCAATAGCCCCGAGCATTCACATTCGTAGAACAGCAGCTCTGATGACCAGCAAGCACTGAGTGCCCACTGAGCGCTAGGCACACTCTGAAACCCAAGCTGCTGACCCTGGACCATGCTGCGAATCGCCACAACATAGCCTGGCAAGGAAACACGAGCTTTGAAATCCCACATCATTCAATTCCCTCTTGAGGCCCTGCCAAACAGTGACAATAGGAGGGCATGGCCGGCCTCAGGTCTGAAACTTACTTAGAAGGAAGGTAGCCATGAGCGTGAGGGGTCTGAGAGTCCCAGGCCTGACAGTCGCGTCCAGACATGGTCTTGGAGATTTTGCCTTCATAGTTCTCTCCGCTGCAGTGCATGCACTCCTCTGCACAGTGCAGGAGGATGGGAAAGGAGGAAGAAAGAACGGAAATATTGACATAAAAGAGGGTAGGAGCTGGATGCCAGGTGGCTAACGCCTATCAGCCTAGCTACTCAGGAAGCTGAAATCGGAGGATTGCGGTTGGTTCATAGCCAACCAGGGCAAAAAGTCTGTGGGAGTCTTATTTCCAGTTAACCACAGCGAGCCAGAAGTGGAGCTGTGGCTCAAGTGGTAGAGCATTAGCCTTGAGCATAAAAACTCGGGGACAGTGCCTAAGCCCAGGATTCAAGCCTCATGAGAAAAAGAAGGAAAAGGAGGAGAAAGAAAAGGAGGAGGAGGAGGAAGAGGAGAAGGAGAAGAGGAGGAGGAGGAGGAGGAGGAAGAGGAAGAAGAAGAAGAAGAAGAAGAAGAAGAAGAAGAAGAAGAAGAAGAAGAAGAAGAAGAGGAAGAGGAAGAGGAAGAGGAAGAGGAAGAAGAGGAAGAGGAAGAGGAAGAGGAAGAGGAAGAAGAAGAAGAGGAAGAAGAGGAAGAGGAGGAGGAGGAGGAGGAGGAGGAGGAGGAGGAGGAGGCTGCGCAAGGTAGAAAAAGATAAAAGGAACTCGAATCCCTCCAGATATAGCTCAAGTCTACTTTCCACTTGCTTGTAAACCATTTCCAAGAGTCACTTTGCCTTGGAGACTCAGAATGCTCTACTACAATCCAAAACACTTCCCCCTTTGTCAAGTGGTGTAATTAGCCACATAGGTCAATGCCAGCTTGCTTATGATAGTCATGATTGATACAAAAGCCATGCGTGCATGGTGTTTCTCTTCTAGGTGGTACTAGGGTCTGAACTCGGGACTTGGCACTTGCTGACAGCTATCCTACTAATCGAGCTATGCCTCTAGTCCTCTTGGCATTTTTAGATTATTTTCTAGGTTTTGCTCAAGGCCAGCCTTAAACCATGAGCCTCCTTCCTGTGCCTCCTAAGTAACTGGGATGACAGGTGCATGGTACCCTAGCTTACTGACTGAGACAGGTCTTGCTAACTTTTTGCTCAAGCTAGCCTCAAACCACAATCCTTCCAGTCTCTCTCCATCTTCTCAGTAGCTAGATTACAGTCATATTCATGGCCGAATAACCTACAATACTATCCAAAATAAGGCATCTCCATTATTCAGATAAATGAGGGAGATGTGAGGCGTTGTCATTTGCTGCAACATCCACATTGCCACACAAATCCCACCTGTGTCAATTCTCTTTAGTCTAATAAATGTACTTAGAAATATGAATTGAAGGCAATTTTTTCCTATTTTCAACTTGACCTTTAATGTATACACTTAAATTAATAAATCCATTAAAATAAAGATTACTGGCTGGGTATGGAGGCCACATCTGTAATCCCAGCTACAGAAAAGCTGAAGTTAGGAGGATCTTGGTTTGAGACTAGTGTTGGCACAGAGTGCATGAGGTCTCATCTCAGCGTGTTGGTTGACACCTACCATCCCAGGTACTTGGGAAACACAAAAAAGAGGATCATGGTCCAGGGAGCCCAGGGAAGCATTCAAGGTACCAAATGCAAAAGTTAATTAAGGCAAAGAGATGAGAATCATGCCCAAGTGGTAGGGTACCACTCAACCAACTGTGAGGGCCTGGATTTCAACTCTAGCTCTACTTTTAAACAGATGTAAGATGGCTAATAGAAAAGCTGGCTCATTATCTATCTTTAACTAAACCATGAGATCATACATATTAATATTATTTGCTTGAATTTTCATGGTCTAATAAGCTATTCAATTACAAACATTTGGAGTTTTGCACTATGTGAGTACTTTGAGACTAAGAAGTTTAGGTCTAATTTTATGTTTATACATGCTGGGATCATTCTAATAAAAATAATTCAGCTCAAGCCGGGCATGGTAGCTCACACCTGTAATCCTAGCTACTCAGGAGGCTGAGATCTGAGGATCAATGTTCAAAGCCAGCCTGGGCACCAAAGGACCTGAGACTCTTATCTCCAATTAACCTCTAGAAAATGGGAAGTGGGGCTTGGCTCAAGGATAGGACAGTAGCCTTAAGCTAAAGAACTCAAGGTCCAGAGTTCAAGCCCCATGACCCCTCTCCCCCCACACACAAATTCAGGTCAACAGTGGAGAACAGAATGAAGTTTTCTTCTTTCCCAAGATGTGAATTCGGCACTCCACTTCGTAATATGAGACATTAATTGGGTTTTAAATAATATCTCTGGGAATTGCATTCCATGACAGACAACTGAGAAGTGGAATTGTGGCTCAGCCTTTTGCACCAGCCTTGAGCAAAAAAAGCCGAGCAAGAGCACAAGGCCTTGAGTTTAAGCCCCAGCAGCAGCACAAAGTAAGACTGTTCATGGCCCAGAAAGAACTGATGCAATGTGGGCCGGGAGTTTGGCCTAGTGGTTAAAGTGCTTGCCTAGCATGCATGAGGACCCGGGTTCGATTCCTTGGTACCAGATACACAGAAAAGGCTGGAAGTGGTGCTGAGGCTCAAGTGTAGAGCTCTAGCCTTGAGAAAGCCCAAGGACAGTGCTCAGGCCCTGAGCTCAAGCCCAGGACTGGCAAAAAAAAAAAAAAAAAAAAAAAAAAAAGGACTGATGCAATGTATCTTAATGGAGGAAGATAGCAGTGAAGCCACTATCCAGTGGGATAGAGCCCTGGTTTCTGTCCCCAACGTTGCAAAATACAAATAAATATATATATATTTTTTGCCACTCCTGGGCTTGAGCTCAGGGCCTGAGCACTGTCCTTGGGCTTTCTCAAGGCTACCACTTGAGCCACATCACCACTTCTGGCTTTTTCTATGTATGTGGTACCGAGGAATCGAACCTGGATCTTCATGCATGCTAGGCAAGCACTCTACCACTAGGCCAAACTCCAGGCCCCAAAATAAATAGAATCATTTTTTTAAAGAATTCAAAATAGATACATTGCAGGGGAAGGGCGGGTGGCAAGGGTTTTCTAGAGCCTCTGCTGACCTTCGCATTCTGGAATGTCGCAGTAGTCGTATCTCTTCTCGGGGTCTGTGGTGTAGCACCAGGGGCCCTCATTGTCATTGTCTGGGTTTCTGCAGTAGTTCTCCTCCAGGCCCTCAGTCGGGAACTTCTCGGGTGTGTAGCTGTGGGACAGAAAATGCGTGCCTTGCCCTCTGAAGGCGGCAAGTCTGCAGGAGGCGCTGTCCCCCGGTTGGCTGGCGGGCTAGGCCGGCCTCCCTGTGCTTTATACTGGGTTGTGAGGTCCTTCCTTTCACTGACATGCTGTTTCCTTGCTTCTTGGGGGCTGGGGGGAGCAGATAGGAGAAATACAGGCCTCGGACGCCTACTTTTCATCAGAGGCTGTCACTCCCAGTAAGAATCATAGTAGTTTAGGCCAGACACAGGCAGTCACAGCTACTCAGGAGGCTGAGACCTGATCTGAGGAGTGCAATTCAAAGCCAACCTGCGCAGCAAAGTTCATGAGACTCTTTGCCTCATTAACAGGAAAACAAAACAAAACAAAACAACAAAACAGAAGTATTAGATCATGAGCCTTGGAGTGAAAAAGACAAGTGGGAATATGAGGTCCCGAGTTTAAGCCTCAGCATAAAAATAATTGGCTAATTAATTAAAAGGCACAAGAACTTGAGGTATAGAGAGGCAGGAGGTTCCCGTCTTCCTCTCCTGGGAGAACCTCACCAGCACAGGACCTCGCTTCCCTGAGAGATGAACTAGGTCATTGTGAATGCTCTGACCTGAGATTCCAGCCGCCAGGGCATCGTTTACTTCATGTAATGGGGAATGTGACACCTACCCATCTCACAGGGAAGCAGCAAACAAAATTTGTCTGATAAGCTTCATGACAGAAAATGTAATGTTATCTGTCACCAAACTGGGGACTGTACAAACAGAAAGACATGACAGTATAGCAAACCATATTTCATATGCTACTTTTTCCTGTGCATATAGTATGTTCTTATGTGCTGGTGTCTAGATGACCTTGCCAGGCTTGGTTGAGACATGCCCTAAACTCTATCACCTTTGGTCCTTTCTCAACGTGGCCTTCAATTTATTATTGTGTTGTTCTTTTCACCAGGCCACCTTCTATGTCTTAATTCTAGAAAATTCTACAAACAATCTACAGAAAGCATCTGTCCTGTAAGGAACTTAGCTAATTTACCTCTACACTGGAATATCCTCTCTGCTGCTACCCACACATTCTCTTTTGATTCAGAGGTAATGGGGTTATTTCAAGTACAGTTGGTGACCCCAAAGAGAGAAGAGATTCTTACTTGGGTCTGTGTGGGGATGTGGCACTCCATTTTTGACAGGGAACGCCACTCTTGGTCTTCGCCATGGTCCCTCTGTAGCTCTTCCCGTTGCCAGTCTTGCACTCTGCAAGATACACTGAAAGAAGCCGGCACAGTGGTTGGAAATGCAACAAGCAACCATGTCTGACAGGCACGAATCACCACACCTGGCTTGCTTGTTGAGATGAGGATGTTACATTTTGCTCAGGCTGGACTTGAACTGTGAGCCTTCTGATCTTTGTCTCTCCGATAGCTGGGGTGACAGGTGAGAGCCCCTGCAGCCAGCCTAGTCAAGTTTTTTGATGCACTGACCATGTGTCTGGGAAAAACACTCCTAAGGTACCTCTTAACACCCCAATGCCTTGAATGAGGGCCATGCCTGCAGAGGCTCAGCACGTGGCTCTGGGGTCACATGGACATGGTGGCAGGTGTCATCTTACACCAACAGTTCCCAGGAGCCTCTCCGTGCAGGTTACCCCCAGAGGGCCCATATATCCCCTAGCAAAGAAGCAAAGACTGAACACTGACTGACTTTTGACTTTTCGCCTTGCTCTTGTTTGTATGTACCTGCCGAAGTTTATATAACCTTTCACTCCCTGGAAAACAAGCAGTTCAAGCCTCCAAACTTCAGACTTCAAACCAAGCCCAGCTGTTCCCCCCTGCTCTTGATGGTTAACCATTTACAAGTGACATATTTCAATGTTAGCATTTGTGGAGAAGATCCCACTGACTCCCTCTAAAAACACATATGAAGCCTACTGAAATCCAGACCAGTAGGTCTACACAAAAAGATTCTACACTTTAGGGGCCGGGAGTTTGGCCTAGTGGTAGAGTGCTTGCCTCGCATGCACGAAGAGCCGGGTTCGATTCCTTGGTACCACATACATAGAAAAAAAGCTGGAAGTGGTGCTGAGGCTCAAGTGGTAGAGTGCTAAGCCTTGAGAAAGTCCAAGGACAGTGCTCAGATCCTGAGACCAAGCCCAGGACTGGCAAAAAAAAAAAAAAAAAGATTCTACATTTTAAAGGAAACTCTGAAAAAGGAACTCATTTTTTTGCACATTTCCAGTAGACAATATTGCAAGCCATGTGTTGGTAGTTTGTGTCTGTAATCCTAGCTCCTCGGGGCGGGGGGGGCGGGGGGGAATGAGATCTGAGGATCTTGGTTCAAAGCCAGCCTGGGCAGGAAAGTCTGCAAGACCATTATCTCCAATAAAAGACCAAAAAAGTCAGAAGTGGTGTGGTAGTTCCAGTGGTAGAGTGTGATAGCCTTGAGCAAAAGAAGCTTAAGGACAGTGCCCAGGCCCTGAGGTTAAGCTCTAGGAGGGCTTTCAGGTTACAGAGACAGAAAAAGAAAATCAAAGATGTAAAGTGGCAGACTCACTCTCACACAGCAGGTGACAAGGCAATACTGTCCTTACCCAGAATTCAATCACTCTACCCTCCAGGGCCTCATTGACTGAAGCCCTCAACTAGAGGGGAGGGGCAGCAGAGGGAGAAAAGGAAGGATTCCCACTCACCTCTCTTTTCAAACAGAACAACATCCCTCATCCTGATGACTGCAGAAGACTTGCTGTTTTCAGCCATGATCACACATTGCTGCTCTTTGCTGTGGTATTGGAATGACCTGCAGAAGAGTCAGCAGACACCATGAAGCCTTTCCTGGATGGATAACAAACCTTGGGGAGGAAGAGGATGCTTGAAAGGTAATTGGGTCTCTCTATGGCTCCGTGAAGCTGGAACCATCGTCGTTGCATTGATTGGGCGTGGTCTGAAAGTGAATTCTTCAACACCACAGCCACTCTTGTTTCTCAAACCTTTACCCTCTCTCTCTCCTTCCCTCCCTCCCCCTCTAGTTTTTTCTCTCTCCAAATTTCCTCTATTTCAATTACTGTCTTTCTGTCTTCACTCATTTCCTTTTTTTTTCTTACTCATTTCATGTTTATGTGAATACTGTGGCTTTGATTCAAGGCTTGGTGCTCATTTGCCTTTCTTGCTCACAGCTGGTGCTCCGCCCCTCAAGCCACACCCACAGCCGGGTTTTTGGTGGTTAATTAGAGATAGAGCCCTATAGACTTTTCTGTTCAGCTGGTTTCCAACAGCTGTCCTCCAGGTCTCAGCTTCCTGCACGCACACTACTTCATTCATTTTCCTTAGTGCTGGATATTTATTTTGTGATGAATACAGTCTGCCTATTTGAGCTCCAGAATCCCTACTTCCCCTTTTTCTTTTTGGCTCTGTAGTCTACTCCTCCCCTTCCACCTCCACTGTGCTTCCTACTCCTCCATCTGTGCCAAAACTCATGGGGAGGCCTTGTCCCAGTGTAACAGTGCTGGGTGCGGGCCCTTTAAGAGCTGGTGAGAACATTGAGAAAGAGGAGGAAAGTCTTGCTCTATTTGACTCCATGTATTGAAACTCCAATTCCTTCCAACCAGTGCAGGCGGCATAAAGCAGGACTGCCGTCCTGCCTTCTCTTGCACACCTGCTTCCCCTTTCACATTTCACCACGTAGCCCTTGTGGAGTGCAGTTGCCTGGGCTTAAACTTGCAGCCTCCAGAACCACCCACTTAATAAAATTCTTTCCTTTGTAAATGACCCAGCCACCAAAAACAAAGGAAGAACCTCTCCCCCTCCTTTCCTTGTCTGTGTGGCCCTGCTGTGTGCTGCCTCCTGCTCAGCCTGCTGTTCAAGACCCCTGCTCTGACACCTGCAGCATCCCCAGCTGCATGAAGTCTCTGGGTTAATGAGTTTGGTTTGGCATGGTTCCTATCAGACAGTCAGTGTCTCTCCCCGCCCTGAAGACCTCCCCGCCTTATCTGTGTTTTCTCAGTGTCCAGCTCACCCGGTTCCCCACAAGTTCCTGTCTCGAGTCTAGCAGTGTTTCTTTCCTCTGCACCTCTACCACGCATGCGTCAGTATGCCCTCAGCAATGCCCGCACTAGCTGCCTCAAAAACACCTTATTTCTGCTTTCATTAGCTACACTATAAACCAAAAGGGCCTCAAACGCAAATCTTTTCTTTTCCTCGGCTTTGTGTAGGGCACTTTTATTTATGTGAGTCCTGTAAGGATTTGGGATGGTAGCGTTAAAAAGTAGTAGAGGCACCATGCCCGTAATCCTAGCTACTTGGGAGGTGGATATCTGAGGATCATGGTTCAGAGCCAGAAGGGGAGATGTAGCTCAGTGAACAGATCACCAGCAGTGAGTGGAAAAGCTAAGCAAGAGATGAAGCCCTGAGATCCAGTCCCAGTACTGGCATCAAAAAAACGTTCAGCCTGGAGCTCGTGTTAATGTGCACATCAGGTATAAACATCAAAAACTTCCTTTCATGGCATTTTTCTAAGGGAAACTTTCAGAAAAAGGGCTTCCGATCTTGTGAGAAAACACTTTCAAACCCCCTCCTTCTGCTGCGCCGCCACTTGCACTGCGCCTCCACTTTGGGTTTTTAGAGTGGCTAATTGGCTATCAGAGTCTCACTGACTTTCTTGCCTGGGCTTACTTTGAACTGTGATTCTTAAATCTCAGCCTCTTGAGTCGCTAGGATTATAGATGTGAGCCAGTGGCCCCTGGCTTGTTTTTGTTAATGGGTCCCTGAGAAAATGTCTTGCCACCAGAGCAGCAGTGTGAAGGGACAGTTGTGTGGCATTGGAACCGCTGCGTGTGTGCACTGGCTGTGGTGGGTGTATGTGGCAAGTACCTGCAGGTGAAGTCTGTCTCCGCCTCACAGAGGTTTGCACACTCGGCTACACTGCTGGCCCCTAGGCTCTTCTTGGTGATGCTGAACACCGAAGCCCCCTGAGTGCTCACATAGTCATCCAGAGAGCCTCCTTGGCCTGAAAGCAGAAGATCAAAGGGGAGCCACTGAGAAAATTTGTCCACATCGTTGTTAATTAAGCTAGTGGCTTTACCTAGTCCAAGCCAAGCTTGTGGCTTTTGTGGAAGCTACTGAGTCACCGGAAATCACAATGTATAGCCTGGAAAACAGTTTCCATCCGTAGATTGCAATACAGAAGAAACAGACTACCTGCTTAGCAGATTCCAGCTATGTAATGGCCTCTGTGTTATTACACGAATGAATAAGAAACTCAGGAAGATTTCATTTTTATCTGCTGGCTGTTGACTGCCATGTCAGGGTCAACCTGCTGTAACAACTGTCTTCTCCAAATGCATCTTGATTCTCCACTCCTTGGGTATAAGTCAAACTTGGAGTCTCTTATTTGACACATTTGTCCATGTGAGTGGTTCTGGTGTTTCAGGGAAAATTACTAAAAAATCAGAGCCTGAAAGGGTGACCAAATGCAACCATGGTACTCATTAGACACTATGTTGAAAATGAACTATAAAACTTGTGGGTGAGGCTGGGTGCGGTGGCTCACGCCTGTAATCCTAGCTACTCAGGGGGCTGAGATCTGAGGATCAAGGTTCAAAGCCAGCCCGGGCACAAAAGGACCTGAGACTCTGATCTCCAGTTAACTTCTAGAAAAAGGGAAGTGGATCTTGGCTCAAGGGTAGGGCCTTGAGCTGAAGAGGTCAGGGACAGCGCCCAGGCCTGAGTTCAAGCCCCATGACCCACAATAAAATAAAATAAAATAAAAAACTTGTGGGCAAAGATGAGAGGGGAAAACAGAGAGAAAGGGAAAGGGCGACATTGTCTGAAAGGAAATGTATTCCTTCCTTGACTTATATAAGCGTGACCCCTCTGTACATTGCCCTTGTAGTAACAACTTTTTTGTGATAGTTGTGGGGCTTGAACTCAGGACCTGGCTGCTATCCATGAGCTTTTTTGCTCAAGGCTAGTGCTCTACCACTTCGAGCCACAGATGCTGCTTCCAGTTTTTGAGTGGTTTCTTGGATACAAGAGTTTCATGGACTTTCCTACTCAGGCTGGCTTCAAGGGGAGGAAAAATATATTTGCCTAAGACAAATATTGGGCTGGCCTTCTCTGGAGACAAAATGGACAGAACATGGACAGGGCCTACAGGGTGGCTGCACACTAGGGGCTCCTGTCCCCGCCCCTGGGGTCCCCCACTGCTGGGTGTCTTCCAAGTTTGGAGACTCTGTTTTCTTCTTTCCCTCTACTGTCGGTGGCTTTCACAGGAATGAGGGGCCAAAAAGGTTAATAGTAAGAAGATAGCAGTGTTTCCACGGGGTTAGGCAATCTCAGAACCTTGACCACTTAGGGCGGTACTGGGACCAAGGCCAGACTGAGTGGGTCAAAGAGTGATCAGGACAGTAAAGGAAAACACAGGGAAAGACAATATGTTAACACAGATCATCGCCAAAGCCCCCTGCCCCACCATTTGCTGTTTCATCTTCCTGTAATCTAGGATACCCCAAACCAGATGGATATATATTATATACAATCTGTATAATAGAGAGATGTATAGACTATAGAATGGATAGTTGGCAAATACATTAAAACCTTTATAAGACAAATTGAGACTTAATTATGGTGAAATAGATTATGGAAGAGTATGTGTCTTTACCTTCCTTTTCTTTCTTTAAATCACAATTTGAACTCTTGTTGTCAAGAAGAATTATGCTTTGGTAAATTCTATAGATTAGTGTGTGACTTGAAAAGCAGACAATACGTTTATGAAGTGTACTCTATAGAATAAAGTTAACTTTTGTAAAGAATTCTTGGAAGGTGAGCCAGGGCAGACAATACAGGATATTTAAAATGAAGCTTTCCCCCCATTTATATCAACATTATGTTAGCTTTAATTATGCCACATCATCATATTTTGTAGTGCAGAGCTGCTAGGATCATCCTACAAGTTGAAGCCCTGTGGAAATATCCAAAAGGAAAATTAATTGCTTCTTTTACATTTAAAATATTCCCCCCCAATATTTTTCTTCTTGTTTCTCTTCTTTTGATACAATTTTTGATAAAGAAATGTTGAACACATCTTTAGTAGGACAGATTTTTTTTTATTATAGTTTAAATGTGAGAGCTTATCACTATCAAAGTGGTACATTTGATGTGAGTATAAGTTGCTTTCTTCAATCATGGTGTACGTTCAATCCATGATTGTAAACTTGTATGTTTAAAAGAGAAGATGGTAGGTTGTGAAATGGAAGATTTTTTACGCTTTTTTTTTTTTTTTTTGCCAGTCCTGGAGACTGAGCTCAGGGCTTGAGCACTGTCCTTGGACTTTCTCAAGGCTAGAGCTCTACCACTTGAGCCTCAGCACCATATCCAGCTTTTTTCTAAGTATGTGGTACTTAGGTGTCAAACCCAGGTCTTCATGCATGCTAGGCAAACACTCTACCACTAGGCCAAACCCCTGGTCCCATAATGGAAGATTTTTATCCACCCCTCACTGAGGATAGCTGTAAAAGAATTTGTTTTCTCTCATTTCAGCACACTGGTATGATAAAAATCATTTTTCTATAGAAAATGAGAGTATTTTCCTTTCAATGAGTTTAATGAGAGAATTTCCCCTCTCGCTTAGCTAAACATGTGTTAACCTTGTTGCAGGAAGGTTTTTCCTGATGTGCACAGCCCTACTTTCCATGGGCTGAAAGAGGACACTGATAACTCCCCCCAAAGAATTTTCTTTCTTTTCATCTTTTCCTGCTCTGAATTTTTTTATCATTCTTTGAGTGGTTCCCACTAAATTCAAATATATCTAACCAGAAATGACCACTTGTTAACTTTGCCTGGTGACTTACAGATTGAATTTCAAGCATGGGGACATAAAGAACCATTACCTATCATACTTTGCATATGAAATGTTCAAAACAGCAAATCCATGACGATCAGACACAGGTGGGAACGTGGTCTAGTGGCAGAGTGCTTGCCTAGCAGCCACAAAGCCCTGGGTTCCATTCCTCAGTGCCATATACACAGGAAAAAGCTAGGAGTGGTGCTGTGGCTCAAATGGCAGAGCCCTAACCTTGAGCAAAAAGTGTCCAAGGACAGTGCCCAGGCCCTGAGATCAAGCCCCAGGACTGACAAAAAAAAAAAGATATAAAATAGGTGAAAACTTTTCAGGGGCTGTAGATTGAAGGTAACAGCCAAGAAGAGTACAGTCTATGGGGGACATGAAAATTCTAAACTTCATGATGCTAATAGTTGAACAACACTAAGTATTCTGCACCAAATATTCTTCAAGTCTTAGACAATACATTTTAAATGGACAGACTGTGTTCTGTGACTTGTATCTTAAAGTCAAGTCTCTAAAAAGCTGTTTAATAAAACATACCAATGGACATATTTAGAAGATCATTTTTTAGTGTGTGCTGCTCCTGGTGCTTGAACTCAGGGCCTGAGTGTTATCCCTGAGCTTTTGTGCTCAAGGTTAGCTTTCTACCACTTGAGTCATACCTCTACTTTTGGCTTTTTGTTGGTTAACTGGATGCTAAGTCTCTAAGATTTGTCTGTCCGGGCTGGTTTAGAATCAGAATCCTCAGATCTCAGCCTCCTGAGTAGCTAGGATTACATGTCACATAGCTAGAAGATGAATTTTGAACGATGGAGAACACCAGATTCCTTCTTGGAAATCCTTGGTTTAAATACAGGTTTCTTCCTTGATGAGCCAAAGCTCTGATATCCCTTTTATTTTGGTGGGGAGGGGAGTGAGAGACTGGGCCCGGAATGCTTTTGCTCTTAGCTAACTTGCTACCAAGTAAGCCATGTCTCCAACCCCACTCCGACTTTCCTAAGCGTAGATTTCTTCACATATATAGTAACCTGCCTATACCACCAGCAACTTAACAATCTTTAGTGAAGATACTCACACGTGCATACACACACACACACACACACACACACACACACACACACACTTATGTGCGCATATTAAAGTGTGCCTGGGATACCCCATCATCGTCAAAAGCTATTTATTGAATTATTATATGCACACATCATTTCAAAGACGGGCTTCTCCAGGCATTGGAGGCAACCATCTCCTCCTGGGAAGCCTGCCTCAAATCAGAGCCAACAGACACATGCCAGGTGGAGAGATCAAATATACTCAAAGGAGTATTGATCGCATTGCTCAAATGTGAATGTTACGGGAATATAACTGCTTAACCAAGAAAAAACATACTTAAGGGCCTGAAGTGTGGCCTAGTGGTAGAGTGCTCACCTAGCATGCATGAAGCCCTGGCTTCGAATCCTTGGTACCATATACACAGAAAAACCTGGAATTGGTGCTGTGCTAGCCTTGAGAAAGCTCAAGAACAGAAAGCTCAGTGTCTAGGCCCTGAGTTCAAGCCCCAGGAGCAGTCAAAAAAAAAAAAAAGGTATGCTTAATCCTGCGGAAAACCAGCCAAAGTAACCACCTCTACCACTATTAGTTACGGTGACAATTTTTTCTAACAGAGACAATTTTTTTCTAACAGAATTGTCACCTCACAGGCTTGGTCATTTGGATCTGAAAAATCTCCCATTGCTTTTTGTGCCCCCGCCCTCACGTACCACCTAACACCATTCACAGGGACATTAAATTTATACCTGGAGGAGTCTACAGTCCCAGACTTTAAAACAAAAAAAAAATCTCAGAAACCCAAAGCTCACTTAAGCAAGTTGCCAATAAAATAAGTATGCAGTTAATTATTTTTTTTGGGGGGGGGAAGGTAATAATGATGACACAACAACCAAAACCCCAAGACTTACCTGACTTCAGAAATAAAAGAAGTAGAAGGAAGACTTCCTTCTGCTCCATGTTAAGCCAGGCCAGCCGTGCTGGAGAATCGTGTCCCAATCCCAGTTGTGAGGGACAACACAGGCCACTGGCACCCGTAGCCACATAGATAGCCTCCACAGCCAGATAGTCAAATGAGGTTAATGGTTGAACAGCCCTCCCCCATCTGCCCAGCTCCCAAGCGCAGACCGTACCTTGAACAGGAGCTTACAACATGTTTGAGTGCAGGAATCTGTAATCCATGCTGCAAAGTGGTGAAAGTGACCATCCCCTCTCAGCTTCTAGCCGTCCTCCTTTCTCCCTCCTCCCACCTTCCTCCCCACAGGCCTCCAACTCCTTGTGTTTTGGGTAAGGAAGGAAAGTCATAAAATCACATAGATGACAGGAAGATAGCTCAGACACATCGTTTCAGGTTCCATTGCAAACCAGCATTGATATCCCTATCTCAGACATCATACTATAGAAACTATAACATAAGTGAAAATACTTTCTTGTTATCCAAATACTAGATACCTTTATTCCCAGTGGACTTGTACATTTTCCATTATTTGAACTGAACTGACTTTTAAACCAAATGCATATAGAATAATTGTCCACATTAGTGGGGTAGATGCAATATTCTGATAATAAGTATATTGTGTCCCGTTGGCAGGTTTCATATGTTATGCATTTATTTTGGCAGTTTAGTATTTGTTTTTAGAGGATGGGATCCAGGGACTTTCTCGTTTGTAGACAACTGCTCCTCCTCTAGCTCATTACATAATGATTAGTCAGGTCAAACTTCTCAATCTCCTCACGTAGAATTTCTTTCATAATTATAGATTGTTATAAAATGTCATTCTTTTTTTCCCCAAGTCAATTCACACCCCCTTTTATTTTCATCATCATAGAATGAAGCAAAAAAAAAATGGCAGAAGGAAGTTGAAACACTGTCTCAACTTTCAGGATTGAGTCTGCACTCCTCTTTGACCAGACAATGCATCCATTTTCTTCTTCTTTGGTTGTACTGCCATTGAAACTCACAGCCTTGAACTTGCTAGGCAAGTATTTTGCCACTGAGCCCTGGCCCCAGGCCTCTTTTGGTTCCTAGTTATTTGAGGGACAGAGTTTCGTGTTTTTGCCCAGGCCTGGCTGCAGACCATTCTCCTCCTGCTTAGCTGCCAGCACAGGTGGGCCCGCCATACCTGGTTTAACGATTGAAATGAGATCTTGGAATTCTTTCCTCTTGGGCTGGCCTCTCGCCTCGATCCTCCCAAATTCCGCTTCCCAAATGGCCAGGATTACCGGTGTCTTTTTAGTCTTTGGAAAAAAAAGATTTAGAAATAAGATGGCTTCTCTAATCTAAAATCAGGACAGAAGGCATTGTTCTCTTTTCAGGCTGTCAAATCTCTTCCTACGTCAGCTAACCCAGGATGGGGCGGGCCTGGATAGTCCTGAGCCACCTCCCTGGTGTCTGACGCTCCTGCAGAGATCAGGCAGGGGGAGGAGGGAAGGGGGCTGCACGGGTCCCACCCGAGGCCCATCACCTCCACCCCGTGGCCAGGGCCAGGGTCCTTCCTCAGTGAGCACTGCCTGGGGGAGCAGGGCCCCAAACTTCCCTGGTCTAACCCCTCAAACCCCGGCAGAGCCAGCTTTCAGCCCCAACACCTGGACCTCCAGAGGCGTCTGTGGCGCCTTCCCGCTGTGGGGTTATCACAGCTTGTCACCGAGAAGTGACCATGGTGTCCTTGGAGTCCCCAGGTGAAGGTGGGCCTCTCCTCACCCTGCCCTGAGGAGGACGCCCCTAACGCCACAGCAGGCAAATGGCCAACCAGGCAAGGCCACCAGAGGTCCAGGCTTGTGCCCCAGTCCTGATGCCTGCAGGCGGATGGAGCAGGGCGCAGAGCCTGTGCCCGGCCCATGCCAGGCCCGTGCCCTCCGGCCTCCTCGTGTGTGTGTGTGTGTGTGTGTGTGTGTGTGTGTGTGTGTGTGTGTGTGTGTGAAGGATCTTGATCACCCTGAAAACCCAAGCCACCAGACAAAGCCCTGCGGGGATAGAAATGGGGAGGGGGCGGGTGGAGGGGGAGGGGGCGGGGGGAGAGGGGCAGGGGGAGGGGGGAGAGGGGCAGAGGGAGGGGGGAGAGGGGCAGGGGGAGGGGGTCCGCCTTGCTTCCCACTGCTCGCACACAGCTGGCCTCAGCGCAGCTTTCTCATTGTAGCTGCAAACTCCATCAAAACCAAGCTAGATTCCAGTAGGAGCCACACTATAGCCTCTGTGTCCCAGACTGCGTGTGTCCCCACGCACTGGGTGTGTGTCCCCGTGGACTGTGTGTGTCCTCACGGCCTGTGTATGTGTCCTCATGGACTGTGTGTGTCCCCACAGACTGTGTGTGTGTCCCCATGGACTGTGTGTGTCCCTGTGGACTGTGTGTGTCTCCAGCAGACTACGTGTGTCCTCACAGCCTGTGTATGTGTCCCCACAGACTGTGTGTGTCCACAAACTCTGTGTGTGTCCATGGACTTCGTGTGTCCCCACGGACTGCGTGTGTCCTCACGGCCTGTGTATGTGTCTATGGACTCTGTGTGTGTCCCCAAGGGCTGTGTGTGTCCCCACAGACTGTGCGTGTCCCCACGGACTGGGTGTGTCCCCACAGACTGCGTGTGTGTCCCCAGATCTGTGCAGGGATGTAGTCCCCCGCGGAGAGCCTGCGGGATGAGTGGGAAGTGTCCTCGTTGTTCACACCCATTCTGTAATCGGTGTCCTTGAGGATGTTCTTTGTCCATGCAAAGTGAACAGGCCGTGGGAACCAGTCTGCTCCTTCAACGTTTTCCTCTGGAAGCCCTACTTTGTAAGAGGCTCGCGCCTTTTGAAGACGGACAAATCTAAGAGAAAAAGTGGGCAGTGTTGCACACTCCATGCAGGAAACCTGCTTCACTCCAACCCTGGGCCATCCCAGCCCTGATGCCCTGAGAACTTACACCCAACCACAGATATGCTGTGGGTGCTGGGAAAATTTATTGCTTAACAGAAGTGCCCTCCCTCTCTCCCTCCCTACCCTCCTCCCTCTCTCTCTCTCTCTCTCTCTCTCTCTCTCTCTCTGTCTCTCTCTCTCCCACCCTCCCTCCACTCCCCCCCTCTCTCTTTCTCATTTGCAAACATTTATGTACAGGACCCCTGCTTTGGGGGTGTTCTTTATTGAACGCTTTTAAAAGTGCTTTTGCACAGGGCCGGCAGAGGGCAGCAGATCCCATTTTTCTGCAGCTGAAGCGGCTGGAGCCTCCACGTCTCCAGGCTTGTCTCTGAGACTTCAGGCAACAAATGGGCCCACATCTTGCTGAGACTGCTAGGTCTGGAGAAGAAGCAGAGATAGAGGAAGAGGGTGAAGAAGCAGAGGAAATTAGGGGCGGTCCCCATTTGTCTTGCTCAGAAAACAGCACAGAGAATAACAGAGTGGTGCAAAAGCTGAGCAAGACTTTCCCTGTGTTTACAATCACGTTTGCACGTGCATACTCATGCATGCACACACCTAATCTCTGCCTTGTTCAACATTGTGCCACGCTTTCTCTCCCTCCTCCTCCTCCTTCCCCCCCCCCCACCACTCCAGGTACATTCCTGTACTTGTGTGAGTCATTAAGTTGCTATCAGCCTTCCTGAGCACACTGCAGGCTCCTTTAAGGACAGGGCCATGTGTGCCTTTTGCATGCTGCATTTCTGCTGGTAGTAAAGGGCCTGGTACAGGAGCCATCAAGTATGTCTTAAAGAAATGCACTCCATTTCCAGGTCATAGCTAAGAACCACCCATCCACTTTCAGTTGGTGTGGGTGACGATAGAGCTGTGGGCACCAGTGGGCCTGGGCGCCAGTGGGAGAAGCCTCCAGCCTGGAGCAGCTCTCACTGCTCCGTGAGCCCAGATGAGACTCTCACTCCCACCTGGCTGCCTCCTGCCATGAGTGTTGCCAGGGGTCTGGACTGGATTGACTCCCCAGTACTGCTGTTTTCCATTCTGCTGTCCGAGAGAGATGTTGAATGACAGCCCAGGCCCTGTGCATCCGCAGCAGAGCCTCAGGACTCGGGGTGTGTGTGGACTCCCTAAACCGGAGGGGGGGGGGGGGGGGACACGACAAACAAAATCTGCTCACAGATCCACCTGCTGGGTGGATTGTGTGTTGCCGTGCTGGGGTCTGTGGGGTAGTGGGAAGAAAGGAGTCCCCACCCCTGCTCTTGGCTCTCAAGGCCTGGTTGTCCCTATGAAGCCTCGCAGTGGTTCTGCTTCCAAGCGCCTTCTCCTTTTCACCAAGCATCATTGTACCAGAGAGAAGAAGGTGAGCTCAGAGGCTTCTTTGTCCAAAATAACCTTTGAAGGCGAATTCTTGGGGTACTTGAGACCTGCAGTAGGGTAGTCTTTTCCATCGTGGAGGCCTGGGTCAAACCCAGATAGAAATCTTGGGTGTATGTTTCCAGAATCTTATTTATTATGACTTTCTGGGGGAAATTCCACCATTGACAAAAGAAACCATGCATTACTGAGGCTCGTTTGAGCTCATTGTCGGTGACTCATGACTATAATCCTGGCTACCTGGGAGGCTGAGATGAAGAGGATTATGGTTCAAGGCCAACCCAAGCAAAAAATGCATGAGACAGGCTGGGAGTTTGGCCTAGTGGTAGAGTGCTTGCCTAGCATGCACAAAGACCCGAGTTCAATTCCTCGGTACCACATACACAGAAAAGGCTGGAAGTGGTGCTGAGGCTCAAGTGGTAGAGCTCTAGCCTTGAGAAAACCCAAGGACAGGGCTCAGGCCCTGAGCTCAAGCCTAGGACTGGAAAAAAAATTGCATGAGGCCTCAGCTCCACCAGTAGCTGGGGGCAGTGGTGTGTGCCTTCATCCTATGTATGGCAAGAAACGTCACTGGGAGGACTGTGGTCCAGGCTGACCTGGGCAAAAAGCCAGATCCCATCACAAAAGTCATCTGAAGAGAAAGGGACAGAGGCATGGCTCAAGCAGGAGAGCCTCTGCCTGGCAAGTACAAAGCCCTGAGCTAAAACCTAAGTCACTCTCAAGAGGAAGTGTGCGTTATTGTTGCTAGATATAAAACTGTAATCCCATTTACTGGAGAAGTGGGAATCAGAGTGTTGAACTAGTTCTGAGTTCTGCCCCGTTCTGAACTATCCCAGGCAGACAAATCTGAGAGACTCTTATTTCCAGTTAACCAACAAAAAGCCAAAAGTGGAGGTCCCGCTCAAGTGGCAAAGGGCCCATCTTGAGTGAAAAAGTAAAGAGAACAGGAGGCCCTGTTCCAGTTCCCTTGTCTCTGCCTGCCCTGCAGACTTGGCAGGGCGTGGACATGGCTTGCATGTGGGGTTTGGGGTGTGTTGGCGTCTTGCCCTGCTGTCACCTCTCAGGCATGCTCTAGGACAGATCAGGCAGCTGCAGACAGTCAGAGCCGTGGCCGTGTGCACCTGTACCCCCAGGTAAATGTCTCTTTGCCAGCCAGTCGCCTTTATTTACACAACAAATACGTGACTGCTTACTGCTGGGCAGGCCTGCTTTTAGACACTGGAAATAAAGAACTACCCGAGTCTTCACAGAACATACAATCTAGGATAGTGAAAGAAGACCAGAAGCAAACACTAGTAAACACACCCAAAGCATGCTGGGTTATAGAATGATAAAGCAGTATGGGGGCTACAGATGATAGGGAGATAGCTATCTGATGCAGACAGACAGGTAAAACCTCACTGAGATGGTAACATGAATGAAGAGACTGGAGTAGGCCTTGCAGATATCAGGAGAGTTGCCTGAGGTCATTACATATGCAAAGGCCCTGAGGTAGGTCCAGGTGTCCCCTTTGTAGGCCTAAAAAAGGCCAGAGGGGCTAGAGCTCCCGGAGTAGGGGAGAGAATGTTGGCAGGTGGTCAGAGAGCTTCAGGATCAGATATTTACCAGCTTTCTAGGCCTTGGAGGCCTTTGGTTTAATGGAGTGATTTAGGAATCCGGGGTGGGGGGGAGGGACTGACCTTCAGCCTCATTTGGCTGAGGGAGGAAGAGCCCAAGGGAGCTGAGGTGCCAGGGCAAGCAGTCCTTGCTGTGGACTCAGCTGGGCAATGCCGGCAGCTGGGCCAGGCTGGACAAGCCAGCAGTAAGAAGTGCTCCAGGCCACCAGGAGCTTGGGTAGAGCTAGAGTTTGCTAAAAGATCTGATGTGGAGTTTGAAACAACTGGATGGTAACAACAATCTCTGTGTTTTCTGCTCGAGCTGATGGAAGGGTGAGTCACCAGAAGCAAATGGGGGCTGGCTCCGGCTCCGCATGTGGTCGCTGCTCTCTGTGAAACATGAGCCCAGTTTGGAGCGTGTGACATTCACTGGATATCTTAGTGGGCCACTCAGAGAAGGAGGTTTGGGGACAATAATCAAATCACTTAGGCACCACTAGATTCACTTGACTTAGGATCACAACTCTAACAAACACCAGAAGCCGTGGCCCAGGGCCACAACCAATCCTGGATTCCAACTGTCATAACAGCTTCCTGACACAGCCACCTGCTCAGAGCACACAATCACATTCCATTTTGTGGCGCCAGCTTTGCACAGCGTCCTGTCGCCACACGTTTTCCCAGTGGGTCTGGATGAATCCCCAGGGTGTGAGAACGAACGGAGGCCCCCCGGGCAAAGTGGTGGTGGTCACACATGAGTCTTCCTGATTCGAGGTGAGGAAGCGGAAGGGACTTTTTCGAGCCCTCTGGTCCAAGTCTGTCCATTGCTTTATGTTTTGCAGCTCTAGGGATTGGGCTGGGCGAGCGTTCTACCACCTGAGCCATTGTGCCTCAGCTCTTTTGTTTGTATGTTGCTTTTGAGATAGTGTCTCACTCATCCTGCTAATGTGGGCCTTGAACTCCTGGTCCTCCCCTGCACCTCCCAGCAACTGGGATGACAGGCATCCACCACGCCTGTCTTTCACACTGTTGTTAAATAGGAAAATTTGCTACAATCCATCTTGCATTCCTGAAGCAGAAGGCTTTTTTCTTCCTTGGCAGCCTCCCCTACAGAGGTAGATGACAAGAATCAGGCCAGACTTCTTCATGGATTATCTGCCAAGACTATTAACCTTGTTGACCCTTAAGAATGTTTAAAGAACAATGTAATGTTGAGTTCTGTGTTATCCGATTATCTACATTGTATTTATTTCAAAGCCTATTTAAAATGTAAGTAGACATACCTGTAGAAATAGTGTAGGACCCTTGATCAACGCTGTATTAAAAAATCTGTCTGAGGGCTGGGAGTTTGGCCTAGTGGTGGAGTGCTTGCCTAGCATGCACAAAGACCCGGGTTCGATTCCTCGGTACCACATACATAGAAAAAGAGCCGGAAGTGGTGCTGAGGCTCAAGTGGTAGAGCTCTAGCCTTGAGAAAGTCCAAGGACAGTGCTCAGGCCCTGAGCTCAAGCCCAGGACTGGCAAAAAAAAAAAAAATCTGTTTGAGCAACGGGTGGTGGCTCGCGCCTGTCATCCTAGCTACTCAGGAGGCTGAGATCTGAGGATCACAGTTCAAAGCCATGCCGGGCACAAAAGACTGAAAGACTCATCTCCAATTAATCAATAGAAAATGGGAAGTAGGCTGTGGCTCCAGGGGTAGGGCTGTAGCCTTGAGCTGAAGAGCTCAGGACAGCGCCCAGGCCCAGAGTTCAAGCCCCATGACCCACAAAAAAAAAAAAAAATCTGTGTGAGCCAGGCACTGGTGGCTCACACCTGTAAACCCAGCTACTCATGAGGCTGAGATCTGAGGATCATAGTTCAAAACAGGCCAGGCAGAAAAGTCCATGACACTCTTATCTCCAATTAACCAGCAAAAAGCTGGAAGCAGTACAAGAGCACGAGCCTTGAGTGAAAAAAAGCTGAACGAGAGGCTCTGAGTTCAAGTCCTAATATGAGCACAGCAAAAAAAATTTTTTTAATCTGTGTGGGAAAAAAATCTGTGTGATAGCTTATTATTACTTGACTATGAATAGTTCATACATGTTCATTACATGTCCAAGTCAGCCTACATTCGAACTTCTCCTGAGAGATTCAGTTCACCCTCGATCTACCTGACAGTCCACCCAGTGACCCAGCTCGTCCTACTTCCTCCTTACCACAACTGCAGGTTTTTCAGAAGCCTGCAACTTGCAACTGCCAGAAAACCAGTCACAGCAGACTCCTGTCAAACTGTGTATTGTGAGGTGAACCCCGACAATTGTACGTGCTCACCCTAGAGGTGTTTTCAAACATCATTTCCACAACGCGTTTTGTTCCAAGTGATGTGAGTAGGCCTAGCAATTAACTAATTTCCAGCCAAGTGTGAAATATCAAAGGTTAGTCCCAGGAGCAGGCGGCAGGCAGAAGAATGGACCCTCTTGTTTTAAGCTTCAGCTGTGTTGATGCTACCATCGAGGCCTGGAAAACGGCCAACAGACTCAATAACCTTCTCAGCCTTCCAGAAGATTTCTCTCATGTCTAAGATGCCGATCAAACTCCAAGAATCCAGGCTCCTGCTATGTCTTGGGAGAGATGGGCTGCTCTGTGAAGGCTTTACTGCAAGGAGCAGGGGTTTGACTTTGACAACACAAAATGGTTAAGGTCTTAACTCAAGCATATGGGATCTGTTTCGGGCGTCTAAGTCAAGTGCAGGGCCACACAAGAGCACAGATGAGGCCCCCAAGAAGAAGCAGGAAGTCCCAGTACGTGTCTACACTAATGTAGCTTACAACCAGAGCATCCTGTTTCTCCCCTCTCTCTGGCTAGATTTATTTCCTATAACATTGGCTTCACACTTACTGGCCAGACTCTTGTTGATCTGCCAACCATAGTTCGACTTTTCCATTTCCCATTCTGGGCTTTTCTATCCGCAACTCCTAAGACTCTCTCCTTCAATCTTGCCCAGCTCAGAGAATGGGGACTGCAGTTCTGTGTGGCCTAGCGCTAAACTGCCTGTTCTCGCTAATCAGGAACTTTGCACAGAAGATTCAGATAGAAAATCTTTAGTGTGTGTGTGTGTGTGTGTGTGTGTGTGTATACGTGTGTCCTAGAGCTTGAACTCAGGGTCTGGGCACTGTCCCTTAGCTTTTTTGCTCAAAGCAAAAAGCAAAAGCTTGAGCCACAGCTCTACTTTCTGGTTTTGAATGATTAATTAGAGACAAAAGCCTCAGACATTTCTGCCTCTGCTGGCTTCAAGATGCAATCTTCAGGCTTGCAATCTAGGATTACAGGCGTTTGCACAGTCACTTGGCCTACAGCGTGATTTAACCCATGAATGTAGTTTAAGAGGCGTGTAGTAGTCCTTTGCTGTCTGCCAGATCCCGGCCTTCTTGTGTCAGGAATCTTGTTGTGGTACAATTGGTGTGATAGTCCTTGTCACAGTGACAACTGTAACATGTTAGCATATTTGTTTGTTTGTTGTGCTGTGTTGTGTTGTGTTAGTCCTGGGGCTTGAACTCAAGGCCTGGATGTTGTCTCTGAGCTTCTTTTGCTCAAGGCTAGTGCTTGAGTTACAGCTCCATTTCTAGCTTTACACATGCGTGCGCATGTGCACAAACACACACACACACACACACACACGCACACACAAGTCTCACAGACTTTCCTGCAAGGTCTAGCTTAGAACTGCAATCCTAAGATCTCAGCCACTCTTAGTATTCCAGGAATGACCCACTCACTGGTAAGATTATTATTTTTTTTTTTAAATTCAGGCATGGATGGCTCATACTTGTAATCCTAGCTACTCAGAAAGGTGGAAGATAGAGGTTTGAAGCCAATCTGGGCTGAAAAGTTCTGAGACTCCATCACCATTTATACCTAGCAAAACCTGGGCTGAAGGGCTGTTCAAGTGCTGGAGCACCAGCCAAGGGAACAAGGATCTGAATTCAAACCCTGGTAGTGGAAAAAAAGAAAAAGTACTATGAGGGTTTTTGTGTGTATATTTGCAGTTGTAATTGTGCAGAAGTATTTCACTGACATTTCTACCTTGATCTCACAATGCTAATTTTCCATGGCATAAAAAACAATCGGCAAGAGTTTGGCCTAGTGGTAGAGTGCTTGCCTAGCATGCACGAAGACCCGGGTTCAATTCCCTAGTACTACATACATAGAAAAACCCAGAAATGGTGCTGTGGCTCAAGTGGCAGAGCTCTGTCCTGGGAAAACTCAAGGACAGTGCTCAGGCCCTGAGTTCAAGCCCCCGGACTGGCAAACAAACAAAAAACGACTGGCAGCAGTGTCTTTCCATCTCTACGCAGGTAGCTCATGTTCCAATACAGTGGTGCGGGAAGGTCAGCAGTGGGCATTCTGGTACATGTTAGCAGAATTTCTTTTGTAATCTGTGATCTTCAAGGATTAAAACCACCTTGTATTTCCTACTTTGCTTAACACGGTATCTTTTTTTTTTTCTCTACTGGTATTAAACCTTGACCTCAGGGGGTACACCTCCCATTTTGTATTTCTGCTCAAAGCTGGCACTCTAAGACTGGAGCCACACTTCCAACTTTTTGCTGATTAATTGGAGATAAGAATCCCTCAGGCTTTTCAGCCTCTGACCTCAGCCTCCTGAGTATCTAAGACTTTAGGTGTGAACCACCAGAGCTTTGCTATGGTGTCTTATTAATATTCTTACTTAAACTGATATTTGCATTATAACAGTATAAGCTTGTGTGAGTACTTTTAAGACTCAGGGCAATGCTTCCATTTTAGCTCAATTTGGAAGACATTAGAGGTGACTCATGTCTATAATCCTAGCTACTCAGGAGGCTGAGATTTGAAGATTAGCCCTCTAATCCCAGCTCTGCAGAGCAGAAACCTCAAGAACAAACTCAGCTGCACTGGGAGACCTTGCAAGAGTTCAGTCATTTTCCAAATAGTAAGTATGTTACGTTTTCATACTCCAGCAATTGCTCCTGATATTAATCTGGGCAAAGTGCAGCTATAACCTGAGGCCTGCAGGGAACTGGCCCCATTTTATTTTATTTTATTTTTTAAAGAAAAGCAGGTAGAATAATGTTAATATTTAGCCTTTATCTTGTCTATAGGAAAGAGTTGTCAAGGTAAGTACGAAATCTTGGCTCCACTATTACCTGGCTCTCTGAATTTGAGTCCCACGATGAGGTAGAAAATGCACCTTCTCCTCAGAGGAAAATGGGGTGAAGTGGCCAACAAAGGCCCGAAGAAAGCGAAGGATGAAGATGAGCACAAGCACACAGAATGCCTATGGTGCTTAGTATAAGGTATCCAAGGCACGTTCGCGTGTAATATGCTTTCTTTATCCATCTTCCTTTCCTGATTCAGACATGGTACCCAATTCCTAGACGTCTCTTCGTTGGTTGGCATAACATGGCACTTGACCTCTTGAGTGTACAAGGCAGGACTTCAAAGGTCATCCACAACCACGTCATTTTAAGGGTAACTTCCTACTCAGGGCTCTGCTGGGTCCGCAGGCACATGTGACTATCATGTGTCTCCATCTCAGCCACTCCCTGACCATCCTCGACTGGACAGAGTTGTGCATCTGACGTTAAAAGATCCGTAGTCCAACCAGAGACAGAGAGCGTTAGAAGGCCATCCAGATGGGCCCGGTCAGTGACCGCTATTGGTGACTATTGAGATGGTCATTGGACCGATGTCCATGGGAAAAGTCAAGGCCCTGTAAGGAGACCCTAGGAGAGTAACGGATGTGGCAAGGACTCATTCCCCTAACCCTTTGGAGCTGAGATCTGGAGGATTACAATGCAAAACTAACCCAGGCAGATAAGCCTGTGAGACTCCCATCACCAAAGCACCAAAAAGTTGAGCTGGAGGCATGGCTCAAGTGGTAGAACACCAGCTAAGAAGCAAGTGGAGCAAGCATGAGGCCCTGAGCTCAGATCTCAGAACTGCAAAGAAAAAACAACAACAAGCAAACAAAAATCAGTTGTGATTAGGTAGAAGGAACTGGCCAGGGAAAAGAAGCAGAGGCAAGCCAAGAAGTTTCTTATAGCCAAAACACCAGCCCAGGGTCTGCCCTCCGTGCCAGGTGCCATTTCTTTCTGTTGTATCCTGTGTAAAATGCCACTTTTCCTGAGTTCGTAGGAGCATGCTTCTGGAGCTTGGAACCAAAAGTTCAGACACAGACACTATCTACCCAGGCATACAGAAGACATATTCTCCACCAGGAAAAAAAAATGTGACTTGCTCTAAGTCTGGAAAGCAATACCTTCCAACTCACTGGCTTTAGAGGGATAATGCAAAACACCATTGCATGAAAAATGAGGTGTCATTTAAAGGTTAGGCTTCAAGCCATCATATTTATAGAGTTAAATCTAAACTTGGAATGGAGAGCAGGAAGTTGCTGTGCCAGCCCTCCATGGGGTCCAGATTGTCATAAATCAGAGTCCAGATCTGTCGTAATTCCTGTCTGTGCTTTCCTGCCTGTTGCTCTTGTGGCCTCAGGAAGAAGAGAACGTTAGGAACTCCAGCTAATAGATACCCTAGCGCTGAAGGCATTATCAAACCACAAAACAGTGGCTTTTGCATGTTCTTTTGCTATGAGTCTGCCAAACTAAGATGCTTGGATAAACTAAAGAGCTGGCATCAAGCAAAACAAGAGAACCCTCTGCTCATGTGATAGCGATAATAGAAACATGTCAAGTTTAACCCAAAGCATTTGTAAGTCCTTCTAAACTATGAAGAAATGGCCTGTGAATAATCTTTTATGAATCGTATATGTAGGTCACTACAGCAGTTTAGCTGATAGCACCACGGACTGATTTATGCCGGGACAGAGTCTGTGACCCTCCTTTCCTGGCTTTTAGCTTTTGGCCTAGAAACATAAGCAGGTATTATGGAGGCCTAACTGGCCACTTCAGGATGCGGAACTGGCGCTGGTGAATACACACATTTGCTGGCACCCTGAGCTCTAAAGAGTTGGATCTTTGGTGCCGATACTTGAACTCAGGGCCTGGGTACCATCCTCTAGTTTTGTCATCAGGCTGACACTCTACCACTTGAGCCACAGCTCCACGTGCAGCGTTTTGATGGTTAATTGGTGATAAGAGTCTCAAGGCCTTTCCTGCCTGTACTGGTTTCAAACCATGATCCTCATTTCTCATCCTCCTGAGAAATTAGGATTATCGGCGTGAGCCACTAGTGCCTGGCTGTTTAATTTTCTGGTTGAACTCAGGTCCTTGTGTGTTGGGCAGGTGCTCTGCCATTCGAGCCCCACTACGTAAGTTTATTTGCAATTATTTGTTTAGCATCTGTCATGTAACATTCCATAAAGATGTTGCCAATGATATTTGGGGTTTTCTTTCACTTTTCATTTCTTCCTGTGATCTCTTTGAAGGACAGAGATTTTTGTCTTTCCATCTTTAGGAGAGGAAGAATATAGCTAGTGAATTAAAAAATAGGTAGTGTATTGGTCTCCAAAGGGGATTTGTTTGAAGCTGAGAGTGCACAGAAGTGTTAGAAGCTGAGTTCACCGGCGGGCAGGGGTAGCTTATCCTTTGAGTAAGGATAATCTAAGCCTCCACCCTACTCGGTGAAATGGAAAGAACAGACCAGTCCTATAGGTAGCCTCTGGGGCCTGCAGAAAGCATCAGAGGAGCTGAGGGAGCATTTGGGGTCTGACCTCCACTCCAGTCCCAAGACTGTCATTGTCCCATCATGCATGGGACATGTGGAAGTCATCTGGCATGGTAGCGGGCCCGGTGGGGGAGGGATGAGGGCATTGGTCACCGCAACTGTCATTCATGTTAGGTTACATCATCCAAAGAACACATGAGGCCAGACGTTCAACCCTAGTTACAAGGGAGAGATATCAATTTTAGAGGAACTCAGGATGAGAACATTTCTGTACTCAAGTATTACATGTGGCTTTGGGTTTCCTGGCAACGAGGGCAATAAAAAGCACAATGGTTTAGGTCATTATCACTATAATTAATCAGCTGAAGTGACAATGTCCAAGATGGCAAATTGGTAGCTGCATGGGGCTGTACTGCCTTTGAGCTGTGGCTACAGACTAGAAAAGTACCATTTAGAAAACACACCAGAGGGACTCGGAGTTTGGCCTAGTGGTAGAGTGCTTGCCTAGCATGCACGAGGACCTGGGTACCACATACATAGAAAAAAAAAAAAGCTGGAAGTGGTGCTGAGGCTGGAAGTGGTAGAGTGCTAAGCTTTGAGAAAGTCCAAGGACAGTGCTCAGGTCCTGAGCCCAAGCCCAGAACTAACAAAAAAAAAAAAAAAAGAAAACATGCTGGAGTGAGAAGACACGATAAATCAGAACAATACTGTACTTATTGCTTTTTATACGGTATTTGGGATATTTGGATAAAGTAGATATTACAATTAATTTACCTATTTTACTTATTCATGTTGCTGCTAGCATATTTAAAGTTTCATAATCGGTTCATGTTTTTGGCATTACATAGACAGGGCAGCACCCAAGGACAAATTTCTTTATTCCCTGTTATAAGTGGGATAATAGTATCTGTATTTTTATATTGAAACAATTTATGATAGTATATAATTATAGTCTCATATGACATGAGATCACAGTTATGTAATACAATGACAACTGTTTTGATGTGAAATAAAAGATTGATGTGAGTATGTATTTAATATATTCATATGTTATATACTTTGCATTATTTATAAAAGAGACAGGGTAACTAAGTGATAAACCTCTTCCTTTACAATTTTACATTAAATTTAATTAGTATCTTGATGACCAAGAGAGGCAATAATAATTATAATAAACCTAGGTGCTGGTGATTCACACCGGTAAACCTAGCTACTGAGGAGGCTAAGCTCTGAGGATCAGGGGTGGAAGCCCGCCCCGGCAGGACAGTTAATGAGACTCCTATCTCCACTAAACTACAAAAAATAAGCTGGAAATGGAGCACTGGTTCAAATGGTAGAGCACTAGCCTTGAGCCCAAAAAAGCTCATGGATAGCTCCCAGGTCCAGAGTTCAAGCCTCAGGACCAGCATGTGCCTGCGCGTGCATGCACACACACACACACACACACACACACACACACACACCACACAACACACACACTGCAAAATAATAGCAGTAATTATAATAGTATTATAATGAATACATGTCAGTAGCAGGGATTTGAATGGCTGGATGTTACTGCATAAAGTGCCAGTCCACTGTGCGGCCGTATCTTCACTCATGCCAGTGGTCCAACTTAGCATTGTTCTAGGCTTGTGTCCAAAGCTATAAGAATTTCTTCTTGGCCTAAGTTTCCACACGTTGACCTTGAGGGCAGGGGAGGCAAAGGACGTTTTCCCTGTGGGCGGCTTATTAGGTGGCCTGGGTTGGTCTGGGGGAGCTGCGCCCCCAGCCCAGCCCATGCAACCCAGCGGGTGGGGAGGTTGACTGGGGAGCAGCAGCAGAATCATTGCTGCTGGCCCAAGCCGTGACCTGCATGAAGCATCTAGACAGCGCTGTGGGCACTCAGCACATTTTCTCACAGCACAGCAGTCGCGTGCCGGCGGCGCTACTCTTAGCTACTCAAGAGACTGAGATTTGACCATCACAGTTCAAGGATAGCCCAGGCCCCAAGCAGGCAAGATCCTGAGACTCTGATCTTCAATAAAGTAGCCAGCAGGCAGAAGTGGAGCTATGGCTCAAATGACAGAGAGCGCACACACACACACACACACACACACACACACACACACACACTCCTGCAACAGGGACCATGTTTCAAATGTCACCCAAGGCCACTCTTGAGTAGACTAAAAATATGTCACAGGGTCAGAGGATGTGAGATGCAGAGGACACAGGGCCTTTGCGTGCTACACTACGCCATCAGAATCTCAGTTCTTCCAGCCAGTCCCATTAAAATGTAAAAACTCGCCCGGGATTCCTGGTGTTGTATTGGGGCCTCCAGGCTGCACCTGCTCTTCCCTCAGCTGCCAGGGGGCTGAACAAGTGCTGCAGCCCTGGTGCCCCGTGGGTCCCAGGGCCCAGCCCAGGGCTCCATCCCTAGATTCTTGTCTTTGCCATACACTGGATGTTAAAGGGGAATTGCAAAAGATGAGGCTCTACCCTGTCTCCTCCCCTCCTGCCCCCCAAAAAACAAAAACAAAAACATGGCAATGAGCTGGTGGAAGCGTCGCAGTCTGAAGGAGACAATCCAATCACCAGTGAAGGCTGTGGGAAGGAAGTGGCTACGGGAACCAGGGAACTTGGCCCGTGGGGGAGATGAGTTGTGGGAGAGAGGGAGGGAGGCCTAGTCCAGAGGAGGTGGGACAGAGCGGGATCACGGGGATGGTTGGAGGAGGGGTGGACTCCCTCACTGGTTTTACCCTAGGGGTGTGACACATGCTCGTCTTATCTCCAGCTGCTTTGCACACTCCCTGCCACTGGCCTTTCCCTCATTGTCTGCTAGTTGAGCAAGCACAGCAGGTAAATAATAAATGCCTGATGGGGGTGAGAGTGGGAAAGTGGGAGATAAAAAAGGGAGGAGGGTAACTGGCTGCTGTCGCAAAGCAGAAGATAAAGCACCTGTTAAAACATCTTTGCAAAAGTGAGCATTCTTCAAAATGTCTCTGAATACACAGGTGATAAAGCTGGAGATCCCTCTTGGGCTGCAGTTCTGTGTTTGATGGTGATAGTTGTTTGGGTACTGGGGTCGCCCAAGGCCTCCTGTATGCTGAGACACCACTCTATAGCCCCAAGGCATTCTTTCCGTAACTCAGCCAGAGTGAGTCTTTTGTTTTGGGGCTTATACTCAGGGCCTAGGCTCTGTCCCTTTGCTTTTTTGCTCAAGGTTAATGTCCTACCACTTAGGCTACAGCTCTACTTCCAAGTATTCGTTGGTTAATTTTGATGTAAGAGTCCCACAAACGTTCCTACTCCGGCTGACGTGCAATTGTCATCCTTAGATCTCTGTCTCCTAAGTAGCTGGGATTATAGGCGTGAGCCACCAGAGTTAGTTTTCTTTGGTACCACTCTAGATACCTAGCAGACACTTTACTAAAAGCAGATTTGTAAGGATGATGATGATGTGATGATGGTGATGATGATGGTAGTGGTAGTGGTGGTGATGATGATGATGATGATGATGATGATGACGATGCTGATGATATGATGATGGTGATGGTGATGATGGTGATGATGATGATGATGATGATGTGATGATGATGATGGTGATGATGATGATGATATGATGATGGTGATGGTGATGATGGTGATGATGATGATGATGATGATGGTGGTGATGATGATGATGATGGTGGTGATGATGATGATGATGGTAATGATGATGTGATGATGGTGATGGTGATGATGATGATGATGATGATATGATGATGATGGTGGTGATAATGATGATGATGGTGGTGATGATGATGATGATGGTAATGATGATATGATGATGGTGATGGTGATGATGATGATGATGATGATATGATGATGGTGATGGTGATGATGATGATGATGATGATATGATGATGGTGATGGTGATATGATGAAGGTGATGGTGATGATGATGATGATGATGATATGATGATGATGATATAATATGATGATGATGATATGATGATGATGATGATGGTGGTGATGATGATGATATGATGATGGTGATGATGATGACTATGATGATGATATGATGATGGTGATGGTGATGGTGATGGTGATGATGATGATGATGGTGACATGAGGATGATGATGATGATGGTGATATGAGGATGGTGATGATGATGATGATGGTGATGGTGATGATGATGATGATGATGGTGATGATGATGATGATGATGGTGATATGAGGATGGTGATGATGATGATGATGGTGATGGTGATGATGATGATGATGATGGTGATGATGATGATGATGATGATGATGGTGATGGTGATGGTGATGATGATGATGATGATGATGATGGTGATGGTGATGATGATGATGATGATGATGGTGATGATGATGATGATGGTGATGGTGATGATGATGATGATGATGATGGTGATATGAGGATGGTGATGATGATGATGATGATGATGATGATGATGATGGTGATGGTGATGATGGTGATATGAGGATGGTGATGGTGATGATGATGATGGTGATGGTGATGGTGATGGTGATGGTGATGATGGTGATATGAGGATGGTGATGATGATGATGGTGATGGTGATGGTGATGATATGAAGATGGTGATGATGATGATATGATGATGGTGATGATAATGATGGTGATGGTGATGATGATGATGATAATGGTGATGATGATGATGATGATGATGGTAACTGATCATTGGGTTTGGAAGCCTATTAGTGATAGGAGGCTATGTCTATGTGTGTGTGAGAGTGTGAGTGTGTGCACTGGCACAGGCAGGGCAGGTGACCAACGTTCCCCATCCCACCCCGGAAGCCTGTGCTGGAAGGCAGGGACCGTGCTCGTGGAACCGCATCGCTGAACTTTTGTATCATATTGAAAAACATTTTTGGCTTCTTGTTTCCCAAGAGGAAACTGGAGAAAACCCAGAACAGGGCCGAGGGTTACCTCACTTTCGTGCTGTGCCATGCAGCAGCTCTGGTGTGGCCCGGGACTCCTGCCGGCTCTTGCACAGCAGCAGTGGCCTAGGTGGATAGCTGTGTTGCAGCACAGAAGCGGCAGCGCACCTGAAGAAAGGGCTTTAATCTCTGACATGCCAGCCTCGGGCGCCCAGGCCCTGGGTCCCCGGACTCCTCTGAGGCGCTGGTGTAGAAGCCCGGCAGAGCTCTGGCTCACTCTGCTCTGCACTCTCGGGGACGGTTTCTACAGCACTGAGTGCCTGTACTGGGAAGAGTAGCAGGAGAGACGCTGCACACGGTACAGCCCGCTGCTGCTGCAGCGCTGTCTTCACACTTTAACCCCTGCGGCCTGGACAGGGGGAGCAGCTCTGTCCCCAAGCCCGTGGCTCTACTTTCTGTCCCTTGCCCTGCCTCGTGGCCTAGCCTATCCTTCGATCTGATCTCATCTCTTTTGTCTCCCCAGATCAGACTCCAACCCCACTGTGGGCGGGAAGCTGAGCAGCCACCTCCCGGAGCCCCAGAGCCATCCTTTCCTCTCCTCTCTCTGCAGGAGGAGCCACTCTCACCACCAAGGGTGCGCAGCCCAGCGCCCATCGGAACAAGGTACCTCACTCCCTCACCTGCACCACAGGCGGATACACGCGACAATGCTGAAGGTGCGGTGCGGATGGCCTGCAGCTGGCATGGCGCCTCTGCTCAGCTGGGCACGCTGAGTGCAGAGTTCTGGTCCAAGGCAAGGTATTCTGTGGTATTTCAGTAACCGCTCGGAGGTCACGCTTACAGATGATGATTTACTTTAGAAATGTGCTATGCATATATGATCAATTCATAGACATACCCATATTCTATATTGATCATTTTCTATTATTTATAATATCCTGTGATAATGAATCAACACACAAATGTCTATATAATCTTTATAAAATCTTAATAGTATTATATGATATTTAATGATTGGAAACATTACTTTCATACTTACAGCTCCTAAATCCACCCTGAGGACTTGGTCCTGAATATGAAGTCTGAGTGAGACTCTAAGGGCTTGTCTCGCTAGTCACCTTCATTGTCACCAGGGCTTCCCAGATGGGGTCCACACGCACTCTCTCCCCTACTTCTCTCAGCCCCCCTGCTCTCAACTCCCCCCTACTCTCACCTCCCTCTCCAGATCTCACCCCTCCCCTGCTCTCATCTCCCCCTCCTCCCCTCTCCTCCCCCTCCTCCCCTTCCCTCCCTCCTGTTCCTCTCACATCTCCCTCCTGCATTTATCTCTCTGTCTTGTTCTCCCATTCTTGGCCTTGTTTGATACTAGGGTCAAACATTCTGATGTTATTGTGATGATTCTAGGAATAGTTTTGAATGGGAGTGAAATGAAATAGCTGGACTTGTAATGTGGTAGGCCTCCACTCCTCCTGCGGGGAATGGAGGCAGACCTGCCAGAGCATGGGAGAATCCTGTCAGCAGCTGGTCTTCAGACCAGAGCTGCAGAACCGAGGCCACACCCTGGTGTCTCTAGACGTCCATCCCACCCTGCAGATTCCGGAGCTGACAGCCCCAGAATCCACCAACAAATTCCTCAGAGGAAACCTCTTGCTATGTGTATTTATGCAAGCCATTCACTTTGTTTCTCTGTGCATCTCTTGGCTGGAACTCAGCTCTTCACTGCCAAGTAGAGGCAGTCAAGCCACGCCGGCGCCTCCAGAGCATGGTAGAGGCCGGACTGCCCACAGCCCAGGGAAGGCTGGCGGTGCCCGGGCCTTGTGCGCGTGCCCACCGCCTCTCACTCAGCAGGGCGGGTGGCCCTTACGGCACACCCAACACTGGGCGATTTCTGCTCCATGTGACTCTCATCTCAAAGGAAGAGTTGCTCTGGAGTCTAGCCCTGTGAAAATCCCCAGATCAATCCAAACCAATCCTTTGGCCTGGGGTTTGAGCTCCAGAAGAAGTTCTATTTTGGATTCCCAGTGGCCCTCTGCCCAGGTGTGCACAGTGCCATCCTACAGTGTGTGTGTGTCCCCCCTGAGCCCTCCGACTGTGACCGTATTTAGAAGCAGGGCGGTCGCAGATGTAATTGGTTCAGATGAGGTCAGACCTGAGGAAGGTCTGACGGGAAGAGTCGTGCCAGGCAGACCCCGAGGGAGGTGAGGGCGTGTGAGGTGTGGCACCACAGGTGCCATCTGGAGTGCTGAGGCCCAGGACTGCTGGCGTCCCCTCCTCCTGGGCTCTGGAGAGGTGGTGGATCACACTGGCCTCCCTGGGCCCCACAGGAAGCCCAGCTTTCTCTTCCAAAGCTGGGAGAGAATAAATTTCTGTTACCTTATGCTGGCCAGCTGATGGCACTTTTTGTTGTGGCAATCCTGGTCAATTAATATGACAAGCAAGCAGAAATGTCGATGCAATATACACAAATGTTATCCGACATGACATTGGACAGTTGGCACCGTGGGTCCAACAGGGTGGGTCCTGCCTGCGTGAGCAAGCGTCATCACCGAGGGTAAATGCAGAAAGCTGAGCATTTGCAGAGTAGAGGCTCCTAAGAGACAGAGTTGTGCCCAGGGCCAGTGAATGAGGATCAGATCTCCATTCCCAGCTGCAGTGAACAACAGGGTCCCCAGCAGACCTAAGTAAAACACCGGGGTACGCTCTCTGATGGCGTTTCCTAGGCTGATTCTGGCGATGAAGGTTCAGATCTGTATCTGTGCTTTTCAACCGATCAATGCTGACTGCTGGCCCCATCTCAGACCCATTAAATGTACAGGGGGATAGGAATGAGATTCAAGCCTTAGTAAGCGTGTGTGTGTGTGTGTGTGTGTGTGTGTGTGTGTGTGTGTGTGTGTGTTTTGCCAGTTCTGGGGCTTGAGCTCAGGGCCTGAGCACTATCCTTGGGCTTTCTCAAGGCTAGAGCTCTGCCACTTGAGCCACAGCACCAATTCTGGCTTTTTCTATATATGTGGTACCTAGGAATCGAATCCAAGGCTTCGTGCATGCTAGGCAAGCACTTTAACCACTAGGCCAAACTCCCGGCCTGTCCCTGAGCTATTTTACTCAAGGTGAGCTCTCTAATACTTGAGCTACAGCTCCGCTTCTGCCCTGGCTGGTTTTGAACTGTGATCCTTAGCCTCCTGAGAATCTAAGATTACAGACATGAACCATCAGCATCGATACTGTTTTTAAACCCTTCTCGGGTGATTTGATTCTGCAGCCAAAGGAAAGATTCACTGGGTTCTACCTAACTTTTTAAACTAGTCACCAAGCCACTTTTCACAACCTAGTGTGGACAGATTTTATGAGATTTGTGTATCTTCTAAGCTACCCCTGTACTGTTGTGCTGGCACACTGTGTGTGTCTCTCAGGTACCGTTACACACAGGGCAAGGACACAACTTCCTGCAGCCCCTGTGTGAGGGCCTGGCACATCTGAGGCTGTTCTGTCCTCTAGCTCCAGGGCGGAGGGGACAAAGGTCACTCACCAGGTGGCTGGGAGGAGCTGGAGTGTGTGTGCACTACTCAATCCTGGAAGTGAGATTGGCCCAGGGGCTGGGCCATGCGTGCCTCCTCTAAAACTCTCAGGGAGGCGCCTTCCTTGTCTCTTCCTAGCTTCTGCTGTTTGAGGGTGTGCTGGTGGTATAATGGGCTAATGGACAGCTCTCTCTTCTCCTCCTCCTTTTCTTTCTTCTTCATCCCCTCCCCCAACTCCTCTTAGTTTGTGTTGGACTAGGGCTTGAACTCAGCGTCTCAAGCTCTCACTGAAGCTTTTTCACTTAAGGCGGATGCTCCATTTCTGACTTTTTTTGGTGGTTCACTTCAGATAAGAGTTTCACAGATTTCCCTTTTCAGGCTGGCTTTGGTTCTCAGCCTCCTGAGTAGTGAGTATTACAGGCATGAGCCACCAGAGCCAGAGCCTGGCTATTTCTCCCTCTTCTTACATAGGTGCCATTTACATGGCACCAAAAGCCCACACTACTCCAGTGTGACCTCATTTTAATTTGCTTACAATTCTGTAAAGTGAGTCTTATTTCAAGTGGAGCCACATTCACAGGGACCAGGCAGAGGGCAGAATATTACTTTGCTCGGAGTTAAGTGCTCGTGCCCTTACAGAAACTCTTATTAGAACTTAAACCTGAATGTGGTGGATTAGGAAGGGAGCAAGTCACACGGGAAGAGTCCTCATACATGAGATCAGTGACTTCATAAAGCAGCTGGAGGGAAGTAGCCAAGCCCCCTCTTGCCCTTCCATTCCTCCTGCCATGTAAGGGCACTGTGGTCCTTTCCCCCAGGGAAGCAGAGCCTAAGACCAAACCTTCACCAAGAACTAAATCTGCCATTGCCTTAGTGATGGATTTCCTGACTGCCAGAACTTTGTGTAGCACGTGTATGCTATTTATCAGGATTCCCGTTCCAAATACTTTGTCAAACAGCAGCACAAACAGGCTCAGCTATCTTTCAACATCTCTTTCTAAGGGACATGATGCAGTCCACAGGGCCAGTGTCCCCAGCTGTGTGCTGTTTCCACCTGCTCAGGAGGCTTGGTTTGAATGAAACACCTCCTTTCCTTTTGGGTGATTTTTTTTAGTATAAGAGTCTGAATCTGCCTGGTGCCTCATGAAGCCAGGAGTTCTGGGCTTTGATCCCATCTGTGCTCCAGGCCAGACTGCAGCATTCTGAGAAGGGGGACCTACTGCCTGTATGGCATCTCGGGAAACGCCCAACCCGGGAAGTCCAGGCAGCTGCAGCACTCAGGAAAAGTAAGCCTCTTTGGTTTCTGGAACTTAATTCAAAAGCTCAGAAGAACTTCTTGGGTAAGAAGTCTGTTGAGAATATTTCTGACATATACCAGAGCTATACCTCATAAAATCAATGTTTTCAGTATTTATCCCTGTTTTATACTTTTATCTGACTTAAAGGACAGTGTAAGAAACTTTCTGTTTGTATGCGCGCGCGCGCGCGCGCGCGTGTGTGTGTGTGTGTGTGTGTGTGTGTGTGTGTGTGTGTGTCTCCCATAAACCTCCATTCTCTGCCTGTATTAGAATCCAGGTGTTTCTGTTTATCATGATAATTTTGTGTGTACGAGCTGCAGGTACTGTGGAGTTAGCATTGCTTTCATTGTCTATTTTTATAAATTTAGCTTTTCTTACTTAAGGTCATCTTGGTTGTCTCTGACTTTTTGGTATACCTTTTTTTTTTCTTTTGCCAATTCTGGGGCTTGAACTCAGAGCCTGGGCACTGTCCTTGGACACTTTTTGCTCAAGGCTAGCATTCTGCCACTTTAGCCACAGTGCCACTGGGCTTTTTCTGTGTATGTGGTTCTAGGAAGTCAAATCCAGGGCTTCATGCATGCTAAGCGAGCACGCTACCACCAGCCACGCTCCTGGCCCTCATCCGACTTTTCTACTTTTAAAAGTCTGCCTTGGTATCAAAGCTTCTTTGGTACTAATGTCTTCAGTAATTTTTTTTTTTTTTTGGTCAGTCATGAGGCTTGAACGCAGGGCGTGGGTGCTGTCCCTGAGCTCTTCAGCTCAAAACTACCACCCTACCACTTGAGCCACAGTGCCACTTAAGATTTTCTAGGGGTTAATTGGATTTAAGACTCTCATGGACCTTAGTGCCTGGGCTGGCTTTGAACCACGATCCTCAGATCTCAGCCTCCTGAGTAGCTAGGATTACAGGCGTGAGCCACTGTGCCCAGCATCAGTAATTTTTTTTTCCCAGTCTGGGGTTTAAGCTTAGGGCCTGAGCACTGTCCTTAGGCTTTCTCAGGGCTAGAGCTCTACCACTTGAGCCACAGCGCCACTTTGGCTTTTTCTATATATGTTACTGAGTGTATTTATTTATTGATTATGTTGGCAGGGGGAGGGATGAAAACCTTTTTTGTTGTTGGTGTTCAGATTGTCCTGGAAACACAGGTCTCTATATTTCTGCCTCCCAACTAGTTAGGCTTTCAGTTGTGAGCCACCATACCACTGCAGTTCATTTTCTCTACAGGCATTCAAGACACAGGGAGTTATTGCGGGTTCTATAAGCACAATCTTAAGAATGAACTAGTAGCTGCTCTTGAAAAGACCTGGGAGAAAGAAACACACAGGCAACCAACAGGTGCATAAGTGCGGTGAGCAGTAGATCACACCATAGTGTTAGGGGGACTGAGGTGGGGCACGCGACGTCAGGCGGACAGTGGGGCTCAGCGGTCTTTCCAGAAGGACAGTGGCTTTGAAGGGCAGACCAAGGGGCAGATGGAGGTGGCAGAGGGCGTGAGGTTCCCTCCTCCTTGTTCATCTCTCGTTTTCCTGTCTGCTTCTGTGTTGGGTACAAAGTGGAGACTTGCAGGGCTGTGAAGATGATGTGGGAACTGCAATGGGCAAGTTCACAGCTCCTTATTCCTGCACCTGGCCGCCCAAAGCGGAAATGAAACTGTGAGACTCAGGCACCGCCTCGCCATGGTTTGGTTGGTAGGAAATGGTTGCGATTTCTGGCTCACAAGAACAGCTGGCAGTCTTGGAAGAGCAGTGCTGCATTCGTGCCTTCCTCACCTTGGCAGGATCTTGAAGAGTAGAATGGAGGAGGCAGAGCAAGCATGGAGACGCGTGGGCTCTCCTGGCTCTGCCACACAGCAGAGTGGGTGAGGCGAGGCATCACTCCTGCTCTCCATGCCACTCCCTGTCCCTCTATTAGGTTGCATTCTTTTGAGTAAGACATACTAGTCTAATCTTTTTGTGTTTTGTTTTAAAACTTCTTCCCCTCCTCCTCCCCTCTCCCTCCTCCCCCTCCTTCTGCTGAAGTTATGGGGCTGAACTCAGGGCCTTGGCCCTGTCCAGGCCTTAACTTTCATGATCAAGGCTGCTGCTCTACCACTTGAGCCACAACTCCACTTCTGCCTTTTTGGTGGTGAACTGGAGATGAGTCTCATGGCTTTGGTTGCCCCTGACTGCTTTTTTAGGTCTTAGCCACTGACTGTCAGCTAAACATCTAACTTAAGAAATGATTTTTTAGGAGCCAGGAGTTTGGCCTAGTGGTAGAGTGCTTGCCTAGCATGCATGAAGACCCAGGTTTGATCCCTCGGTACTACATACATAGAAAAAAGCCAGAAGTAGTGCTGAGGCTCAAGTGGTAGAGCTCTAGCCTTGAGAAAGTCCAAGAACAGTGCTCAGGCCCTGAGCTCAAGCCCAGGACTGGCAAAAAAAAAAGGTTGTTTAATCATTTTAAGCTCTTGGCACTGTCTCTGAGCCCTACAGCTCAAGATTAGTGCTCTACCACTGGAGCCACAGCACCATTTCCCATTTTCTGGTGGTTAATTGGAGAAGAGTCTCCTGGACTTTTGTGCCCAGGTTGGCTTTGAATCTCAACCCTCAGATCTCAGCCTCCTGAGTTCAAGCTTCAAGACTGGCAAAAACAAACAAAAATAAGTCAATACAATAACCACATACCAATCAGGGTCCTTAAGATGAAAAGAAGAAATTCCAAAGATGGAAGGAGAATGAAGAAATGACCCCTGAGAGATGAATAGTAAGAACTGTTAAAGAATAACTAGCACTCTCCTGCCAATGAATGGTGAAACCTGGGTAAAATGAACAGATTCTATGAAAGTAAGGTACAGGAAGCCTCACCTCCACCTGGCGTGAGATCACAGCCGGCACCCCCGCCCTTTCCTGCTCACTGGGTAAAGAGTTCATGGACCTTCATAGGTACAAAGTTGTCCTGACCCATGAGAAGAGAAGCTGGCCATTCTGTACACTGGGTCTCGCTAGAACTAAGTCCATCTGCTTGGCCCTCTTGGGTGTGGACCGATGAGGAAGCTAAGACACAGAAGGACATTGTTGATGAAGCTCTGATCCTCCAAGTGGAAAGAGGAAACGTGTGTGTGTGTGTGTGTGTGTGTGTGTGTGTGTATGTGTGTATGTGTGTGTGGTGTGTGTACATGTTTTTAAGATCACGATTCAAGGCCATGAGACCAGCCAGGAGCTAAGCAATAACAGAAAGTTAGAGGTGAAAACCAAGATGGCTCATTTGTGTTTGCAGTACCCTATAACAGAAGAAGGAGCAATCGTGAGGTTTCCCTGCTCTGATGGGACCGATTGTCTAAGGTCCAAGAAGCTAATGAACACCAACGGTGATGAACAACAGAGAAGTAAACCACTATTATTAATTCAACATGGACTCAAGGAAGTCCCAGAAGAAATGCCTAAAGCTAGGGGCTCTCATACTGTGGGGTGTTTTTTTTTTTCCTCGTGGAGCTTGAACTCTGGGCCTGGGGGCTGTCCTTGAGCTCTTCAGCTTAAGGTTACCGTCCTACCCCTTGAGCCTCAGCACCACCTCCTGTTTTCTGATGGCTAATTGGAGATAAGAATCACATGGACTTTAGTGCCTGGGCTGGCTTTGAACCATGATCCTCAGAGTAGCTGGGATTACAGGCATGAGCCACTGTGCCCAGCTCTCATACTGTTTAGACAACAAACACAAATAATACGTTTGGGAAGGAATGAGGGACTAGTGGCTGTGTGACCTCAGGTGGTAAATTCAAGGCCTGTTACAGAGAAAGAGAGTGGGTGGGGAGAATATGTGGTGGGTGTCAAAGCCAGTGGATAGTAGAGGGGACTTCAGAGCTTGTCCATTCAGGTTCACTGAAGCCCAGTTAGCAGTCTTGGGGCATGAAGGTGATGCTATGGGCAGGACAGAAGTACACTTTGCTGCAGGTAGGGAAAGATGGGCCCAAACAGCCATCTCTGAAATCAGTCTCTCAAGTGACGCCAGTGCAATCATATACCAGTGTGGCTCTGAGGTGTCAGTCCTTGTCTTTCCTCACTGTATTCACTGAGCTCTTGCCACGCCACAGCCACAGCACACGCTTGCTGGTCAGGCAGACTTTGGAAAGTGGAGAGTGGCAGCTGTCATTCTAGAAAAGAGGGCCGAAAAGGATTCTGGGGTCTGGGCGAAAAGGATTCTGGGGTCTGTAGGGCGGGTGCAGGGCGGGCTTGTCCTGGAACCTTGGCGATGTCCTGGCGGCATGGGCAGAGGTCAGCTAGAGAAACCATGAATGGGGCATAGGACACAAGACCTGGGCTTCAGAACAGACTTTTCAATTGTGGTTATAAAGGTGATGTGCAGAGGAGGCAACAGTTATAGAAGTCAGGTAAAAAGGACATTTGTTTTTGGAAATGTCACCTTTTCCCTTCGCTCCCTCCCATGTTTCCCCTCTCATCCCCATCCCACAAGTTGTATACTTCATTTTCAACACAGTGTTCATGGACAGTCCCTGTGCTCGAATGGAATGCTTATTTTACTTTGTTGGGGAGGGGTTGGGGCTGGGACTTGAACTCCATGTCTCATGCTCTCACTGAGCTATTTCACTCCAGGCTGACATTCTACCACTTGAGCCACTCCTCTCTGTCTGTCTTTTTGATGGTTAATTGGACTTAGGGACTTTTCTGCCCTGGATTGGCTTTGAACTCTGGTTCTCAGGGTTACAGGTGTGATCACTAGTGTGCTGGTCAGGGCAATATTTAGTATCAGTTGATTTAGGTTTGGAAAGTGTTGCAGAACACAGTGAGTTGAATGTAAAAAGTCACAATGTCCTGAGGGTCACTAATGTCTGTCCAATCATTCGTGATTTGGGTGCTGTTTTATATATTCTGGCACAGTTAGTTTCAAGCAGGCAGCCACATTTAGCTGGAATACAAACACCAAAGCACAGGAGGCCCAGAGCTTTTTCGAGTGGGTTTATTTGATTAAATGTTTAAAAATCTCCACTGCAACTTCTGAGAAGGGTTCTGGCTCAGCAAATTGTGAGAGGAAATTAAAGAGACAACTCAGGTCACGAAAAGCAGGGAAAAACTCTGCTAGGCTTTCTGGAACCAATGGAAATAAATGAGTGATTTCAAAATTGATGGCATTGTTCTTATTAAGATAAAACCAGCTTACTGCCTTTGTGTTTTTGCTTTGTGTTTATTCTTCTACGCTTATAGTTCTAGGCAGAGATAGTTCTGTTTTTTTTTTTTTGCCAGTCCTGGGGCTTGAACTCAGGGCCTGGGCACTGTCCTTGGACACTTTATGCTCAAGGCTCGTGCTCTACCACTTGATCCACAGCGCCACTTCCAGCTTTTTCTGTGTATGTGGTTCAAGCGAATTGAACCCAGGGCTTCGTACATGCTAGGCGAGTCCTCTACCATTAGGCCTTGACCCTGGCCAGTCCTGCTTTTCTAATGGCTGCACTACCATCATCTAACCAGAGTCCTGCCCTACACACGTGTGCATTTAGTAGGTACTTGTTGAATGCATGCTGCTGAATCAATGAATTTCAGATCAGAAACTCAGCGTGGGTCAGGATCCATACATAATACCTATCTAACACTCCTGTCATCAAGAGAACAGAAGGAAATGATTTTTCTTGAGTTGCAGCAACAGCTCTGTGGGTGACACAGATAACTTTACAACTAGCCTTTACATTGTACCTATTTGATTTTGATCAGGTGTTTTGTTTTGTTTTTTTTTTAACCCAACGTATTTTCTTTTTTTAATTTTTATTTATTTTTTTAATTGTAATTAGTAAAAGGGTTACATGATATTTGCCAGATAGAAGGTGCATTAATTCACATACATTGATACCCTTTCACATGTCTTGGTACCCATTTCCCTCCCCCCCCCACACCTCCCACTCAACCCAACGTATTTTCAAAACCTTCCTTTTATCTATATGTAAGTCCAACTGAGCCAGGTTTGATGTTTTTAAAAATGAGCTCACCTTTCCGTGAAATAGGTTTAATTTTCAGTGATTTTTTTTTGAATGGAATCTGGCTTTTTTCTTCATGGGAATTTTCTTTTTTAAGAATTTATTAACGTTGATTTTTACATCGTATTTTAAATGACAAGTTTAACACGCAAGTGTTCAAGGAGGGAATCTCTGGTTACAATCGCTGGGACTTAGTGTTTAGAGCTTAATTAGGCTAAGGGTTTGTGTGTCATAGAAACATATTAATTTATGAAATAAAACATTACGTCTATAGAGTCATAGGGGAATTTTTTTTTTTTGTAAAAGCAACGTCGGACCAGATCCCGGGACTGGGGCGGAGTGGGAGACGTGGCGGCGCGCGCGGTGGCCCGACACCTGACGCGCGCCCCCGCCGCGCGCGCGCCCCCCAGCGCGCCCCCGCCGCTCCCGCCGCGCGCGCCCCGCCCTCGCGGAGATTTGTCCCGCGCCGCCCGCCGTAGCCCGGCGCTCGGCCGGCCGCCGTTCCCAAGATGGCCGCGGCGCGCGCGGCTCCCACGGCGGGTTAAGAGGCGGAGGCGGCGCCGCCGCGTCTCTCCTGCCCTCCGGGGCTCCGGTCTCCCCCGCTCAGGCCCTGCTAGCCCTCAGCCCTCCGCGGTCATGCGGGGCCTGGTGCACGGATGAGAGAAGCCGCCGCCGCGCTGCTCCCCGCTCCCGCCCTCGCCGTCACCCCGGCCGCCGCCGCCGCCGCCATGGAGGAGCCGCCGCCGCCGCCGGAGCCCGCGCGCCGCCCGGCCGCGAGGTGAGAGGCCGGGGCCGGGCCCGCGGGGGGTGGGCGCGCCCCGGCGGGCCGCCCGGAGGTGGGACGGGTCCCCCCCTCCCTCCCCGCCCGCCGGGACTGCGGGGTCCGGGGCCGAACCCGCGCCGCCGCCGCCGCCGGGCCGCGCGGACCCCCGAGCCCGGCCGGCGGACGGAGCCCCCCCCGCCGTGCCCCGCGGGGTCGCCCGCCCTCGGCAGCCCCGAGCCGGCTGGAGGACGGCTGCCCCCGCCACCCGCCCGCCCCGCCCCGGTCCGCCCGGCCCCGCCCGGCCACGGCGCGGCCCCGCGGGCCGGGAAGGCAGCCCTCGCCGCCCGCCCGCCGCCCGCCCCCTTTTGGCTCCGGTAAACCTGTGAAGCGAGGCTGCTGCTTCGTGTCCCGAGACCGGAGCTTTCCCGAGCCCCAGCGCGGCACCTCGCTCCACAGGTCCCCCGCCAGGTGGGGACCGCGCGCGAGCCCCGCGATGCGCCGGTGCCGCCTTGTGACCCCTCGGCGCCTTCCTCGTCTTGTTTTCTTTCTTTTTGTTTTCCGTCGGTCATGGGGCTGGAACTGCGGGCCCGGGCGCGGCTGCCCCTGAGCTCTCCAGCTCCAGGCCACCGCCTGCCCCCCTGGAGGCACGGCGAGCGACGCTTCTGTTTCCCCGCTTTTCTTTACCCCGGCACGGATGGAGGCGCTTCCGTTCGTGTGCGCTCCCGGGTGGGCCTCGGGAGTGAGTTCTGTTGTTAGGTCTTCCTCGGGGAAGACCGGAGGGTGCAAAGTGCGCGAGTCTCGACCCGAGTTTCCCGAGTAATGAGTAGTCAGAGCCTTCATGAGGAGGAAAAGGTAGGATCTCGTCAGCTGCGGCTCAGAAGGTGTAGTTCCGTGTAGCCGTGTGGTGGGAAGGGCAGAGGCAGAGATGACGCTGGGAAATAACGGCTTTTTCCATTGATAAAAAGCAACCTCGCTTTTTTCAGCCAGATTGTTGTCTGTCTTGGTTGTCATAAAAATAGGTCAGGATGATGGGCTTTGTCCAACTTCAAGTGAACAGCAGTGCACAGAACATGAAGATCCTAGCATTATTTTTCCTAGCAACATTGCAGTTAATTTTACAACAGCGAATTCTGTAAAACAGATCACTTGATGGAACGGTTTGTTTTGCCTTCTTGATGCCCTTATTGTGATTCTCTTCCTTAGAGCTGACGTGAGACAAGCTCATTGTAGATCTTTGGTAAAAGATGTTTAGGAGTTCTTAAGTCGCTTACTTGAACTTTTTAAATCATCTGAAAGAAGCTCATTGTGTTCCGTGCTGCTAGTGCCTAACACATTGGTAATTTGTGTTACCAGGTTAACACAAAGTGCCCTGCCATCTTTGCTCATCTCCTTCCTGCCTGTGTGTCATTGATTAGGAAGGTGGAGTGCACGCACAGGTTTTCTGTAATGTTCAGGCCTGTACATGTTGGCCTCCAAAGCCGAACAGCAAGTGTGCCACTGGCAGATGCCACCCATGGCATCTGCTTTCCTCCTGACAAGAGTTACGCAATGACCAGAGAACACAAAACAGGTCAAGAGATGAGAGTACTTTATGAGAATTTTACTGTTCATTGTCACTTGCAAATAGCACTTGTTCCTTTTTGGTAAAGGACTCATAATAAGGATAGCAGAGGTTAAGCTTTCAAACAAACCTCCTTTGTCATTTCTTTTTCAAGCTTCTGGGTCAGCTTTAGGAGGATCTTGAAATTATTAAGAGAGCTATTAGAATTAATTTGGAACAATTTATCTTTGTGATATCTTGGATCGGTGCTCTTAAAAAGCACACGTTAAACTGGATATTAGATCTGACACCTTTCATTTAAAATATTTACGTTAAATACAGCCTTAGATTCTCACTTATTGACTCTTTAGTTTATGCCAGTGACTCTAGTAATAGCTTTTTTTAAAAAAGTCCAGTGAATTATTATTTACTTCTGTGTAAGTTTATGTGAGAAAGTGGACATTTGGCTATCACTCCGAGGCAGTGTGGTATTTCAGGTGAGTGTTGGGTTCAGCACTCACCTTTCAGGCTTGAGAGTGGTTCTCCAGGCTCTCCATCACTGTCACCATGGATACCCTTGGCAGTGGTGGCGGTAGAGTGAGAAGCAGTTGCAGGGCTGGGGCATGGCAGGGGCTTCAGGGTGGCAGAGGTTCATGTTTTGAACTGGATCTGACTTCACTGGTTCAGTGCAGTCCCCTCCCGTGGCCCTTCCCACGGGCTCCCTTGGTGTCTTACAGATCCTGTTGAAATGGGGGATATAAAGGCACTTCCTGCTTGCAGGACACATCTGCCAGCAAGATGAGCCTCTGTGTTTCCTCAGTGATTTCACAGAGCTATTTTCTTGCCTCCAAGTTTCCACTTGACAGGCAGGATGGGATGTATTTTGCTTAAAGACTGTTTGATGTCACCTGTCTGTAGACTGTTGGACATTGCTTATTTTAATTTTAATTAGATTATGGCAAGCCTCACTTTTCCTCTTTTAATTTGGGGATATAGTTTATCCTGTCCCTTATAGGCACTGGTTTAAGAGCACCCTTGATGGTGGGGTAGGTTTCTGTGAGTGTGGCCCAGAGGATCAGCAGACTGGTCGTCCTCCCCCAGACCCCTCACCTCCCGCAGAGGCCTCTGGTGTCCTTTCTGAAGATTGTGGAAGCCATGTGGTAGATGATCCTTTCATAGAATTTTCCCCGAGTATTCAAGAAGGATCGTGATAATATGTGGTTTTTCTGGATTTAAGTCAGTACATAAAGTGAGTTTTACTTTGATGTAACTATTTAAAACTTTGTTTGTAGAGTGTTACTGACCTGGGAGAATGCTGGCGTCTCTGTCTGCAGGGGTTTTCAAGTCCTTCCCTTTGTGACACAGCCCCTTGTGCTCAGTGCAGCAGAGCCCAGGGCGGTGTCCCCGCTGTCTTGATCTGAGGTGGCCGCCCTGCTCCCCCCACACCCATTTCTCTACTGGGTTGGTTTGGCTTACCTCCCTGCCTCCCTCTCACCACTGGCTATGGCGGGTCACCTGGGGGCTGCCCTCCTTCCACACTTTTGTCTGTAAGGATGGTCATCTGACAAACGTTGCATTAGGGCTTTTTTCTCAGGCCTTCCACACAGCAGCAGGGAGAGAGGTGCTCGTGTTGGCAGCTGAGAGTCAGTCTGTGGAGGGGTGAGCAGAGGAGTTGCTAGCTCCCTAAAGCTGTGGGCCATCTAATGGTCTCAGGCCCTGCTGTGACATGTGAGTTATTATTTGTTCAAGCTTCTTAAAAGTTTTAACTAGTATTTGGCATGAACCCTTTTAATCAAGTTTACATGTTCTTTGAATTACTACTGTAAATTAATAACATTTTGTCATCTGAAGAGGGTAATGTTGCCAGATGTAAATGAACTTAAATTGTGTCATCTGTGAACTAAGCTAAATGTAGCAAGTTTTTTCTTTCTTCCTTAACTTTAATCATGACTGTGAACAACAGTAAGAGATACTAGATAGCCACGGAAGCTTGTCTTTGATTATTTCATCTATTGGTGTTTTCTTTTGAGAAAGTAAACAGTAATAGTGTGTACTTCCTAAGTTATTGTTGGATTAAATGAAATAAAGCTTTTTAGATAGTACTCAGTCAGCACTACATCATCATTGCGCTCCCATGTTGTTCCTTTTTGTTTCAAGGTGAAGGGGGACAAGGCTTCCCATAATTAATTTTCTTTCTTAAAAGGGTATACATGTTTTAAAGCTCAAGGCATTTTAAATAGCTACAATAATCGGCATTACTTAAGAAACAAGTTCTCTCTCTCTCTCTCTCTCTCTCTCTCTCTCTCTCTCTCTCTCTCTCTCTCTCTTCTCTCTCTCTCTCTCTTTTTCTCTATTTCTGTAGAAGCCATAGAAGGAGAAAACAAGTTTGGGGATGCAGTTCATTCTTTTGCATCACTTTGAGTTCTTGCCATTGTAGGATTATAAATCATGCTATTAAGCTCAGAAGTAAAATGCTACTAATTAGTGACTTGCTTAGGTCAGTAGGTGCTCGACAGCTATCTTTTTACTGAAAATTCTTTTTCATTTTTTATTTCAATTGGCATCTTTTTAAGTTAGATTAAATACACTTAATTAAAAATATTGTTCACTGTAGTTAAGTTTTGGGAGACTGATATAGTTTGGAATTGATACAGTGAATGAGATGGGGGGTGACACTAATCAAGATACACTGAACTCAAAAATGTACATGTTGCATTGAAATGTCTTTATACACCTATTTAGAGATAATAGTTATACAGATAGCATATTAGTCCTTTAAATTTTTTATTGTTATTATAAAAGTGATATACAGAGTTGTCTTTTTTTAATAAAGGGATTTATTTGGTTTAAAATTTGGAAGCTGAAGGTTCAAACACAGGCTCCGCTCCAACGAGGGTGTCTTACGGTAGCTAGCAAAGGCTGGAACTCTGAACCTTTGTGAGCAGGAAGTGGTAGTGCCAAGCAGGAAGCCAGACTGAGAGGAGACCTAGGAGATCTGTCTTAATCCCTCCCAAGGGCACACCCCAGCTGACATCCCATGAGACCTTATTCCTTAAGGGTCTCAGTATCTCCCAGCCCAGGAACCTCAGGATCAGACCCTATCCAAACAACAGCAGAGAGCCCAAAAGAGAACTAACTTTATGTATCAGAAAATAAAGCATCCACAGCAGCCTCAGTAGTCAGCCCTATGTAATTCCTGTTCCATTCCATCAGTCTTCAGTAAGTGATCTCATGAATCTGTGTTTTTCTCAACTAGTCCTAGGCATTTTCACTTAGTCCACTGCTATTTTTCTGAGTTGTTTAGCATGTCCCCAGTGCCTGTGCCCAAGAGTACCTGGCTCATTCCTTTTCCAGGTCCTGAGACAGTCCTTATGTGCAGAAGGCAAACCCTGGCTTGTAGTTGATTGCAAGTGCCATCAGGAAGGAAGCAGTGTAAGGCAAAACCTGCTACAGATGAGTAAAAAACAAAATAAAACAGCAGCAATACCCCCTAACATGGCATGTTTTTTATTTATTACTGATAATTTACAAAAGGAGTTCTACCAGAATTTTGGAGGGGAAGCTGCTCCAGAAATTACCTTAGGCCCCCTTGAAGTCTTGGATGAATGGAGAGCTGGGGTAGGGTAGAATCCTCTCAGGATGAGGTAAACAGCTACCTGGGAGCCTTGGAGGGTTCCCTGAGCTGGCAGTGCTGGCAGGCATAGGAGGCCCGGCTGGTCAGAGTGGAACATCTTTGTTGTATTGATTCAGTGGGACATTCAATTTAGAGTTGAAGGTCCATAGATGAGCAGTGTGCTAAAGTATTCCAGAGGAAAGCCAGGCTTGAAAGGAGGTCTTACAGATCAATGAAATGGGAAGTAAACTAACATGCCTGTCCTGTTCCACCAAGTCTAATTCTCTTTAAAAGAAGAGAAGAACGTCTAAATAACAAGATCAAATTTAAAATGCCCAACAGTGAATCATCATTAACTAGTGATAGTTAGGTGTTATAGTATACACTTGTAATTCTAGCACAATGAGAATCTGTCATTAAAAAGGAAAATAATGTAATCATGCAATAAGCAGGAAATATGGTATATAACCCAGAGGGAAAAAAAAAGCAGTCAATAGTGATCATCCTAGAAATGTACAAGTGCTAGATGTAGCAACAATTAATTGGTATCTTTAAATATTTCAAAGAAAGCATGAACATTGGAGAAAAACAAAAGATCCTACTGTAACTATTTTTTGGGGGTGCCACTGGGGTTTTGAACCCAGGAACTCAGGGCATTGTCTTACTGGCACTCTGGCACTTGAGCCAGGCCTCTAGCTTGACTTTTTGCTGGTTATTTTGGAGACAGAGTCTTGTGGACTTTCCTGCCAGGACTAGTTTTGAATGTTGGTGCTCATAATCTCAGCCGCCTGAGTTCCTAGGATTCCAGGCACGAGCCAGTGGGAAGCTGACTCTAATAAACTTTTTTAAAATGAAAAATATCCAAAATGATGTAAACACCGGGTGTAGACTGCAGAAGAGCAAACTAGTGATCTTGTAGACATCACAGCATAGGAATGCTGCAAAATGTCGCAAAGAAAGAGCAAAGACTAGAGAAAGTGGCTCAGAGCCAGGCATGGTGATTCACACCTATGATTCTAGCTAGCTACTCAAGAGGCTGAGGTTGAGGATCAAGGTTCAAAACCAAGCCAGTACAGGAAAATTTGTGAGATTAAAACCATTTCAAAAACTGGAAGCGAAGGTGTGGCTTTAGAGGTAGAATGCCAACCTAGAGTGAAAAAGCAGAGGAATAGCACCCACACCCTGAGTTCAAGTCTCAGTGCTGGCATCAAATACACACACACACACACGTATGGACATACGAATGTATGGCACAGAACTCTGGGGACCTTTGAGGGGCTGAGCTCTAAAGATAGGAAAGACAGGGAGAACTGAAAACAATATCAGAAATATTGGCTGTGAGTGTTTCACATTTGATAAATATTGATCGATAGTCACACGCTTAAGGTGCCTCCAGTAGGATGCACAGCAAAGAATGCCATCAGTGCAGGGTCGATGCTCAAGTCTCCTTGCCTAGACTTACTAGTCAGTCTATGAGTAACTGTGCTCTCATGCTCTCCTACCTTCAGGCAGTACTGCGGAGAGACTCCCACCATTATTTGCCAAGTCCTTTTCTTTCAGTTTGCTTCAGTCTGTTTCTTCAACAGATTTGACATTGTTATAGTTGCAGCTTTGATAAGAACCGGTTAAGGATTTTTTTTCTAATTAGTCTTGAATTAACTGTTGCTTAATTAACTTAATTGGTTTTAATTAGCACTGTAACATTGCAATAACAGTATAAAATGCTGAAAATTCTCTTGACATTTATGTGATTAATTTAATTTTTATGCGGGTACAAGGTTGACACTTCACCACGAAAGCCTGACAAATTGGAGGTGAGAGTCTCATGGACTTTGCTGACCAGGCTGGTTTTGAACTGAGATCCTCAAATCTTAGTCCCCTGAGCAGGGATTACAGGCAGGAGCCACTGGCACATGGCTCCTTCTGTGATTTTAAAGTCAGTTTTGTATAAGGGCCATGAATATGGGTGGAGAGGGTGTCTCTGTTTTTGTCTTGTCACTGGAGCATCATTTTTAATTGTTTCTACTCCTGACATTTTTTATCCTTGGAATGTCTGATACATATCAGGAGGAGATTATTTGAGAAGAGCCCCTTGCTAAGTGTGTGGTAAGTATTTCTAGATCAGTACTTTTTTTTTTTTTTTTTTTTTTTTTTTTTACCAGACCTGGGCTTGAGCTCAGGGCCTGAGCACTGTCCTTGGACTTTCTCAAGGCTAGAGCTCTACTGCTTGAGCCTCAGCACTACTTCTGGCTTTTTTCTATATATGTGGTACCGAGGAATTGAACCCGGGTCTTCGTGCATGCTAGGCAAGCACTCTACCACTAGGCCAAACCCCTGGCCCTAGATCGGTACTTCTTAACCTCTTTTGGGGTCCCAACCTGAATTTGAAGAGTCCAGGCAGAAAAAAAAATGCACACAAGCACCTATAAAAATATATCTTTAGTTTCAGGCTGTTCACCGTCCCCGGTGATTGAGTTATGAAGTAGAACAGGCTTGATATGCTAAACATTCTTTGACATTATCTACATTTTGTAAATGTTAATTATATACCACGAGTCATTTCTTCTCCAGAACTGTCTGTGGTGTTTCTGGGCACCAGTGGGTCATTCCTCTGATCCTAACCACTCCGGAAGCTGTTTGGAGCCAGCCTAGGCAGGAAGTTTGTGAGACTCTTAATTTCAGCTAGCCACCATAATAAAGCTGGAAGTGGATCTATGGCTCAAGTAGTAAAGTATTAGCCTTGAGTGAAAAAGTGTAGGGACAGTGCCTAGGCCCTGAGTTCTAGCTCTAGGACCTGCACAAAACAAAACACAAAAACTGTTCAGAGTAGGCTGGAAATTTGGCCTAGTGGTAGAGTGCTTGCCTAGCATGCATGAAGACCCAGGTTTGATTCTTTGATACCACATATATAGAAGGCTGGAAATTGCACTGTGGCTCAAGTGGTAGGGCTCTAGCCTTGAGAAAAGCCCAAGGACAGTGCCCAGGCCTGGAGTTCAAGGCCCAGGACTGGCAAAAAAACAAACAACAACAACAAAAAACCCGTCCATAGTGTTTATATTTGGAACACATGAGACTTTTTTTTTTTTTTTGCCAGTCCTGGGCCTTGAATTCCAGGCTTGAGCACTGTCCTTGGGCTTTTCTCAAGGCTAGAGCCCTACCACTTGAGCCACAGTGCAATTTCCGGCTTTTTCTATGTGTGTGGTACTGAGGAATCAAACCTGGGTCTTCATGCATGCTAGGCAAGCACTCTACCACTAGTCCAAACTCCTGGCCTTGCACACAAGGTTTTTAGACCCTAAATTTTTAGAAAATTCACATTAGTCTTAAGTATTCAACGATTATATTCTTAGGGAGGAAATCAGTATACATTTTCCTCCTAAAATCTGTTAGACCTGTTGAAATTTTCTCTAGATTACATAGTTCTTAATTTGTAAGAAAAATTACAGTTGTTGTTTTTTTTTCCTGCCAATCCTGGGGCTTGACTCAGGTCCTGGGCACTGTCCCTGGGCTTCTTGTTGCTCAAGGTTATCACTACCACTTGAGCCATAGCGCCTCTTCCAGCTTTTTCTGTATATGTGGTACTGAGGAAGGGAGCCCAGGGCTTCATGAGTGCTAGGCAAGCACTCTACCACTAGGCCACATCCCAGGCCCAGAAAGTTACAATTTTTGTGAGATGAAGTGTATGCGTGTATCTTTATTTCTTGATGGGTAGTATTTTACTTCTTAGATGTTTACTTGCTGTGTTGAAGGATTTCTTAGTTCCTAAAGGTGCTGTTCCTACGATGTAGTCTTGCTGTGGAATAGTGTTTAGGTGTCTTTAAATGCACTCACTCTTGCATTGCATAACAGTTCTTTGGCCTGTAATGGACTGTGTGTACAGAGGTGGTCCCAGAGGACTGTAATGGAACTGACCATTCCTGTGGCCTGGTGACCTCACCACTGGCACTTGATCATCCCGTGCTTGTGCTGAAGCTGGAAGACAGCTGCTGTGTGAAACTATGGAGCATGTCCTGATGTAACTATATAATGCTGGATAATGATAATCAGCAGCTGTACTACTGGTTCATGTGTTTACTATACTTTTTATTGTTATTTTTACAGTAATTTGCTTTCCGCTTATTTAAGTGTCCTCAGTGTGCCGCTGCGTGTCGCTGCGTGCTACGCCGTGCCATGCTGGCAGTAGCTTCATACGTCCTGTGTCAGGAGGCTGAGTTGAGAGTGGCTGCTGGTACCTCTAGGTTTACAAAGCCATGCTATGATGTCTGCATAGCAATGCATGGCTGTGGTTGAGAAGCTTCCTGTGGGAAGAAAAGTCAGAGTCATGTTAAGAAACTTTACCAGAGTAAGGGGAGGGTAAAAGAGTGGTTTATTTGTGTTTCTTTCCCAGCTTGTACCTGGCAGTGGTCACTTTTCCTTAGGCTGAGAAGCACAGAATGTCTGCCTGCTGCTGCTGCTGCTATTGTTGCTGCTTCTGTTTCTGCTGCTGCTTCTTTGGGCGTCCTGATTCTCCCTGCTCACCTTGCTCTGAGTGTCATGACTTCCTTTTAGCTTTTCAAAGCTTAGCCATGCTGACCTGTCAGAGCATCCCCCTTCTCCTCCCGCCTCTGATTTTCTTGGCTCCGCCCTGTTTGGCAGTAGCTCTTTCTCCCTGTGATTTGCCTTCACATGTTTTGTTTGGTAGCCTCTCTTTCTCCTGTGATCTGCCTTCAGATGATGCTTTCTCAAAATACTCTGGTATGTGTAGTTACTTACTTGAATGTCTGGTTATGAGGACAGGAAGCGGGTGGAGGGAGGTCTCTTGGTCAGCAAGGGCCCACTTATTCAGTAGGTGAGTGTGTCACAGTTCTGTCTTTAAGGAGCAACACATCTGTAAGATCAGCTGGGTATGTAACACTGTGTACTTCCAACTGTAAATAATTGGAAGAAGAAAACAGTGAAAGTACACACGTTTAAAATTTTGTAACTTGTGTCTCATCTCAAATTAAATCTTACTGTCAGTGAAAAAAAAGTCTTTAATTCAAAATTTAAAAGTCTTGTTTTTTTGGGCCCCTTAAGGGTGCTGTTTTAGTTGTAAACACTCAGGTTTCTTGTGCAATGAGCTCTGACATCAGCCTTGTCAGGACTGTGCTGTTGGAGTCAGTTAGAGCTCTTGAAAGATGACTGCAGTGCTTCATGAGGAAGGAGGGGGATTGCTGTTGAACCCCTCCCCATCTAGGTTTGGGTGCTGGCCCTTAACTCCTTTTACTCAAGGTTAGGACTCTGTCACTGGTTTTCTGCTGGTTAATTGGAGATAAAAGTTCCACAGGGGGCCGGGAGTTTGGACTAGTGGTAGAGTGCTTGCCTAGCATGCACAAAGACCATGGTTCAATTCCATGGTATCACATACTTAGAAAAAGCCAGAAGTGGTGCTGAGGCTCAAGTGGTAGAGCTCTAGCCTTGAGAAAAAAAAATCCAAGGACAGTGCTCAGGCCCTAAGCTTAAGACCAGGACTGGCCAAAAAAAAAAAAAATACTAATTTCATGGGACTGTGAGTTTGGCCTAGTGGTAGAGTGCTTGCCTAGCATGCACGAAGACCCGGGTTCAATGCCTCAGTACCACATGCCTAGAAAAAAGCTGGAAGTGGTGCTGAGGCTCAAGTGGTAGAGCTCTAGCCTTGAAAAAGTTCAAGGACAGTGCTCAGGCCCTGAGCTCAAGCCCAGGACTGGCAAAAAAAAAAAAAAAAAAAAAAGTTCCACAGGCTTTTCTGCCTGGGCTGGCTTTAAAATGTCATCCTTAGATCTCTTCCTCCTGAGTAACTAGGATTACAGGCATGAACCACTGGCACATCTTTCTTTTTAAAATTTATTTATTTATTAATAATTTTTTTTTGCCAGTCCTGGAGCTTTAGCTCAGGGCCTGGGCACTGTCCTTGATATTTCTCAAGGCTAGTACTCTACCATTTGAGCCACAGCCCCAATTCTGGGGTTTTGTGTGTATATGGTACCAAGGAATCAAATCAAATCTGGGGCTTTGTGTGTTCTAGGCAAGCACTCTACCACTAAGCCACACTCCCAGCCCTATTTACTTATTTTAAAGGTGAGGAAATTTAGAAGCAGAGTAACTAAGAAAGCTTTACCAAAGATATGAGTCCTGGAGCTGGTCAGAGAACTAGTGCTTTGAACTGTCAGTCTATTTGCTGTGACTCCCCCTAGCCCAAGCATTTTGCTACCAGTGGTGTTCTTACCTACCAGGAAGAGAATTCCTTGTGTCAGCCATGGAGCAGGACCACACAGCAAGCCAGGATGCAGGGGTGAGGATGGGAGGGACTGTGGCCTTGGAGTGAGATCAGGACCCCAGTTCATACTGAACAGCTGTTCCCTCTGTGACTCTTCCCTTGTCCTGTGCCCTAGGAATGATTCTGGAACCTGCTGGGACTAGACTAGCAAAGCAGTGGAGTACTTGGTGTGGAGCCAACACATTGCAGTTACTATGTGCCTAGGGCATGGCCAGTATCCATTATCAAATGGTACCATGCATACCGTTACACTAAAAATTGTCCATTACTATGGTCCAGATTGCAGAGCTGATTAGTCAGGGACAAGTATATGTTTTTAATCCTGTTTATTTTGACCTTGATTGAATTTCAGCTCTTTTCCCCCCAGCTTCCCCCATTTTCTATGTATGTGTTACTGAGGAATCGAACTGTCAGTCTATTTGCAGTTCCTCCCCAACCCCCAGGCATTTTGCTACCACTTGTGAATGCTAGGCAAGCACTCTCCACCATTAGGCAAAACTCCCTGCGGGAATCCCTCTTTTAAATGACATCTCCCCACCTAGGTCTCAGAATGCTTTTAGGGGAAACTGGTGAGGCACCATTGTGATAAGAAACACTAAAAGGAAGTGAGGAAGTCTGGTGAGGGTGTGTGTGTGGGGCGGGGGGGGGGGGGGGGGAGGGGGTCAGTATAGCCTCAGAGCTGGAGAATTGGGTCTCCTGGATGAGAGGGACAGAGGTGTGAGTTAGGGCCCTTAGAGGGAGTCACTCACCTGGTGCAGACAGGAAACACATCCAGAACTAGGAGAGGCCAAGGTCCAGTGGTAGGGGCAGAAAGCTGATTGACCCTCCCACCACCTACCCTGAAATGGAGAGGATCCGGCGACTGCTGGGTCTTGGCGACTCCCAGGTCTTGGCACCAAATGGAAGGTCTGCGGAAAGGAAACTCCCCACACCCAAGATGGTGCCGGCTCTGCTGGAAGCCCTGTTGCCGGAGGAGAGAGACCATGTAGGGGAGGGGGTGGCCTCAGAGGATGGGGAATGCCTCAGTCTGGGATTGGGGGGGGGGGCTGGGTGGGACCTCTGAGGTACATGGGGAGAGAGCCAAGGGAAGGGGCCATTTTTTCCAGGCAGACCAAACGTTTACCACTTGTGCTCATAAAGAAAGGATTCATTTTATAATTAATTTCTTTTTTTTCTTTTTTTTTTTTTTTGCCATTCTTGGGGCTTGAGCTCAGGGCCTGAGCACTGTCCTTGGGCTTTTCTCAAGGCTAGAGCTCTACCACTTGAGCCACAGCACCAGTTTCATCTTTTTTCTATGTATGTGGTACCAAGGAATTGAACCTGGGTCTTCATGTATGCTAGGCAAATGCTCTACCACTAGGCCAAACTCCCGGCCCCTAATTAACTGCATTTTAAATAAGGCTTTGAGGTTGTCTTGTCTTTTTTTTTTTTTGCCAGTCCTGGGCTTATAGCTCAGGGCCTGAGCACTGTCCTTGGACTTTCTCAAGGCTAGAGCTCTACCACTTGAGCCTCAGCACCACCTCCGGCTTTTTTCTATGTATGTGGTACCGAGGAATCGAACCCGGGTCTTCATGCATGCTAGGCAAGCACTTTAACCACTAGGCCAAACTCCCGGCCCTGAGGTTGTCTTTTCTACCTGTTGAGTAACATCAAGTTTATGCAGTGTTGCCAGGAAATGGTTGTATATGTTAATTCACCTTAGAGTGAACTTTTAGTTTTAGAATAGTTGAGGTTAGGAAGGAGTTGGAAAGGCAATACAGAGAACTGTGGTACACTCGGTGCTAGGTTTCCTGATGTCAGCCTTGCTTTCATTACCGCACTCATATGTTCACATGTATTTTAGGTGCTTCCTCTTGTGTGATCTCTGCTACACTGTCCCTGTGTAAGCTTGGAGGTCTGCAATGATGAGTAAAAATTGTATCCATATGGCGTAATTTTTTCTTGCATTAACAACATTTTTTATCTTTATATATTCCTTTTGTATTTAGGATTGATCAAGTATATTTTGTTAAAGTTGTGTGTGAAGCAAAAAATTAGTGTTAGAAGAAATGTCCGACAGTTCTAATCCACTGTAGTACCTTTCTACAGCATGAGCCCATCTGAGACATGACTGCACAGGTCAGTTCTTCCATAGGACTGGCTGCCAAGCTGTTTCTGGAATGCCCAGGTTTTCTCTTCCTGCTATTTTGAACTATATGCTTACAAAGAATTTCTGTTTTGTTTCTAAATCTGCTTAGGCATTTTCTGCTTCTTAGTTGTAATTTTATAATGTAGTAGACTCTTATACAGATCTGATCTATGAAAGTCAGTAAACTGTATTTTCTATATAAACTGCTTTGAAATGCTTTGCCAGGAATCAATATCAGGAAGTCAAAGGCAGAAAAATTGCCATCAGATTAGGTATAGGGAGAACTGTTAAAGTTTAGGAAGAGAAATAAAAATTCCAGAAAAATTACCCCACCAAATCTTTAAATTCTTATTCTGTTTTAAAGAAATAGAAAGCGAAATTGTGTATGCTGCTTTGTATATCTGATAGGTGGTCCAGCAGTCCTGAATTAAGAGAAAAGGTCAATTCTCAGATCTAGTAGCAATCAGTTAAAATGGGTTTAAGGTGAAAATAAAACACTAAAGCTTTTATATGTGGTAGTTATCTGTTGCGGTTTAATGAAAGCTTTTATATGTGGTAGTTTTCTGTTGCAGTTTAAGAAACTAAAGATCTTTATGGCCACAAATAACATCAGTTGTTATTTTTCATTGTATTGAATTCATTTTCTGTTTTTTTTTTTTTTTTTTTTTTTTTTTGTGGTATTGGCTGTGGAGCAGAGACAACTGGAAGATCCCAAATAGCTTAGTCACAGGGCTGGTGGGTTGGTGCTGGCTGTCAGCGAGATGCCGAGCTGGACTTGGACCTAGCTAGAGTCTCCTCGCCATCTCCCCTTGTGGGGATAGGGTTCTTACTTTGTGGCCAGGTTCCCTCCCTTACAAAGAAGAATGCTCAGGTGAAGGCTATCACTGGCCCAGTGTTTATTGCTATATTCTGTAGGTTAAAACAATCACAGGGTTATCCCAAATTTGGCAAGAGGTAAACAGGAGGTGCAGTCAGAAAGGCCTTGCTAGTCAGGCTACCATGCTGTATGTAAAGCCCTTAATCTGCTTGTTTCATTTTTAATGTGTTCTGTATAGATCTTCATTAACTAATGTCCTTGGATTAGCAGAACTCTGCTGAATACTTGTATTCTTACTAGTGAATGTGGTACAGCAGGGATTTCAGCCCAGTTTAATTGGCTCCCAGCCTTTATTACCTAGACCACACCCACTGCTACGATTTTGGCTAGCAAGTAGTACTAAATACACACATACAGCATTACATATGTTCAGTACTACATTAATACATATAGTAGTACATACATGCGGTACTGTGTACACACATTCAGTACTGCATTCATACATACAGAACTATAAGCACAGAGTATATATTTATACATATAGTACTATATACCCTCAGGACTCCATACCTGGGTATCCAGGGTACAGTATCACCTAATCACTACTGCTGGAAATCAACAGTTTTTAATTTTTAGAGCCCTTTAAATATTCTAAACAATGTTGAAATATGATGTTATGTCAGTAGATTTTGGATCATGGTTAAAGTAGCAAAGATAAAATTAGGTTCTTGTCATTCAACAAAGAGCACATTGATTGCCACAGGGACTGTGTGGGACCTGGAGAGGCCCTGGCCCCTGCTCACCACATCCTGGGGTGCTTCAGCCATAGTTGGGGAACTTCCTCCCTCTCCTTCTCCCTCCTTCCCTTCATTTATAGCAGTATTGGGGATTAAACTTGACTTACTTGCTGAGCTGGTGCTCTGCCTTGTAAGCCATTCCCCCAGGCCTGTTTTGGTTTGGCTTGTTTTTCAGTCTCACATTTTTGCCTGGGCCATCTTAGACACTGATCTTCCTCTCTTTTTCTCTCAAGTAGCTGCCATTACACGTGCGTAGTACCACTCTCACATACCACATACTTTTAAACATCTATTTACATTTTTTTTAATTAGAGAATTTATTAACGTTGATTTTTACATCATATTTTAAATGACAAATTTAACAAACAAGTGTTCAAGGAGAGAATCTCTATTTACAATCACTGGGACTTAGTATTTAGAACTTAATCAAAATTAGTATTTATATTTTTTAAAAAGATGAATTTTAGTTTAGAAAACATTTTGATTCTCTCCTAGGAAAGTCTTTGTTAGATTTGTAGACTGTGCTTAGAATCCATGCAAAAGTTACATAGTTAATGCCTTATAAACTGAGGCTTGACAGTGCACTTGGAGGTTAGCTTGTGAATTTCATCTGTAGTTTGATCACCTAATTAATTAGAAAATTATCTCTTGAAGTATGACTCAACAAGTACCTTTAAACTCAATTCCCCCTCCCCTTACCTTTTTTTTTTTTTTTTGGGTGTGTCTGTCAGTTATGGAGCTTGAATGTTTTCCTTGAACGCCTGTTCCAGGCTGCCTCTTTACCTCTCTGAATGACAGCTCCATTGCTGTGTACTGAATGTAGTAAAGATTGTGTGTGTGTGTGGTGGGGGGGAGAACCTCACACCCATTAATTCTGAAGTAAATAAAACATGCATTTCTTTCAGAAACATTGCTGAAGATTTGTTAATAAAGTGATTTTCTTTTTTTGTCCCTTGTGAGGCCTGGATGCAGTCTCTGAGTTCTTCAGTTCAAGGCTAGGTCTCTACTACTTAAGCCACAGTGCCACATCCATTTTTTTCTGGTGGTTAATTGGAAATAAGAGTCTCACGGGCTTTCCTGCCAGGGCTGGTTTTGAACCACAATCCTCAGATCTCAGCTTCTTGAGTAGGATTATAGGGATGAGCCACCAGCACCTGGCCTGAAGTTGGGTCTTCTGCAGATCCACAGATACTTTTGAAGTTAATGCAAATTCATGCCTGGCCTGAAGTTGGGTCTTCTGCAGATCCACAGATACTTTTGAGGTTAATGCAAATTCATTGTATTGGTTATTTCCAGCACCATTGTGGTTTACCTACTACATCAGAGCAGGACTGTTTAACCCCAAGTTACTTGAATTTTTTTGTGTTGAATTTTTTCACTTAGAAATTATATAAATCCCCTTGGATTGGGGTCATGACACGCTTTCCTTTGAACAGACTGTAGTATAGCAGTTAGGTTTTTTTTTTTTTTTTTTGTCAGTGGTAGAACTTGAACTCTGGGTCAGGGCGCCATCTATCCCTTAGCTCTTTACTCTTTAGCTCAAGGCTACTGCCCTACCTCTTGAGCCACAGTGCCACTTAGCAGTTAGGTTTTTATATTAAAAGAATGAACTGTTGCTTTATGTGCTTGTCAGAAGTCTAGTGCCAGAAAGACATTATGTATTCGAATATTTTAAAACACAAAGCCAGTGGTTCAGTGAAACACTTGTACTCCTTTCTTTTCCAGAAAAATTGGTATCCATGTAAACATTCTGCAACAAACCACATTAGCTCATCTCACATGAGCTGTTACAAAATAAGGTTTTGGATGCTTATGGGTAGTTAATTAAATTGTTGCTAGATCTTTCCAATGACCACCAGCTTTATTAGCCTAGATTTTTTTTTTTGTGGGTCATGGGGCTTGAACTTGGCCTGGGCACTGTCCCTGAACTCTTCAGCTCAAGGCTACCACCCTACCCTTGAGCCAACCCCCACTTCCTGTTTTCTAGAGGCTAATTGGAGATGAGTTTAAGGTCCTTTTGTGCCCAGGCTGGCTTTGAACCTTGATCCTCAGATCTCAGTCTCCTGTGTAGCTAAGATTATAGGCATGAGCCACTTTGCCTGGCTGGCTTAGATTTTTTTGTTTCTTTTTTTAAGTGGGTTGTGGGGCTTGGAGTCTGGGCCTAGGCGCTGTCCCTGAGCTCTTCAGCTCAAGGCTACTGCCCTACCCCTAGAGCCATAGCCCCACTTCCCATTATGTAGTGGTTAATTGAAGATAAGAATCTCACAGTCTTTAGTGCTGGGGCTGGCTTCGAACCTCAATCCTCAGATCTCAGCCTCCTGAGTAGCTAGGATTACAGGTGTGAGCTACCACGTCCCGCTTGGCCTAGATTTTTTCGTGTAAAAAGTTTTAAAAGAAAGTATAAACTATAGCGTGGCATTGTTCCACTTTTTATAGGCTCATTGGTGCCAGGTAGATAGGTTATATTGTTTGGACTATAGTTCTTATCAGAGAAAGTGGACAACTGACCTGCCAAAAAGAGAGGCGTGGGGCTCAGGAGTCCAAGGAGTCCAGGGCAGGACTCATGTCCCCTCCCCAGTTAAACTTGTCAGTAGTTAGCACATGAGCCTATTTGTAGTTCTGTCTGCAGGTGTTTAAGTTGGAGTTCCGTAAATCTCAGATGCTGATTATCAGTTCTCCCTGCTCTGTGCTCCAGGTGAATCTGATGGGAGCTGCAGCCATCCAGCCCTTCCTCCTTGCTGCTGCTGCAGGAAAGCTGGAGCAGGAGCCCAGTGCTGAGCAGCCGCACTTAGAGAGCTTACCTCTGGAGCTTCCCCCCCCCCCCCCCCAGTTCTGGGGCTGGAACTCAGGGTCTGAGCACTGTTCTTGGGCTTTCTCTTCCAGCTTTTTTTTTTCTTTTCCTATGTATGTGGTACCAAGGAATCGAACCCGGGTATTCCTGCATGTTAGGCAAGCATTCTACCACTAGGCTGAACTCCCGGCCCCACATATTCTTGAGCTTTCTCAAGGCTAGAGTTCTGTCACTTGCTGCTTGAGCCATAGTACCACTTCCTGCTTTTTCTATGTATATGGTACCAAGGAATCAAACTTGGGTCTTGCAAGCACTCTACCACTAGGTCACACTCCCAGCCCCTTACCTGGATCTCTTTGAAAAGTTCAAGTCATTTTCATTGAAATGCACTGAATATACTCCTTAATGTTTTCTCCGTGTCTGTTTTTCATAGGGAGGAGTACATTTTGGGAGATTCAGCCTGCAAGAATCCTGAATCAGATCCAGAGGACTTTGCCGATGAAACCAGCACTGAAAATCTTTATAGCACCTCTCCCCCAAGTACGCCTCGACAGATGAAGCGCATGTCAACCAAACACCAGAGGAACAGTATAGGGAGGCCCGCCTGCCGTTCTAATTTGAAAGGTGAGTCTTGAAAAGATGCGTAAGAAAGCTTGGCAGGGCCGGGAGTTTGGCCTAGTGGTAGAGTGCTTGCCTACCATGCACGAAGACCCAGGTTCGATTCCTTGGTACCACATACATAGAAAAAAGCTGGAAGTGGTGCTGAGGCTCAAGTGGTAGAGCTCTAGCCTTGAGAAAGCCCAAGGACAGTGTTCAGGCCCTGAGCTCAAGCCCAGGACTGGCAAAAAAAAAAAAAAAAAAGAAAGCTTGGCAGTTCTAGTATGTAATCTTTTCAAGAAATATATGATTTTATTTTTATTGTATTATTAAAGTATTGTACAGAGGGGTTATCATTTCATAAGTCAGTGTCACCTCTTCCTTCACTTTCCTCCAGTTTTCCCCTCCCATTCCTGCCTACAAGTTGCATAGATCATTTCCCACATAGTGTCTACTGAATGGCATAACTGCATTTGTTCACCTTTCCTCCTTCCCTTTCTTCACTACCCCTTTGCCCTCCCTAAAAACGAAAAGAAAAAAGCCAAAACTATGACCATCAGCACAGACAACAACAACCCAAACTCCCATGTTTCTGTTTCCTGGAGTTCGTTTCAGTAAAGAGTATTTTAAATGTTTAGAGGGGATATGCCTTTGGGTTCCTCCCCTGAGGGTAGCATCCTTCAATCTGACTGTGTGCGAATCTCAAGAGTTCTGCATCTGATACCATATCCCTGTGTATATTGGATCTGGTTTCCACATGTGAGAGGAAACATGTGCCATTTGTCTCTCTGAGCTTGGTTTACCTCAATTAACACGATTTGGTCTCAGTCCACTCATTTCTCTGCAAATGACATAATATTATTCTTTCTAGTGGATGGCTGACAGTCTATTGTATATTTGTGCCACATATTTTGATCCATTCATCTATTGTGTGGCATCTGGGCTCTTCCATAACTTCACTGTTGTGAAGGTTCTGGTTAGATGCCCAAGAGTGGTATGGCTGGATCATAGGGAAGAGCTATATTAATTTTTGAGGAACCTCCAGACTGCTGTCCAGAGTGGTTGTACTATCTTACATTCCCACCAACAGTGCAAAGAGTTCCTTTTTCTTTACATGGTATAACATCTTTAAGTGACATTAACTGTTGATTGACATTTTCTACAGTAAGGCTAGTAATTCTTTTTATTTTAAATTTGATTTTGATATTACTTTCAATATTTGCTAATTATTAAATTATTACCATTAGCAGTATTGCTAATAAAGAAAAGTTTGTCCTGAGTTATGGCTAAAGTCAGTGCTATGAAGCATTTGAAGATAGGAAAGAGGCCAGTATACTAATCCAAGGTGGCTCATAAGGGATAGATTGCTCCCTGTTTTCTCAGCCTCTCAGGGTGAGGCTTCTAGGTTTCCATCTGTCTACAGTGGTATACTGAGGACGTGGCAAGAGACAGAGCAAGACTCTTCCCAGACACGCCTTTATTGTTGCTGCGAGTGGTTGGAGCCCTATTTCTGGTGAAGCAGCACTAGATGGTACCCTGAACCTTCTTACCATGGATGGAACATAGTCTCAGCTTTGTTCTTTTGTATGGGGTCCTCAACTCAGGTACCTGCAGTAGGCCAGATGGCTGCCTTCTTGTTTATGTAGACCTGGCATCTCAGGTCACTGTAAACTTAGGGTTTTCAAGTTCCCTGTTACTACTGTAGGGACAGACCATTTGCCTTGAACCAGATCCCATAGCTTCCTGGAACTCATTCGCTTTTTACTGCACAAGACCTGGACTTCATTTTTACCTCATCTGAGAAACTTTATCCTGTTGACCCCAAACTCAGCCTGTCCCTTTCCATTCCAGACCTCTCCGTATATAGTTCTTCAGAATACTGTAGCTGTCTGGTGGTTGTAGCTTGGCCTTTCCTTTCTACATCTCCATTGGAGTCATTCCTGAACACAGGAGGAGGGGAGAGAGATGAGTTTTGTTGTATACTAATGTTCAGACCCAGCAGCATAGTGTGGTAGGCAAGAGCACAAGCGTGGTTGCCAGATCTCCTGGATTCTGGTCAGATCCCAAGACTCTGGTCAGATCCCTGGATTCTGGTCAGATCTTCGGGATTCTGATCTGGCTCTCCTATGTCCTGGATGTGCAGCTCTGTGTCTTATTCTCTATTTCTACAATAACCTGCCTGTTAAGGTTACATATTAACTGTTGTTATTGCAAATATAGTTTCTTATAATTAGTCCTGTTTTTCTTGTCTTAAATCTTAAAGTTTGATCATTGCATTGTTTATGTATTCTTATTAATTGGTGGCCCCATTTTCAGGACACTGAGCGTCTGTCAGGTGAATGGCTCAAGTTGCATGTCTGCCATGCACTGTGACTTGCAGCACGTTTCCTGTACCCCCCCCCCGCCCTTCGTTTTTTCACTGTGTGTGCCATGGATACAGTTTTTCTTACTTTGTTCCCTCCTTTGCTTTACCATCTCTTGTTTCCCTATTTCTTTTTTTTTTCTCCTTCCTCTGTCCCTCCCTTACTTTGAATCAGAATTTGAGTGGCTCCCTAGCCTTGTGTGTACTACTGTAGATGATAGGGAGACCTTCTAGTGAGGAGCACAGTGCTTCCAGGCCTGATACCTGGGGGTCCGGTGGGGTGGGGGGGGGTGGAGTGGGAGGGGCCATTGAGGCTTGCATTCAGGAGAGGATATTGGAAGACCTAGGGTGGGAAGACTTTCAGAACAAGTGCTGTTTGTACCATGACCTCAAGGCTGAGTCAGAGAGACCACGATTTCACACTAGCATGTGACTCAAAATATTATATTGGTCCCTTAGTACTTTGAAGAGCTTTTTAGAATGAATTACATTGGTCGGGCTTATTTTAAAACCTTTCCATGGAAATATGAACTGCACCAAGGAAACTCTCTCGGATCATACTATTAACATTAGAATTATAGTCATTGTTGAGCAGATAATATTTACATTATTCTGATTATTTGTTATTGGGTAACAAACTACTGTGAAATTCTGTGGCATAAAAACGCAGACTTTATTGCTTATAATTCTGTGGGTTGAGTATTTGAAAAGAGTATGGGTCCTCTGTTCTGAAGTCTTGGGCTATAGGGGAGTGGCTCAGTTTGCTGGAATGCTGGCTTGGCTGGAGCCCCAAGTCCAAGCGCTCAGCCCTTCCGCATTTTGTATCTCTTCTGTTTCAGATGCTCCCATATCTGGACCTTAGTTGATATGGCCAGGATTACTGAGTGTGGTCGGGCACTGGCCTTTCACAGGGCTCTCCTGTGTTTTTCAGAGCATCTGTTGATCTCACTGGAGTCACACTTCTTATGTGGCAGCTGGCTACCTCAGAGCAAGGGTTTCAGAAACCATGGTGGAGATTGCCAGGCTTCTTATGACTTAACCTCAGAAGTCATGCAGCATCACTTTTTTCTCTTCTTCTTCTTCTTCTCTTCTGGTACTAGGGAAACTCAGGGCCTCGAGCTCGATAGACGGGTACTTTACTATCTTCCAGTTTTTCACTTTTACGTCTTTTGATCTTTCTACCTCCAAGAACATCCTGGCCAGCCTGTTTCAAAGATAGGGTCTCTTTTGCCTAGGCTGGTCTTGCACAGTGATTCTCTTATCTTTGTCTGAGAGTAGCTAGAATTATAGATTGATTCACAGTGCCCAGCTCCTGCAGCATCATTGCTTCGTTCTTTTGTTTGCCTGATGCTTGCCAAAGGCAAAGGGAGGAATCCCACAGAACAATACTACTAGGAGGTGTGGTTAACAGGTTTTATGAGATTAGCCCTACATGTCTTCTTTATAAAGCTGTGAGAAATCACTATCTAGCTGGTGATACTGTCTTTATTTCCTACAATATATGAAGGAGTGTTAGGGCATTAAAAGGTCATTGATGACATTCTTTTTTTTATTTTTTACTTTTTTTATTCAAGAATTTACTAACGTTGAGTTTTACATATTTCAAATGTCATGTGTAACGCATTCAAGAAGGGAATCTCTGTATACAATCACTGGCATTTAGGTTTTAGAACATAATTAAAATTAAGCTGAGGGTTTGTATGTCATATATACATATTAATCTATGTAATAAAACATTATATCTATAGAGTATATATAGCCCATCATAGATTTTTATGTCTATGTAGTTATGTCTATATTTCCAAGACCATGTTCATAACCTTGGGTACCCAAATATTGAGCGTTGATGACATTCTTTAAAGTGGGAGATATAACCAGAAATGCTGCTGGCTCCCTTTCTTCTTCCCTCCCTTCCTCTTTTCCTCCCTCCCTCCCTTCTCTTTTCCTTTTCCTTTTCCTTTTCCTTCCTTCCTTCCTTCCTTCCTTCCTTCCTTTCTCTTCCTTTTTCCTTCTTCCTTCTTCCTTCCTTCTCTTGCGCTCTCCCATTCTTGACTTCTTTCTTTCTAATGGTAACCATTTTCAGTAACTGAAAATAGAATATGAATCTTGAGATGTTTAAAATTTTTAAAAATATTTTTATAACCTTTTAATGATTGTAAGTTTAGATTGAGAAAATTCATGATACTTTATAGTACTTATGTTTTATAGTCACTTATTACATTTTTATTTCAGGGTAGCTCATTCTGTTGAAAATTTTGTTTCTGGGTCACTTTTTTTGGTCCCTCTGTTGCTTCTTGCATTTTGAGCTTTACTCTTATTACTCTTACAAAGGGACCATAATTTCCCTTTTAGAGTTTATAACTTTTAAAATAATTACTTTCATTTTACATTTAATCTGTGTTGCACTTAAATTTAACTACAAGGTTATAACCTCATTGGTTTTTCTGTAATTTGTCTTTAATGCATCTAAGTTCTTTTTTTTTTTCAGGTATCTTTAGTTATACAAAGTGGAGTACATCTTGATCAATGTCATTCCTTCCATCTTTCTCCCCTATCTTTCTCAACCTTATCCATACCCTCAAGTTTCATAATTCTATTGAATATAATGGTTGTATTTACCCACCCTTCTGAGTTCTGTTTTCTAACAAAGTAATAATATCAAATGCTAGCACAGATGTAGAGATAGCAGCTTTTGTGCAAGGCTACTGGGAGGGTGTCACTTATCAATCCCTAATGCAGGGAAATTTGTCAAAGGCACCATGATTGAGACTGGTTGTTGCTTTGACCCAGAAAATGTACTTCTGTTAAAGATCCTGTGAAGAGACACAAGAAGCCCTGCAAAAAGAGTTACTGCCATTCATTGTTAGTGATTCTTATCTGTAACATGCCAGTGTGTCACAATCAGACAGGAAAGTTCACCCCAGACTCTGTCATCATGGTTGTCCCTGGATTAGAGGACTAGGGAGAGGGAATGGGGCAGATAGGATAAGGATCAGGTCAGCACTACCTATCATATTTTATTTCTTTCTATTGATAGAGTCAAAATGTTTGCTAGTAGATGTATGCAAAACTCTCTTACCATTTTTTTTTGCATTTTCCTGATATTTTTCACTGAAAATACTAAAAGCATTTTTTTGTTTTTAAAATATTCATTTTTCTTTTTAAAAGCTGTGGAAAATATGATAAAATGTTATGCTACCCAAGTAAGGATGCTTAGTGTTTTGCTACAAGGAGACCAGCTGTCTGATGAGAAGCTCTTGATTCACTCTGTGGTTTGAGTTTTGGCATTGCTGGGATTTTACCCCAGGCCCTGTGCTTTCTAAACAGGTGTACTAATATTTGAGACAGACCCATGTTCAGCCCTTGATGTACTTTCTGACTTAGCTTGATCCCATTCTTTTTCTTTTTTCTTTTTGCCAATCCTGGGGCCTGAACTCAGGGCTTAAGCACTGTCCTTAGGCTTTCCTCAAGGCTAGTGCTCCATCAGTTGAGCCTCAGCACCATTTCTAGCTTTTTCTTTGTATGTGGTACTTAGGAATTGAACCTGGGTCTTTGTGCATAGGCAAGCACTCTACCACTAGGCCAAACTCCTGGCCTTGATCCCATTCTTGAAGGAGTAGCAGAATTGCATTGTGATATTATTTCAGTGCTAAGTCATGACCAATTTGATCAATTAAAATTTTGATAAGTTTTGAAAAGTGATTTGCTAAATACGGCTGTTTCTTCTTAAGGTTGAGTAAAGAGAAATAGAGCCAAACCATTTTATCCTTAAATTTCTTTGTTTTCTTTGTAGTATAGCAAAAGGAAGTAAATATGGTTCATTTTGTTATTGGAACTTGTGAGACTTCAGAGAGGTCTCTAGAAGGGAGGAATCCTTTTCCTGGCCCTACGAGTAGTTTGTTAGATTGTCATAAAGAAGAATTTTAGGACACATTGAGGTATAAAGACAAAGGAAGTTTATTAGTGTAGGAAAGCAAAGAAAGGATGGTGTACCGCCCCCACACAGGTGTGGACACAGCTGAGAAGTGGGTGGTGTTCTAACACTAGGAATATTTATAGTTGAAAAATGGGTCAGGGGCTTAGATTAAGTTGGCCTTAGGGTAGTGCTCCCCTTGTCCTGGACACCTGCCACCTGCTGCCTGCAGCGATCCTCACTGTGACACTGTTTCAACATTATCAGTCAGGCCTGGTGATATCAAGTCTGGTCACTTTGCTAAATTTGGGTCATTGTGACATACTCTTGTTTTCGTAGAGCACAGCATGTAAATAAAGGGTAGACTTTATCAGATGTTTCTTTTAAGTCTAATGTCCTTCCTTAAGACAGATATTTCCCTCTGCGAACACTTCTATCAAAGAAGTCATTTTACCAAATGTGCCTCCCACCTCAAGTTAAGTATCTTTCTTGTAAGAGATCCTGGCACAGTTCCCAGAGCATAGTAATCATTTGAGCAAGTAGGCAGAGTCAGAGGGAGGATGTGAGCTATGCTTTTTTCATTGTATGTTGCAGTTCAGTGAGGGAGTGTGAAGCTTAAGGCAAAGAGAGACCTGCCTGTGTGCTTTCACTAACTTAGTATCTATCTGAATTTTGGTATCTAGTTTCCTGTGGTCTGTCTGCTTCAGTCTCATAGTGGGTTAAATAGGAATTTGAAAGTTTGCTAACCCAAATACAAACCCTTCTTTATTGTGAATTTGCCTCGTAAGCATTATTAGCATCTTTTCTCAGCTATATTGTAACATTTTTCTGTCCTGACATTATACGCGAATTGCTTTGCATATATATGTGTGTGTGTGTGTGTGTGCATATAAATCACTTTTAGCAGATATCTCAAGGAGTATGTATGTGTGCATATTTATATATATATTTTGTTAGTAGATTAGCTTTGTTTTTTAAGATTATAATTTAGTGGCTGTGGGAGCGGTGGCTCATGCCTGTAATCCTAGCTACTTAGGAGGCTGAGATCTGAGAATCTCGGTTCAAAGACAGCCAGGCACTGAAGACTGTGAGACTCTTATCTTCAATTAACCACTAGAAAACTGGAAGTGGCGCTGAGGCTCAAGGGATAGGGTGGTAGCCTTGAGCTAAAGAGCTCAGGGACAGTGTCCAGACCCAGAGTCCAAGTCACATCACCCACAAAAAACAACAAAAAAGAAGATAATTTACTGATGTAAAACTGAGCTGGAAATTATAGTTACCGGAAAGATTCAGTCTGTGTAGCTAAAGGGAAGCATATTGTTTGTTGGAGCGGATTTAAATCTATACTTTAGCTCTTTAGTGCAGGCTCAGCCTGATTTCAAGGTTCTCAGGCTATCCATGTATAGATTCACTGTTCTAGCCACACTGTTTTTATTTATTTATTTATTGTCTTTGTGCCCTCATATTTTCCTTTGTTGGTTTCAAATACCTTTTTGTCTCATTGCTACCCTTGTTTAGGTTGAATCTGTTCTTGAAGGCAGTTAGTGGACAAGAATCGTCTTTAATGGCATCTGGTAACTTTGCCTTTGTGTGTTCTGTCAGTGCGGCCTTGTGAGCGAGATTAACAGGTGTAAGGGTGGGGGATGACGCCGTTCTGGGAGTTAGAATCCTTGTGCTAACGTTTACCTTCTAATGGTGGTCCTCTCTCTGGAGTGTATGGGGACCATAACAAGTTCTTATCTCCTGGGCAGGATGGAATGGCATAAAGCTGTGTCTTCCCCTTAGCCATGCAGGAAATATGTACATTGGCAGTAATTTGAGAACCTTGAGTTTCAGATCTCCAGGATCCTTCAGACATCGATATTATTTCTTCTAAGACATCCTTGCTGTAGTTGTCAAACTACCAAGTGTATATTGTGTATCTGTTGGTGCTTTATACTTGGCACCTTGAATACTTTTGGGTCATATAGATGTGGAAGAGAGTAAGAGCTGTAAGGATTTTATTGAAAGTTACATTTTATACTTAATCTGTGTGGATGTGGGCGTTTGGTTGGCTTATCTAGTTAAACACGTGAACTAAGTGGTTCATTCTGATTATAAACTTCAGAGTTTTTTCATGTCCTTCTGATCCTTTAGGAATGAGTGATTACCTTTAGGTGACTGAAGGAAAAACTGTTCCTCAGGTTTGCTTTTATTGTGCTAAGTAAATCACATTTAAGTTTTATAGCCATGTGGGAGATTGCAATGACTTAGTTTTGTAACCTTGTAATTAAAACTTGCAACATAAAACATTTCTGTGTCTTTTAAGTCCTATGCTTTGGACCCATTTTTCTTATCAGAAACCGTTTGCATTTGACCTTTTGTGAATTTGTAGGGAGATTTTGGTATGAACAGGAAAACTCAACACACTTGTCCCATAGTAATGGGCTTTTGGATGCATTGAGAAGTTTGTCAGTGATGCCAGTGTGGTGTCTTTTCTTTATCTATTGGATATGGATACTGTTTGCTACAGTATTCTGTTGTTGGTCCTCACTGTATCTTTTCTGCATCCTTTCCCTGGATACCCTTGTCTCATGTATCTGCCATTCAGCAGTGTCGATGCTATGATTTCCACACTCAAGTCTCCAGATTTCTCTCCTGAGTCACCACTACATTTTAGTTATCTACACCTCAAATTTAGAGTTCTAGATATTATATTGTGCATATACCATCTGTGTTTCTTAATAAGAAAACATAGTTTGAGTTGATGTCCCCCAAAATGAAATTGAATGGAGCAACATTTGAAAATACCTATCATTTTTCATTTTTAAAATACTGCTCCTTAAGGAAGAATCCTTGAAGATTTTTGAGTATCATTTTACCAATGAGAGGAATGCCCAGAAAAGGCAAGTAATTTGCTGTTTAAGTTAACATAGTTAGCTATGTGACAGCAAGATCAGATAAATTTGAGTTGAGCTTTATGTTAGGTGACCTCGCCATTTTCTCCCTCGGTTGATAGTGATTGCTTTGGAAATCTGAGTAAGTAGTTTTGCTAATTGCATTTTCAGTGTAGAAATTACCAGATGGTTAGGCTAGTAGTTGTAAATATATAAAAAATACAGCAAATATACTATACCAAAGAATAAACTCTTTTATAAAAATTAGAGAGGGCTGAGGGTGTGGCGTAGTGGTAGTGTTCTTGCCTAGCATGCGCGAAGCCCTCGGTTTGATTCCCCGGAACCACATACACAGAAAAAGCCAGAAATGGTACAGTGGCTCAAGTGGCAGAGGAAAAAGTGTCCAAGGACAGCTCCCAGGCCCTGAGTTCAGGCCCCAGGACTGGCCAAAAAAAATTAGAAATGTTATGTTTATATTTTAAATCTTAGAAAATTCAGTATATGGTAGTTCCCCCCAACAACAGATGAAAATGGATATCACGAATATCAGTTTTATTTAAGATCTTTAGTAATTTCATGTTTCAAATGACATATTCTGTTCTTTTTATTAGAAAAAATGAATGCACCAAATCAGCCTCCACATAAAGACACTGGGAAAGCAGTGGAGAATGTGGAAGAATACAGCTATAAGCAGGAGAAAAAGATCCGAGCAACGCTTAGAACAACAGAGCGGGATCACAAGAAAAATGTGCAGTGCTCATTCATGTTAGACTCAGTGGGTGGGTCTTTGCCAAAAAAGTCAATTCCTGATGTGGATCTCAATAAGCCTTACCTCAGCCTTGGCTGTAGCAACGCTAAGCTTCCCGTCTCTGTGCCCATGCCAATAGCCAGAACTACACGGCAGACCTCCAGGACTGATTGTCCTGCAGATCGTTTGAAGTTTTTTGAAACTTTGCGACTTTTGCTAAAGCTTACCTCAGTCTCAAAGAAGAAGGACAGGGAGCAAAGAGGACAAGAAAATACATCTGCTTTCTGGTTTAACAGATCAAATGAACTCATTTGGTTAGAGCTACAGGCCTGGCACGCGGGACGGACCATTAATGACCAGGACCTCTTTTTATATACTGCCCGCCAAGCCATCCCAGACATTATCAACGAAATCCTTACTTTCAAAGTTAACTATGGGAGTGTTGCCTTTGCTAGAAATGGAGCTAGTTTCAATGGTACTTCAGTAGAAGGGCAGTGTAGAGCCCTTCACGGAGCCAAGAGTGTGGTGGGTTACTCAACGTATCACGAGCATCTCCAACGCCAGAGGGTCTCATTTGAGCAGGTGAAACGGATAATGGAGCTGCTAGAGTACATAGAAGCACTTTATCCATCATTGCAGGCTCTCCAAAAAGACTACGAAAAGTATGCTGCAAAAGATTTCCAAGATAGAGTGCAGGCACTCTGCTTGTGGTTAAATATCACGAAGGACCTAAATCAGAAGTTAAGGATTATGGGCACTGTTTTGGGCATCAAGAATTTATCAGACATTGGCTGGCCAGTGTTTGAAATTCCTTCCCCGCGACCATCCAAAGGTAATGAGCCCGAAGATGAGGGTGACGACCCAGAGGGAGAGTTGAAGGAGCTGGAAAGTAGTACAGACGAGAGTGAGGAAGACCGAGCCCCTGAGTCCAGGATCCCAGAGCCCAGACTGTCCGCTGGCAACAGCTTCGACATTCTGTCACAGGAGTTCGGATCCAGGAAGCACGAGAGGCTGGAACCTGAGGAGGAATCTGTAGGCTGGGGAGCAGCAGACAGTGTCACTGAAGCAGGCTTCGACAGGCATTGTTTAACCTCTATTTATAGACCATTTGTAGACAAAGCGCTGAAGCAGATGGGGTTAAGAAAGCTAATCCTGCGGCTTCACAAGCTGATGGATGGCTCCCTGCAGAGGGCCCGGGTAGCCCTGGTGAAGTGCGAAGGCCCAGTGGAGGTAGGTGTCGGTGCTGTTCTGTCCTCAGTGGGAAGGAAGTACATGTGCTGTGTTGGAAAGACACTTGGCCATATTCCTAGGATTTTAAAGGTATTAACAGAAATGATTAAAATTGCTTGTGTATTACTGTGATACATAAATCTTAATTCAGTGAATTAAGTCAAGACAGTGTGTTGTGGGGAGATAGCTAACCATGTAAATAAAGGGTAGTAAATGACAGCTTCAGTAAATAGAGGGAGAAAGAAAGCCACAGTCATGGGTGACCACAACTACAAACAAATCAGTGAAAAAGTGTGTGTGTGTGTTTAAATGAATATAACACCCAGGATCACAGAGGCAGTCTTTTCTCTGTATTTTGTTTATTCATTTATTTGCTGTGCTGGGGTAGAATCAGGTCCTGTGTGTGCTAGGCACCTCTGTACCACTAAGCTATATTCCCAGCTTTTCCTATTTTTTTAAGTAAGTCACCTACTGTTTTGGTGACTGCATATTAGGCAGATGCAAATTGTAGAAAAATGTGCAGAAGATCAAAGGAAAAAAGTATACATTATCTGACAAGGTTAGTGCTGAGCACATACACATTTAAGGAGAGTGTAATGTGTTCCCTAGAGAAAGTGGCGTGAAGCCTCAGAAGTTCCTGACTGCTGAAGGTGAAGTGTAGCAAAGTTCGTGGGACATTATTCTTGAGAGTACAGCGTTGTATTTTGGTCTTGCATGTTCATTTGGGCTGCAGCAGGAGTGCATAATTCAGTGAGATTCTATGTACCTGTAATGATGGTGATTTGAAGTTTCAGCAGCCACATACATATCTATCTATCTATCTATCTATCTATCTATCTATCTATCTATATTTGTCATTTAAAATTATAACTCGATCTTGCTATGGATCAAGTGTTGCTGTGGCACAGCAACAGCCCTTGCTTCTATGTGGGGGCACCTACCTTGCAGGTTTACAAGCCTGTGATCTGCAGGCCAATGCCTGCTCCTGAACCCCGACGAGGACAGAGGCAGGCAGTCACATGCACAATGCAAGATCCTTAGAAAGTTAGTAGTATTTTAACTTAGAGTGGTTTCCATTTTTTTAAAATAGAAAGTGGACTCCCCCCCCTTTTAGTGTATGAATCACTGTAACAATATTTTATAGTAATGCAGATTTCAAAACTCAGTATAGAAAACACTAGTTGGCTTATATCCCAAATAGTAATGTAGCTTGAATTTTGTATATGGTTGTTTAATTCCATCAAGCCACATCTAGGCAAGATATTACCTTAGTTTTTTCCTTCAAGGTTGCACTCTACTACTTGAGCCACACCTCCATTTCTTTTTGGTGATTAATTAGAATTATGTCTCAGGGACTTTACTACTGAGTTGGCTTTGAACTGGAATCCTCAGATCTTGGCCTTTTGAGTAGCTAGGATTACAGGCATGAGCGACCACTAACTGGATGATTTTATTTATTTATTTATTTTTTTTTTGCCAATCCTGGGCTTGAGCTCAGGGCCTGACCATTGTCCTTGGACTTTCTCAAGGCTAGAGCTCTACCACTTGAGTCTCAGCACCACTTCCGGCTTTTTTTTCTATGTATGTGGTACCGAGGAATCGAACCTAGGTCTTCATGCATGCTAGGCAAGCACTCTACCACTAGGCCAAACTCCCAGCCCATTATGTATATTTGTAATTATTGGAAATATGTGGAACAGCCAGTACTACAGATTGCACATTAATATGCTTCAATAATTTGGACTCTACGGTTTCTGTGATAGTAGTAGTAGGTGTAGCTGAAGGATTTTATAGAAAGAAATACATTTGTCATATTTATCTTTTTCTTAGCTGTGTCTTTCTATTTTTATTCCTTATGATTAAATTACTTGTAACATACATTTGCAGATAACATATGTAATCACCTTTCATTTGTACATTGTTTTACAGAATAATTTTTCTTTGAAATTTTGTTACATTTCAGAACCTTAAAAAATGATAACTAATGATATTTTAAAAAGTCTGCAATTTGTTTAAATAGCATCATACATAGGCTTATAGTGGGTGGACTGTCCAAAATTGTGAAGATTGGGTTCCCTCCATTCTCTGAACTGACCCGAGGACACATTTCTAATTAGGTGGACAGTCTGAATAGGTAGATTAGTTTCCTAAGTTCATTTGTGTGGCAGCTACTAGGGATCTTCAAAAGTGTTTCAAATGAGAGAATGTCAGACTATTCAATACTTTACTTAATCTGTGTAATTAAATGAAGACTGCCAGCTGGATAACCTAAGAGAGAAAATAAGCAGTCCTCTCCTCCCCTCTTGTGCAGATCCTGGACTGCCTTTCTCTTTTGCTCCCCAGTTTGTCTTGTGGTTCTACTCCTTTCCGTGTTTCTCCCCAGAGGCTCCCAGTCCCTGCTAGTCCCTGTGCTGTAGTGCTCATCTGGTGCGAGTGTTGTATGGAGGTCTATCTATCTCTGTGGTCTGTGGAGAGGTCTTCATCCTCCAGCTGCTCATCTCCATAGACACCACCTCTTCAGCGCCTCCGGCCTTCTGCAGAGGTGAACGGGAGTCACCTCTGCCTGTAGCTCTTTGCAGGGGCCTTCCTATCCTTGACTGAATCTATCCCTGGGCTTGTAATTCTATGCACTGCTCAGTACTGGCTCACAAATTAATCCTCCATACCAGAACTATCCAGTACAGTCATATTTTTAACAAACTTTATACTTGGCATAATCTCAGATTTTCAGAAATCTTATAAAGATATCACAGAGTTCCCTTGTGTGCTTTATCCAGTTCCTGTTACTGCTTTTTCATGTGCCAGTTTGGGGTTCGTCCTCTTGCTTGGCTTTTTTATTCAAGGCTGGCGTTCTGTCACTTGAGTCACACTTTCACTTCAGCTTTTTGTTTCAAACCACTATTCTCAGATGTCATTCTCAGTAGATAGGTATGCAGGTGTGAACTTTCAGTGCCTGGCTCCAATATTGACGTGTGTGTGTGTGTGTGTGTGTGTGTGTGTGTGTGTGTGTGTGTGTGTGTGTGTGTGTGTGTGTGTGTGTGTGTGTGTGTGTGTGTGTGTGTGTGTTGGTTGTGGGGCTGGCCGCTGTCCCTAAGCTCTTCTGCTACTGCCGTACCCCTAGAGCCACATCGCCACTTCCGGTTTTCTGGTGGTTAATTGGAGATAAGAGCCTCACGGACTTTTTAGTGCCCAGGCTGGCTTTGAACCACAATCCTCAGATCTCATCCTTCTGACTAGCTAGGATTGCAGGTGTGAGCCATCACACCCAGCTCAATATTGACTTTTTAACTTACTACATGCTTATCAAAATTAAAATACTAATATTAGTGTGATGTTCACTAAATGGCCCCCAGGACAAAGAGGGGCTCACCAAGGGTACCACATTGCAGTTAATGCTGGTGTCTGTGTACTTCAGCTTGTCTGATGTTTTCTCATGACTGGACTGGGTAGGTGGGCTTGTCACTGTTCACATTTCCCTTGATTGCTTAGTTAAGGAGTTAACCTGGCAGATTTCTCTTCTCCCATTTCTCTGCTCTTTGATGCAAGTGGTCGGAGGCAATTAATTCCTACTCTGGGGCTAGGGGTAACATGAGCAGCATGCATTATTTGGAATCCTGCCTCCAAGGTTTGCCTTTGTTGCTTTGCTTTGGGGTATCATCTGCTGCTGCTCCAGATATTTTGGGCTCCATGTCCTTTGATGTGACACTATTATAGCTCCTTTTGGGTTGTTTTGCTTTTTGTTTACATTTCCAGTAGTGTTTCACTTTCAGGTTCTGCAGGGTACTCCAGCCTAGTCCTCATCTGTGCTGTTTCAGCCCGGGAACTGGACCTCTCTCCCAGGAGCTCTAGTTCCTTCTACTGGAAGGTGGGGCTCGAGGCTGAAGTAGTGAGTAAGGGCGTGTTTGTTGCTGTCAGGGTGCCATTGTGTCTAAGCTTTCTCAGTGATGGACTTAGAAATACAGGGGCCTTATCTAGGCTGGCACACACAGGGGTTTGTGATCACTGCTGTGTGTGATGAATGGAGACCGTACGCCACCTGTGCCTCTAATCCCGTACCACCGCCTCTGTTAGTAGTCCTTTTCTCTTACAATGAGATGCCTGATTCCTGTGATTGGGTTTTTCAATCCTAGTGTGTATGTGCTTTGAGAACTGCCAGTCTGTGAACTGTGAACTGAGTGCAGTGTTGAAGTACACTGCTTGCCATTTTTAGCCCAAAGTGACTTAGGTTGGCGCCCTTTTCCTTCAGGCCTTCTCTGTAATGTGGTGAGGCTCTTTTACCTCCCACAGCATGCCATCCTGGGACCCCTGCCCAATGTGCTGGTTGTTTAAACTTTTGTATAATTCTTGGGTTTTCTGCAGTTTAAAATGTTAAATACTCATGCATTACCTAAGTTAGTGGTCTTTATGGTTATTTTATGCCCATTTTTTTGCTTTTTTCATGCAACTTATGTATTTGTAGAAGAGGAGAAAGATATAAATGAATATGTTTTGAAGTATGAAATATCAAAATTACCTCAAATATTAGGAAGATGTTTTGGTTACTTTCTTAATTGTGTTGAGTTGAATTAGCAATGACCATGTAATCATTTTAAGTTTAATGACCAATGAAATAATCTTGTCTTTGGAGTTAAACAGTAATTATGCTATTCTTTTCTGATTCCTGTAGGCACAAGACACCGTTAATGTGTAGAATGGAGAAACCATTACTACTTAATGAGCTTTCCCATGTATCTTTCTAGCTAGTGATAGTATTATATTAATGGTTTACTAACAGAACTGGTTTAGAGAAAGTAGATAACTGTCTCCAAATCACAGTGCTATGGATTGTTAGAGGGGTTCAGTCCCAGGATTCTGAAACATTAGACTTTTATTTTTGCACATTTTTTTCTTTTTTAAAAGAATTTATTAACATTGATTTTTACATCATATTTCAAATGACAAACGTATTCAAGAAGGGAATCTCTGTATACATTCACTGGCACTTAGTTTTTAGAATTTAATCAAAATTAGGGTAAGGGTTTGTATATCATAGATACATATTAAACTATGTAATAAAACATTATGTCTATAGAGTCATAGGTTTTTATGACATTAGACTTTTAATATACTAATGGTTTGTCTATGTTATTCCTGATTCCTTGTGATGGTCCAACAATATTTTGCTGTTTGGCTGTCCAGTATTTTATCTATGCTTTCACAGATAAGTTATTTAAAAATAAAAGCATTTTAGTGGCTATTTATTTTATTTTTCCTGTACTGGGGATTGAAACCATGGCCTTGTGCTTGTTCGTCAAGTGTTCTACCACTTGAGCCATGTGCCCGTGCACAGATTTGTTAAAATTTTGATTTCAAGTTTAGATGTGGTTCATTTGGCTAGCGTATAGGAAATCCTGAGTCTGATTCTAACACCTCAAGAAAAAAAATTTTTTTTTTTTTTTTTTTTTTTGGCCAGTCCTGGGCTTGAGCTCAGGGCCTGAGCACTGTCCTTGGACTTTCTCAAGGCTAGAGCTCTACCACTTGAGCCTCAGCACCACTTCCGGCTTTTTTCTATGTATGTGGTACCGAGGAATCGAACCCGGGTCTTCATGCATGCTAGGCAAGCACTTTAACCACTAGGCCAAACTCCCGGCCCGAAAAAAAAATATTTTTACATATTGGTTTTTTACCTCAAAAGAACTATATTAAGTCACTGGCCTTTAAAGCATGAATAATACAAAATAAAAATGTTAGGTTTCTCAGGTGTAATTAATCTTTTAAAATTGTTTTATCTTTTAATTTAATGAATCAGTTTTTGAGGCATGCACTTTTGTTTTATTGCAGTAGTCCAGATGGGTGTTTCTTTCTCTCCTTTAAGGGGAAGGAAAGTGAATGGGGCATTTCCAGGTGAGCAAGCAGCCTGGCCAAGGGTAGGGCAAGGTCATGTTCCCAGAGGCCCTGGAAAGCGAGGGCTGTACCCCGGAGGGCCCAGAGCAGTGGGTGTAGTTGGTGGATGGGCAAGAGGTGCCTGGAAAGTAGCGGAGGTGCCCGGCACACACCCCTGCAGCCAACATGGACTGCCTGTGTGTGAGTGCCGATGACATAGTGCTCAGGCGGACCCTCCGGGTGTAGGTGTTACCACTGTCTCTGTGGGTCTGGTGGGGTCAGGGGAGAGCAGTTAAGAGCTCACAGGATCAGGAAGGCCAGCACCAGTAGTGTCACAGAGTCAGGGTGGGTGTAGAAGGTGAGGCTGGAGAAACATTAAGGTTTCTAATTTTGATAACCCCAGCTTTCTCAGCTAAAGAATGCAAGATTTCTGGATATGCGGATTTCTGGATAATGTTGCCAGAAAAGCAGGAGACCAGTGTAAGGATTGGAAGGGCTTCTCAAAGAAGGGGCAAGCCATACTGTAATTAAGTGGCACAAGCCAGGGTGACCTCAATACTACCTTTGAAACCCTTGGTGTCATCAGTTAGCTCAGAACGATGACAGACCTGAAGTCACTGGTTTGGGTGTTGACATAAATGGATTCTTGGGACAAGCAGTTTCCAAATTTTGTAATCTTTTTAGTGATTTTCTGATTTCATAGTCTGAGGACAATACTGTATATAATCTTAGAAATGAAGTATTGTGAGCTTCTAAGTAAGATGCCAAAATGTTACAAAAAAACTTCATTATTTTACCATTTTGAGGAAAATAATAAAATTTGGTTTTAGTGCTTATGGATTACTAATACTTGCAAAACTTTTGGGTCTCTGTTGAAACTATTGAATGAGAAAAGATTTCCTTTCATTTGAAATTAAAGTTCTGCAATTTTCTCAGCAAATTGTAGAGAGTAGCAGCTTGCCACCACACTTTGTCCTGTGCATTCCTTTAATCTGTTTTGAATTTTTGCCCCAGTTTTCTGAGTTTCCGGACCCCATGTGGGGCTCAGATTATGTGCAGCTGTCAAGGACCCCCGCTTCCTCGGAGCAGAAGTGCAGTGCCGTGTCCTGGGAGGAGCTGACAGCCATGGACTTGCCCTCCTTTGAACCTGCCTTCCTCGTGCTCTGTCGAGTCCTGCTGAACGTCATACACGAGTGTCTGAAGCTGCGCTTGGAGCAGAGACCTGCTGGAGAGCCATCTCTCTTGAGTATCAAGCAGGTTGGTTTCAAAGACGCCTTAAACAGTTAGCAGTTGTTCTGTTAGTTTACATGAGTTTTTCTTGTGACTGTCTCCCCTCCCCAGTGATTGCAAGTACTGTAAAGTGAAAGTATTTTTAAGCTCCTCTTTTTGATAAGGTTATGGTTCAGTAGAAGGCTGAACCATTTCCTTGTCCTAAAAGCATTAAAAATAAAGTGATAATGTAACTTTCTGTAGCCTTTTTTTTTTTTTCTTGGTCCTGGGTGAGTTTGCTTACCTTGAGCCACACTTGGAGCCCATTTATGTATCTTTTTTTTTTTGAGTGTTTGATGATTAGAAACAATAGTGAGGATGGGTCCCGAGGCCTCCCTGGTGGTAGATGCACTCTCTCACTAAGCTGTGTCCTTAGCTCACAGGATTCATCTTGAAAGAGAAAGTTTAAATTCTTCAATTTAATTTTTGTTCTATTTAAAAATACATGCACAGTGATGTCTTCAGAGTGTACAGAGGAGATAGTTTGGACTTTTTCTTGTGTAAGCAGTTGTGTAGTTTTGGTAGTAAGGGTAGTATCTGATTTCTGTTGTGAAGGTGAGGTAGACTCTGAAGTCAGGGTATATTTCAGGAGCAGCAGAGGATGCTGTTTTCTTGAGTGTATACTGAGTATTGAAGATTGTATTTATGCTTTGTGGTATTCACAGGTTGCCATTCAGCTATATAAAATACAACCTTTCAGACCTTGTCTCCCCAGCAGTAAAGAGGGGTGTGGTTTGGTAGACACGTTTCCAGATGGAAATTGAAAGGCTAGAAGTCACTTGTCTATCAGTGACAGCACTTAGCAGCAGGGATAGAGGGAAAATGGGCAAGTCAGCACATAGCAGGTGCAAACTGGCGTCTGTGTGTTTAGGCAGGTGAGAGAAGGGTGGGTAGGAAGACCTGCTAGAAATGACCTCTCATTGCCTCATCACTTTTGTTTGTACATAGCACCAACCAGAGTTGTTTTGTTCTAGCTCCACTTCCTTCTACCTTATTGTGTCTTTATCCTGCCTTGCTGCCCTCTGTGGACTTCTATCTTGTCCTCTTTTTGTAGTGGTTGTCTAGGACCCTCTAGAGAAATAATTAATTCCCTTCCTTACAGAGCAAGTACTTAGGAAATATATAACCCAGTCATGTAAGATGGGGCTTATTTTTTGCCCCATTTTTTTGTGAGTATTAAATAGTAGTTTCCATTAAAGTACTTTGAGAAATAAAAAACCGAAAATAATCTTTAGACTAATGAAGTCTTTGCTATAGTAAAAAGAGCATAGAAGTTTTGACCCAGATATTTTCAAAGGTCAATTATAACATCTAAGTGATATCTTAATATAGAAACTTGTGTCTATATAATCTGAACAGAACACTGTTTGGTAGCTTTAACTATAGTCACAGTTCTCATTGATGATAATTATTAAAAAAAATTCAAGGACTTCTGTGAGAGCAATCTGTGTTCATTGTAGAAAATTTGAGAAGTATAGAAAAGTACACAAAAATAAAAATTATCTTATCCTACCACTCAAGAGATGACTGCTGGAACATTTTGCTGTTTCCATCTGTTTGTTTTGTGCAGGGCAACTTCCTGCATATACAAGTAAAAGTGTGTACACATGTGTATGTGCATGACTTTCTCTTCTCTACAGATATTTTCAAAACGCAAGAATTTTAATGACTGCACTATAAAGCATAGCATGTTTTATTGTCGATTGTTTTAAATACCATTATGATAAACATTTGTTTCTTTTCTTTTTTTGTTTTTTGGTTGGCCAAGGGGCTTGAACTCTGGGTGTGGGCATCCCTGAGCTCTTCAGTTTAAGGCTTCCGCTCTACCCCTGGGCCTGAGTGTTGTCCCTGAGCTCTAAAGCTCAAGGTTACTGCCCTGGTCCTTGAGCCATAGTACCACTTCTGGTTTTCTAGTAGTTAATTGGAGATAAGAGTCTCACAGACTTACTTTAGTGACCCCGGGCTGGCTTTGAAGGACAATCCTCAGATCTCAGCCTCCTGAGTAGCTAGGATTACAGGCGTGAGTCACCATGTCCGGCTTCAAACATTTGTTTCTTAAGTTTGAAACAGCTGGTTTGAACTTATAGAAAGCTTGCACAGTACATACATGAATGAGAACATGACTGTTACTCTTGCCTCAGACTAGAATTTGGGGCACTGTGCTTGGTGAATGGAGCAGGACCTTCAGCTGGTCTTCCAGCAGCTTTCTGCTCTACTCTAACATCACCTACTGGACCAGTCAATATATTACACAGTTGTCCATCTTTTTGCTTTGTTTTCTTTCCTTCTAGCTGCAGTATATATGCTCATTTTGATAATTAGTATACTTTATTAGCATGCATTAATCGTACAAGAGAGTTTCTACATGTGCAAATAGTCTCTCTCTGTTGGAATATTTCCTCATTACTACCCCCATTCCAGACCTTTTAAAACAATGTCAATAGGTTTCTAGACTTTTCCTTATCATAGGTTAAGCCCACATTTAGAAGTAGGTAAACTGTCCTAAATATTATATAGGGTGCCATGCTCTGTGTATGTAAGCATACTTGAATTCTCATTATTTTTTTAGATTAAAATTTTATTAGCTTTTCCTGCTTTTAGCTTGCCTTAATTTTTCCTGTAGAATTGGCTCAGTACACATTTGTAGGAGAATGTATTTTAGCAGAGGAGTTGCTGCCTGTATGACATTTTCTCTGTGTATCTACTCTATAATAGCAAGTTGGTTTGTTTTCATTATTTTGTCCCTATTTGAGACTATTAGGATATTTAGTTATAGTCAGTCAAAAGTCTGGAGACAATTTCAATTTTCTCAGAGGCTGAGTTCCCAGTCTGAGTTTCTTAGGAGGACTGTACTAGACTTGCCATCCTGGTCAGGATGTGTGATCAGCTGGCTGTGTGTGTTTCTTGCAGCTGGTGAGAGAGTGCAAAGAGGTGCTGAAGGGTGGTCTTCTGATGAAGCAGTACTATCAGTTCATGCTACAAGAGGTTCTGGATGGCCTGGAGAAGATGGATTGCAACATCGATGCTTTTGAAGAGGACCTGCAGAAGATGTTGATGGTAAGGGAGATGCATCTCTACCTGCGTGCACCTTGGGGAGTGTGGCAGGCTTTGTTTGATCTGGCTCCTTCCCTCTGGAGGATTATGTATTGCTCTTTTTTTCTAAACCCCTAATGATTTTTTTTTAAGTTGGCATTTTTGGCAAGTCTTATCCTAAATCACTGTTAAATTACAGGGTAGTATGTCATAGAAAAGAACGGCCCAGAAAGAATAAAAATTTTCTCCTGCTGCATTTGACCTCCTAACAGCAGCCATTTTTATAATTTTGGGAGGGATGGTAGGGGCTTTACATAGCTCTGGAAAATGGGCAAGATGTACACGAATCCTAGTCTGTGGGGTAGTAGCTGCTCTGGTAGCTTCTCCTTCCTGCTGCATGCCCAGGGCCAAGTAGGTGGGATGTGGCCAGCCTGGGATGGCCAGAGAGTTTGCAGGGAGGGAATTGGGGTGCTGAAGATGAATCATATCCTTCCATCCTTTGTGTTAACAGAGGTAGACTGAAGAGCTGATCAGTTCTCTCAAATATCTCTTGTCATTTTGTGTTTGAAGGTATATTTCGATTATATGAGAAGCTGGATCCAAATGCTGCAGCAGTTACCTCAAGCATCCCATAGTTTAAAAAATTTGTTAGAAGAAGAATGGAATTTCACCAAAGAAATAACTCATTATATACGGGGAGGAGAAGCACAGGCTGGAAAACTCTTCTGGTAGGAATCCGTGAGCTTCCTTTCTGCTCTCCCTGTTGTTGTTCATTGATTTTCTTCTGCATGTTGGAACGTTTACGTGCTGGACTTTTACCATGTCTCCTTGGGGACATTTGACAGTATCAGAGGTGTCGATGGATTCAGTGGGAGGGCGCTGATAGGTCCTGGTGGGTAGAGGCCAGGGATGCTGCCAGTCATCCCCTAGGCCCTCCCCACCCCCAACTACCCTACCCAGATGCCTTGAACTTGACTAATACTGCTTCACAGTGAATCCTCTTGCTTTTGTTTCATTGATTGTAATGTAGGGAGGGGAACCAAAGTCCTTTGGGAGTAGAGTAGACCTGTGTGTTTCAGTTTGGGTGGAAACATTTAGATTTTAAGTATGTATTTGTGCATTGATGGTAGTTAGATGTGATCTAACTGCAGCATCTCTTTGCATACTGGTTTATATATGGAGAAAGAGTAGAACTGGAGCCAAAGACAGTCTTGAGCAAATGGAACACATTTCTCCGGTCGGGCGCAGACTGTTGAGTTCTGTGGCAAACGCTCCAGCCTGACCTGCTTGGAGGCAGGGTGAGGGTGAGGTTGGTGCTCTCCTGTGCCCTGGATCTAGGTGTGGCCTTCTTCTGCTCCTCTGTTCAGCTGCTTTAGGGCCTCTGATTCCTTTTTATAAGGTGTACATTATAGCCCAGATGCTCCTCTCTCCCTCCCTCCCTCCTGACATGCTCGCAAACTACAGATCCCACTTCAGCTTCTCTTCAGAACGGGCCCACCATGGCATTTCACAGTCTTTTTGTTGTTGGTGGTGGTGGTGAAGGTTGAACTCTGGACCTGTGGGCACTGTCCCTGAGCTCTTCAAGAGCTCAAGGCTAGTTCTCTACCAACATTGAGCCACAGAGCCCCCCCCTTCTTTTCTTTTCTTCTTTTCTTTTCCCTCCCTCCCTTCTTTCTTCCTTTCTTTCTTTCTTCCTTTCTTTCTTTCTTTCTTTCTTTCTTTCTTTCTTTCTTTCTTTCTTTCTTTCTTTCTTTCTTTCTTTCTTTCTTTTGTCAGTTGTAGGGCTTGGATTCAGGGCTTGGGTGCCATCCTTGAGCTTTCTTTGAGCCACAGCTCTACTTGGAGTTTTCCGATAGTAGATGAGAATCTCATAGATTTTCCTGCCCAGGCTGGCTTTGAACTATGGTCCTCAGATCTCAGCCTCCTGAGTATCTAGGCTTACAGACATGAACCATGGCCACCTGGCCTTTTTCAGAGTCTTGTATACACTTTTATGTCACAGCTTTCTTTCCATGAGCAGTGAGTAACCTTGAGTTGACTCCCAACTCCCGGTTCTCGGGCGGTGGCCTCCAGGCTCACTCGCCTCACTCGCCTCGTCAGCTTCGTTGCCCTCGCCTTTGCCGTTGTCATCACCACTCCCTTCATTTCCCACAGTTCTGCCTCGCTTACGGTTCTTTCTGTTGGCATTTTCTGTGTCCAGACTGCTTTGTTGAACAGGAATGGTTAAAGCTTCAAATCATCTTACGTAATTTCACTGAATCCTCACTCTCTTTGGTCAGCGTCTTGTCCTCTTTTCCTTCAATTCTAAAACTCCCCCCTGGGCTTTCCTGCCGCCCAGTCCTGGTACATCCTGCCCACTGGGGGCAGTGGCAGGTTTTCCTAGTGGAACCAGCCCCCATTCCTTCTCCAGCACGTGGGCCTCTGCTGACTGCCCCGCTTTTTCTGGCTGCCATCCATGCCTAGCACTCAGCACCTTCCTGCTTCTGCCCCAATCTCCTGCCATTGATTCCCAGCCCCAGCGCAGGCGGAGTGGCCTATCAGACTCCTCCTCTGTCAAGTGAGAAAGCCTAGGTTGTGGCCCCTAATGCTGGCCACAGGCAGGCTTCTTTCAGTTTTCGTCCTCACCTCCTGTGCTGTTCTCACTCTGTAGCCCAGCGCCTCCCTTCTAAGCCCTTTGGGCACGGTCCTGCTTGAGCCTTTGCATGCATGAGCCCCGACAGTGGACTCTTTTCAGTTGCCTTCCTGACTCATTAACCCGCTTCCTTCAGGTCTTTATCTAGCATAGCTTGTTTAAAATCAAAAGTTCCTACCCGGAAGTATTTCTTAGCTTCCTGCCACAAAGCATTGAGGGATATTTTGAAGTACTGTATAGTTGCCTTCCTTTGCTTCCTCTCCCTACATCTTTCCCCCTCCTCTTACACTTCCTGCTTCCCCATCGCAGGCTCCTGTTTGCTTCTGGTCTCATGGACCTGTCGTTGCAGCACCAACACCTCTGCTCCTTACAGGTCTGACAGTCTCTTATTAACGAACCTGGCTTTTGCTCAACATTCCTTCCTGCCTTCATCCTGCCTTGTTCTCCCTGGCCTTTCCATTTCTTCCCTGAGGATCCGCTGCCTCCTGTTCACAGATGGCATTTGTCAGCAAGGCTCATTGAAGGTCTCTGGACACCAAAACACTTTTCCTTCTGCTCAGCGCCATCGCTGGCCTTCCTCACATCTGACATTGCTTATGGCCGCCTGATCTTTACTAGGTCAGAAGTGCCTTTCCCTGAATGTTATTGAGATCTATGAACGGTTACCAAGTTTTTACTGCAGTTATTTAGATTTTTTAAAAATATGCTTGCCTATTTTAAACTGGTATTTTGGTTATTTATTTAATGAGAACTACACAAAGTATTTCATGTTTATCATCTGTAAAAGCTTATCATGTGAGGGACCGGGAGTTTGGCCTAGTGGTAGAGTGCTTGCCTAGCATGCACGAAGACCCGGGTTCGATTCCTCGGTACCACATACATAGAAAAAAAAGCCAAAAATGGTGCTGAGGCTCAAGGGTAGAGCTCTAGCCTTGAGAAAGTCCAAGGACAGTGCTCAGGCCCTGAGCTTATTAAGCCCAGGACTGGCAAAAAAAAAAAAAAAAAAAGCTTATGTGAGAAAAATGAGAAAATGGTTACATTTTCTGACTTTGCTTTCTAATCATTAGAAGCCTTTTATTCTTATGCTTCTTTATCAGTATGCATTAATCGTATGAAAGCGTTTTATTGTGATATTCTTATCCCCCTTTCTTCCTGTTTTTTACACAACTTTTAGTATGCTTCATTATCCTACTTCCATCCTCCATCCATACATATTTCTATCACATTCACCAAGCACCCGTCCTTATTTGAGACATTTTGAACATTTAGAAGGAAATATTTTTGTAGTAATCATGCAGCTACTACAAATATCATTTAAGACTTACGTCTACAATGAAAGACTATGGTAGTAGAACAGGGATAGGTATATACGTTATATTCCAGCACCCTATCTTTTCACATTAATTCTGATCATATATTCTAATGTTGAGTGTGGTTGATTTTTGAATTGCTGTGTTATGGGCTGAGCTGTTTCAGTTCCAGGACAGCTTTCCTTCTGCTTTATTTTTGTTATTCGTGTTTCCTTAGTGACATTGCAGGGATGCTGTTGAAATCTACGGGAAGCTTTCTAGAATTTGGCCTGCAGGAGAGCTGCGCTGAATTTTGGAGCAGTGCTGATGACAGCAGTGCCTCTGATGAGATAAGGTGGGCTGTGTCTCCCTGCCCCCTCCGCTTCCCTTCAAGAGTGGTTTTAATTGTGGTCTTGAGTTTCATGCAGACCAGATTATATTGACTGGAGGGATCTGGAGATTTGACCCCATGGATTGTTTATTTCTGTCTTGTCTGCATGTGATTTATGTGGAATTGTCTTTGAAAGTGAACTCAGTGCATTTAGAAGGAATAAACTTGACTGAAAATGAATATAATTAACTATGACTTTGCCTGTATTTTCTGAAATGTCTGTGTAGTCATTTCTACCTTTTAATGACATTAGATTTATTTATTTATTTATTTATTTATTTATTGGCCAGTCCTGGGCTTGACCTCAGGGCCTGAGCACTGTCCTTGGACTTTCTCAAGGCTAGAGCTCTACCCATGAGCCTCAGCACCACTTCCAGCTTTTCTCTATGTATGTGGTACCGAGAAGTTGAACCCAAGTCTTTGTGCATGCTAGGCAAGCACTCTACCACTAGGCCAAACTCCTGGCCACATTTTTGTTTTTAAGCGTCGATTATTCTGTTAAATTTTATACATAAGTATATGAAACCGTGTTTACTTCACCTATTGAAATTTTTTTTTTTTTTTTTTTTTTTTTTTTTTTTTGCCAATCCTGGGCTTTGCACTCAGGGCCTGAGCACTGTCCAAGGCTAGAGCTCTACTACTTGAGTCACAGCACCACCTCTGGCTTTTTTCTATGTATGCAGTGCCAAGGAATCAAACCTGGGTCTTTGTGTATGCTAGGCAAGCACTCTACCACTAGAGCAAACTCTCGGCCTCAGCTGTTGATTTTTTTCCAGTTCTGTACAGATGCTATTTTAGTGAAACCATTGAAATTATTATTTCTCTTCAGTATATATTGCAGTCAAATAGCTATTTTGTGGCCATGTAATATATGACTCAATCTTAGCAAGTGCTCAGATAAAACTGACTTATCCAACGCTACAGTGTTTTTTTGTCACCATCAAGTTTGATATAAAACACATTTTGGGTTCCAGAGATGTCTGGGCGTCTTTATGCTGAGGTTAAAGAAGAAATTCCCATCGGAGAAATCAGTGACTAGCTGAGGGATAGAATCTATCACTTTGTAGGGCTTCTAGTTTTGAGATCTGATGTGGTAGGTCCAGCGGGAGCATGAGCATTAGCGAACTAAGATGGTGAACTGGAACATGGCTCACGGTGTTCCAGTTGTTTGTAAGAAGGACCCAGGATGCTGGCCTGGCTTGTTGATGCTGCAGTGTAATGCAGCTGGCTCCCTGGCTCAGGTGTCAGGACAGGAAGGCAGCACACCTGCCTCACAGACAGCATGGCTGCCTGAGAGGTGTTTAGGGAGCTGGTTGTTAAACGCTTGCCATGTGGTGTATGTATGTGTGTATGGGCAATATATAACATACCATATGTACACATAGAATTTATACTACATACCCCCCCCACATATTTCTTTTTAATCAGGTCCTGAATTGACTATCAAAGACTGAGTGCATTCAAGGGGAACAAGCAATTATTGAAAATGCACTTAGAACACTCAGAAGCTTCTCATTCACAGTAAGGGGTCCTTAATTATGTTCTAATAACAAGAAGCTCAATTTTCTAGAGATTTCATTATCAGGCTTTACTAGAGTTTGTGTTCCATTCGTGACATTCTGGGTTCATTTCCAGTGGCTGCTCACTCCATTGAAAGCAGGCAGTCTGCTGGTTTCTGTGGCCGGGCCCGGGAGCCTCTTGTGGCTCCCTGTTCCTGTACCTCTTGCATCCTGAGACGCACTAACGGATTTCCATCTGCCAGCAGGAGGTCTGTGATAGAGATCAGCCGGGCCCTCAAGGAGCTCTTCCACGAAGCTAGGGAACGAGCCTCGAAAGCACTGGGCTTCGCTAAAATGTTGAGAAAGGTGAGTTCACACACCTGGTTAGCTGTTGGTTTTGTTCTTGAGTTTCTTTTGTACATTTTAGGAAGCTTACTGTAAAGAGATTTCCTTGTCATTCCTCCTAGGACCTGGAAATAGCTGCAGAATTTGTGCTCTCTGCCCCAGTTAGAGACTTCCTGGATGTTCTGAAAGCAAAGGAGTATGTTAAGGTAAATATTTGAGATTATGTTTCATGTTTTTTTACCTTCCGTGCTTTGTTCTAAAACTTTTTCATAAAGATCCAATGGCGCCAGCGTGGTGGCTCACTCCTGTAATCCTAGCTACGCAGGAAGTGCGGATCTGAGGATCAAGGTTCAAAGCCAGCCCAGGCATAAAAGGACCTAAGACTCTTATCTCTAATTAACTTCTATAAAACAATAAACGGAAATGGGGATTGGCTCAAGGGTAGGGTGGTAGCCTTGAGCTAAAAGAGCTCAGGGACAGCTGTCTAGGCCCAGAGTTCAAGCCTATAACCCACCAAAAAAAAAGATTCAGTGTCTTTGGAGCTCATACAATCAAATTATTTTAAATAATGGTAATGGCTGTCTTTTCCACTGTTCTATTCTTTTTTTTTTTTTTTTTTTGCCAGTACTGGATTTGAACTCAGGGCCTGGGTACTGTCCTTGTGTCCTTGGGTTTTTCTCAAGGCTAGCACTCTATCACTTGAGGCACAGCACCACTTCTGGCTTTTTTTCTGTGTATGGGGTACTGAGGAATCAAACCTGGGGCTTCAGGCATGCTAGGGCACATTCTTGGCCCCTTCACTGTTGTATTGTAAAGCAACTTAATAGTTTTTCATTACTCTTTGATGTCAGCATCTCAAAGTTAGTATTTTGTTTTTCTATTTATTTATTTTATTTACTGGGGTTTGAACTCCTGGCCTTGAACTTGCTTAGCTTGCTTGACCATGCCTCCAGCCTATCTTTTTGCTGCTTACTAGAGATGGAAGCTCATGGGCTTCTCTGTCTGGACTGGCTTCAGACCCTGTTCCTCTAGATCTCAGTCTCCTAAGTAGGCTTATAGGCATAAGCTCCTAGCAGCTGGCTTAGAATTACTTTTTAATTCCATTCTTACTCTTCTTAAAATTGTTTGAGATGTAACATTTTTGAATGTGTTTGTGGTGTTGTCACTGGAGAACTTCTGTCCAGCTAAGGTGGAGTGAGCTAGGATGGATGTGTGGACTGCAGGTAGCAGTGGATGAAATGATTGCTTGTGGCTTTCTGTGATACCGGCCCCTTGGTATCCACAGATGGATTAGCACCGGTTGAAGGTGCTGCTTTAGGCTCATTCTCTTACACTCCCCCACCAATCACACACATCAAATTAGCTTCTTTGTTGTTTAAAGTGAGCGAGGCAGTATCCTATAACTGCAGGGACTTCTCAGCTCTTTCCTTCCCTTTTCCTTCAGGCACCCTAAACAGTTCCTCTCTCTTCAGATGATTGCCTTTCCCACATCTATTTTCTTAAATCTGTTTGTCTTTTTCTGCTCCCATACGCCTTTGCCCCAGCATTATATATCTCATGCTGGCTTTGAACTTGGTGTATAGAACCTACCTGGTCTTGAACCCATCACCCCTCTACCACAGCCTCCCGCTTTCCAGGATTATAGGAGTTTGTGCACTATTTTGCCCAGCTAGTTGCTTTTGTAGGTAACATTTCTGTATGTACAGTGTTCCTTAATTTAAGAATGGGTTATTCCTTTTCCAGGTACAGATTCCTGGGTTAGAACACCTGCACATGTTTGTTCCAGACGCGTTGGCTGAGGAGAAGGGGATTATTTTACAGTTACTCAATGCTGCTGCAGGGAAGGACTGCTCGAAGGATCCTGATGATGTGCTCATTGATGCCTATCTGCTTCTCACCAAACATGGGGACCGAGCAGATGATAGCTGGGGCACGTGGGAAGCTCAGCCTGTCAAAATTGTGCCTCAGGTGGAGACTGTTGATACCCTGAAAAATATGCAGGTTGGTTCTCCCAGCCCCTCTGTTGTGACCTACCTCCACTACTTAGAACACTTTCAGGAAAAGTGAATTACTAGTAGCTTTAACGTATATACCTCCCAGAAATATGCCTCAGGGCTTTATGAGGTAATTTGCAGCATATTTATATTCAAATATTGCATTAAGTTCTGTAATTATGTTCAATTATACTGGACTGTCTGGAATCCTCTTACTATTTTTTTCTCCCCCTAAATGTCTTTCCTCCGCTCAATCATGCACTCAGGTTAGAGACTTAGGATGTATAAAGAACCATCTCACAGTGCAGTTGGTAGTTCTAGAATCCTCACTGCCCAGGTGCTCTGTTTCTTGGCTTTTACTACTGAGAGTAGTATAGGCCTACTTACTAAACAGGGATCCAGAATAATTTCTGAAGGACCCGTCTCACATTATCCGTGATCATCTTAGGAACAGTGATGCTAAATTCTCACGTGTGCCTGGAGCTTAGCCTGACCAGAGTCAGTCATGCCAGGATCCATCTTCTGCCACCTCACACACCTGTGCTTTCCCTTACATTCTCTGTCTGAGTGAACGACACACCACCCACTCCTGTGTTTGAACCAGAAGTATGACAACTAGTGTACATGCAGCCTACCAGCTTGTGTCACTAGCCCCGACAGTGGAAGCCCTTGCTCCCAAGACACCACCACAGCCATGACGTCACTGACCCTCTCCTGACGGATGGCAGCTCCTTACCATTAGTTTCCAAGCCTCCTCTTCTGCCTCCTGTTCTATCCTTGTTGTTTTGGTACTGTAAAGATAGTGTAGCATACAGATGAAAATACTGTGGTGGCCGTCTTTTGAAGAATAAAAGGGATGCAGTGCTGGCGATGATCTCTGCCAGGCCTCTGATCTGGTCTTCTTTGTATTTCTGTTTCTCCTGTCTTCGTGTGCAGCTCCAGCACACTCACAGTGGGCACTGGCAGCACTGCGGGGGGGTGGGGGGGCATTTCAAAGTGGCTGTGTCTGCTCAGGCCCTGGGGGCTCTTCTCTCCTTTGCGGAAGAACCAGGATGTTGGGGACCACTGCAGTGCATTGCTCCGGGGAAGCTTGGCTCACAAGTGGCTGTTGGCTGGTAGCTGAGGATGGCAGCTTTGGACTAGAGTTGTACAGACATGGGAAAGCAGTCACTAGTTTGCTTTTAGACTTTGGTTTTCCTTCCAGGTAGAGAATTTTCTTCTAGTTGTTATGCAATCTGCTCACCTCACAAGTCAGAGGAAAGCCTTCCAGCAGTCCATCGAGGGATTGTTGACTCTGCGTCATGAGCAGACATCCAGTCAGCCGGTCATCGCCAAAGCTCTACAACAGCTCAAGGTATTGGACTGTGCTCTGCTCTAGCAGTAAAGGCCTTGCCTTTGGGTAGAGCACTGTGGTAGAGTCAAATGGTGTGATGCCATGTCATGTGAGAACCATGACTCTAAAGTGTCCTTCCTGTCATTTCTCTCATTGTAGTATACTCAGATACCTCAGTGAGAAATGCCTGGGTCTTTCCTGAATCCAGGCCTTTAGAATAGGAGGCAGTAGGACATTACGACATTAGGTAACTGTATAGTGATCACATTGCCAGTTATTAGTGATCAGAGATTGGAACTTAGGCCTCTTCCTTCCTAATGCAGATTTTTTTCTCCATTAGCATTTATTAGAGGTATTCCATGTCAGTTGCTTCATTTAACAAATGATTGAGCCAGATTAACCATCATGATTAAAATCAGTTGTAGATAGGGGCAAAGTCCCTAGAAGTTTTTGATAAACCAAAGCCTTTCATATCCTCTCTCTGTCTCTCTCGTCTCTCCCTCTCTGTCTCACTCTCCCTCCCTCCCACCCTCCCTCCCTCTTGCCCTCCCTTTTTCCCCCTGATTTCAACATTTTACTTTATATCCATTTATCAGTCCTGCTCTCCTCTATGCTTTCCTGCAGGCCATCAGCTCTTTCTTAGTCACATTAAGGTATGATTGCTTTTTGGGGGTGGGGTTTGAAGTCACACCTTCACACTTGTTAGGCATGTATGCTCACAGTTGAGTCATAGTGCCAGTCTGGTTATTGTTGAGATCTCCTCCTACCAAGGCAGGCTTCTGGGCACAACTGCCTGTGTTAGCTTTCCCATCATAACTAGGATAGTAGGCATGTGTCACCATGTCTAGATTTTTATTATTGTTGTTGAAAATAGGTCTTAAAAACTGTCTGCCAGGGCTGGCCACAAACTGTTCTCTTCTCAGTCTCCCTAGGATTACACATGTGAGTCACTGGTGCCCAGCTCAAGGAGCAGCAGTCCCTAAACATTTACATCATTTGATGTACTATTTTTCTTTTGTCAGTCTGACAAAACTTGTCGATATATCTCTTATAGATTGTACTCTTAACCAAATACCACAGCAAAAGACTGCCTTTTCATTTAGTTTTAGCCAGTGTATTCTTGAGAACACAAAATTTTGAAGATGTTTACTGAGTTTAGGGAGATGGTAAATCTAAGGATCAGAATGGCCCCACTGAAGTACAGAGAAGGGAGAGGGTGAACCTCCCAGGAGCTTCTGGGACTTAAGCCGTGGTGGCACGTCAGCTTGGTACCGGACCTAAGTGTCCACAGATCAAAGTCATGCTCACTAAGTGTCCCCTGTTCTGCTTTGGCTGGACCTTCATGTGTTCAGTGGAAAGTAACAGGAGCTATGACTAGTGGATTAGAGTGAGCACAGCATTTGTGGAGTTATATCAGATTTTATTTTCTACTTCTCCCAGAGTAATAAAAGATTTTATAAAGACATTGTATAATGATTTGGGGGGGAGGCAATTGTCTGATAGATACCATGCTTACATAAGTTCACATGTACTTACATTTAAGGCCAGGTGGAAAGAGAGACCAAATCTGAACTATTGTGGTACTGCTTCAAGAGAGAATGATTTCTCAGCCTCTGTGCTGACATACATACATCTGAGGCCAATAATTCTTCATGGTGGGGTATGACCTATATGTTGTAGGATATAATAATACTTTGTTGTGGGGTGTTACCTATGCATTGTAGGATATTTGGCGGGGTCTCTGGCCTCTACTATCAGTTGGTGGCACCATATGGTGGTATCTTCTATGTCCTCCATTTTGATAACTGAAACTTTAGACACTGCCATAATATTTGTGGTGATTGGTACACAGAAATACTGAAAATACCAACATCTATTCAAGAACAGATTATATTAGGAATTATTGTTTTAAATGAATTTTTGTTAATTTTGCACTTTATAAGCTACTAAAAATGCCTACTACCAATGAAAATGGAAATAATCCAATTTCCTCTGTATTAAGTCATCTTCAACAACAGCCATGTATTGCAGTGACTATATGTGACTGTTTGAATGAACTCTTCCTGTACTGTGCTGTGTAATTTGCTCCATCTTGGGTTGATTGTGGCTTTGGCTTCTTCAGAATGATGCCCTGGAGCTCTGCAACAGAATAAGCGATGCCATTGACCGAGTGGACCTCATGTTTACGACAGAATTTGATGCTGAAGTGGATGAGTCCGAGTCTGTCACACTGCAGCAGTACTACCGAGAAGCGAGGATTCAGGGGTACAACTTTGGGTTTGAAGTAGGTACAAAATGGGGAAAACTGTACTGGGGCTTAGCTATTGCTTTGTAATATACAGAAAGCATGAATCTTTTACAGCAAGTTCAATATTAATTATAGTCATAACCCAGTCAAGAATGCCATCTTTACTGTTTTGTTCCAAACTGTCAGTTGCCCAGGTTTTATTTTGTGCTGCTGGCTGTCTACTGTATTTAAAGCTTTCTTAATATCATAAAGGTATATGCTTAATATAAACTTACAACAAAAAAAACCTGGGCTTTGAGACATTCTTTACATTCCTGAGGATATATAAGAAAATGACATTTTAGGTAGACATGGTATTATAGTGTTGTAGGTATTACTATAATAATTTGCTTCCTGCTTTTCATATACATGAAATCTTTTTACAGTATCATAAAGAAGTTGTTCGTTTGATGTCTGGAGAGTTTAGGCAGAAGATAGGAGACAAATATATAAGCTTTGCTCGGAAGTGGATGAATTATGTCCTGACCAAATGTGAGAGTGGAAGAGGAACGAGACCCAGGTAATGGCCCAGCCTCCCTTTTCTGTGTGCTGCGTGTGGGCTTGGGAATATTTTGCTTCTGTAAGGGAAATGAGATTTCTGAGCAAATCATTTGAAGGTGGGGTCTTGTGGACTTCTACCCAGGCTAACTTTGAACTATGATCTTTTGGATCTCAGCCTCCTCAGAAGCTAGGATTACAGCCATGAGCCTTGGGTGCCTGGGTGATCAGGACTTTATTGTGTGTGTGTGCCAGTACTAGAGCTGTACTCAAAGCCTTTCACTCTTAGGTCCATAGCTGTTTCCACTTCTAATAAGGAGATGTAGCTTTATTTAAATGTAAAAATATATAAATAGGAAGAAAAATTCTGTAACTTGTAGACAGTATTTAAAAAATATATTTCACTCTATTGATAGGGAAGGGGGGAAATCAAGATGAGCAGGGGGAGGAGGGGAGGGAAATGGGGACCATGACATGAGAAAGGGTATCAATATTTGTGAAGTAATGTACCTTCTATCTGGTCAATATAATATAACCCTCTATTAATTACAATAAAAATACATGAAGAAAAAATATATTTTACTCTATAGACGTAATGTTTTATTACGTAGATTATTATGTATGTATGACATAATAAACCCTCAGCCTGATTTTGATTATGTTCTAAAATCTAAGAGCCAGTCATTGTATATAGAGATTCCCTTCTTGAATACCTGTTTGTTAAACATGTCATTTGAAATATGATGTAAAAATCAATGTTAATAAATTCTTTAATAAAACATATATATTTCAACTAAGTTATCATGAAGGAAGTTCACATTCTCAATCGACAAGTCTTCTTGACTGCTAATGTTTTTTCTCCCCTCACTAAATATAAACTTTTTCTTTAGCGTGCATTTCAGATGGGCATCCCTCTCTCCCATTGGCTTCAAAATAAACAACTGAAAACAATGCTGTTTTATTCTTTTCCAAAAGGCCTCACTATAAACATATTCTTCCCAGGTATTGCTATAAAGGCAAGAAAAATGTATGTTCTCCTGGATGGTAGCTTGTCAGTCTGTTTCAGTCTGTGGTAATATTTTCATGGCTGCTTTGTGATTACTGCACATTTTTTTTTTTACGTGGCAGGTGGGCAACCCAAGGATTTGATTTCCTGCAAGCTATCGAGCCCGCCTTCATCTCAGCTTTACCAGAAGATGACTTCTTGGTATGGATACTTAAATTTTTCTATTAAACAAACAAGCTGGTCAGTTTTCAATTCCCTGATAATACATTTTGTATGTAATGATGATTTTAAACACTGCGTCTGTAATCCCAATGATAAAGACAAATTAAAGCAGGCTTCATAGCACAGCAAGGCCTTCTGTGCTGTTTGTCTCTGTAGCAGTGATATTCAGTTACGTCACTGTCAAGGTGTTTGTAAGCAACTGCACATCTAAAATGCTTTGGACGTTTAATGAAGAATAGGATTAGCTATTTCTCCCTAGCTATCACCGAAGAACATAATGCCCATTAAATAGAACTACTGTTGTTTCAAGTTCCATCAGTTCAAAATGTTGAATCTTTTATTCTTCCTATTACACTAAAAGTCCTTTGCTTATGTATATATATCATTGACTGCTCATTAGCTTTACTTGATGAATGTAATTCTGTATATTATTTTAAGTTATGCACAATATGTGTTTATGTTTTTTCTTCAGTTTCCTCTTAAATTAACTTTGAAAGATATTTTCTCAAGACAGTTTTCTCTAAAACATACTGAAGGCCTAAATTGTGCTGCTTATGCAATGATAGGTACACTTTTTGGTCTTATCTCTTTGCCTGTTTTCCTTTGACTGTTAGAGCTTACAAGCCTTGATGAATGAGTGCATCGGGCACGTCATTGGCAAGCCTCACAGTCCCGTTACAGGTTTGTACCTTGGTAAGACATTTCTCCTACAGCGTGCTGATTTCCATGAGCAAACCATGTTGGCATTACTGTCATTTGTAATGATATGAGACAAGAAAATAACAGTGATGAGCCATGTATGAGAGAATTTCATGGAATACTTCATGGTATCCAGTAAGGTTGAACTATTTATTTTCCCTTATAGCAGTACTGCATTCTATCTACTCTTCCTGTTAAAATCTTTGGAGAAGTACCATAGGAGCCTGCTCTCTGCCGGTGGGTCCATGGTCTCTCTGCTTCTTCTTTCATGGTTCTTGGAGAAGAACCTTGGTTTTCTCTATCTTTTCCTAAATATCTATTTTTCTGCTTCTTGTAGTAAATTCCAGTTTGTTTTTGATTTTGAGAAGATCACATTATGTAGTCAAAGTGCTGGAGTTCTCACCTATACTTAGCGTACAGTTTTACTGTGATGGTAAAACATTAGACAGAATGTCAAGAAAAGACTGTCTCATGTCATTCTTGATATTGTCTGTATATAAAACAAAATTATGCTCACATGAAAAGAACACCCCCAAATGAGAATCCAGAATATACAAAAAATTCCTAAGTGGTACATATGCTGGATAACACCTGTACTTCTGAAAGGGTACTTGCCAGCCTCAACCTTTAAAATTCTGTTTTGACAAACTTTATTTCTCCTAAGTCAGCTATGAAAATAAAAGTTATTATCTGTAAAACTATTGAAGCGTTTATATAAAACACTGATGGACTTAAGCCCATTCTCATAAATAGAATTTGGTTTGTTTTACTATTTAAAAATTTATTTTCTTTATAGAATAGTTACAGTATAGGCAATCTATTACAAGCATGGATGATACTTATTAAGAAAATTTTCAACACCCAAGGGAATCACCAAAGACAAAATATCACATAGTCCCATAATCCACAGGTAATCAGATACCTCAATCTGTAGTTCTCCCATAGGCCTGTCACCTGAAATGCTGCCAACACGATGACATTGTAGTACCTTCTGTGTGCCCAAGTGGCCCTTTGTCCCCTCAGCCACTCTGAGCATTGACAGACAACCTAAGACTTAGGGTGGCTCCTTTGATGCCTTTGATTGAATTTACCCAGAATGCATCCAGTGGGGCACTTGAGGAGGAATAGGTGGTGGTAACCGACCTCTCGTGTCCCCCACTTGAAGAGGAATAGGTGTGGTGACTGACCTCTAGTGTCATGTAGGAATAGCTTAGTTTTGTGTTCTTTCATTCAAAGAGACGGTGATGAAATCTGGAACATCACCTGTCTTCTGTTGTCATTATTCTTGCTTACGTCCTCTCCTTTTTTGAGCCTGGAAGTAAGAGAACAACCTGGTGTGTGTATATACCACACCCTTCTTGTGTGTCCTGTGTTTTGTGTAATTATACTCACCCATTCTACCCTCCACTTTTCTCATGTAATCTCACAGTATGTATAGAACCACTTACTGTATAAAAGTTGAGTTATATTGAATAATAAAATTTCGGTTTTGTTTTTTGTGTTTTGCTTTTTTGTTTTGTTTTTGTTTTTTAACCTGACAATTGTTGAAACCCCTCCATATCAAAGGTACATATCTAATTCATTCTCTTTAGTACTACATTGTAGATATCATAGAGATACTGAATTTTTTCTACTATTTTTTATGTGCTTTGCCCTGTGTGGAGCTGTAAAAAACAAAAATCTGTTCACTACTAGTAAAATTTGAAGGTCTGTGTTTATTGGTTGTTGGCTTTCCTCTCCAATGAAATGTTACGGTCTTGAAACATTAAATATGCATCCTTTTAAAATAAAATTTTTTAATGTGTTGGGAATATTAAGCATGTATGTGCAGTTGTTTATACCTTCATAAAAACATCTTGCAGTAGTTGTTGTAGTTCTAGCTGTGTTTGCGACATAATGATGTCATTCTTTTTTTTTTTTTTTTTGGTCAGTCCTGGTACTTGAACTCTGGGCCTGGGTGTTGTCCTTGAGCTCTTTAGCTACCCCTTGAGCCTCAGCCCCACTTGTGGTTTTCTGGTAGTTCATTGGAGATAAGAGTCTGACTGGTTTTAGTGTCTAGGCTGCCTTTGAACTGTGATCCTCAGATCTCAGCCTCCTGAGTAGCTAGGATTACAGGTGTGAGCCACCACCCCTGGCATGACATCATTCTTACTAAATATTTTTTGTTTGTGTTTCAGTACTAGGCTTTGAATTCGGTACCTTGTGCTTGTTTGGTTTGTTTTCTTGCTGTGCTGGCACTGTACCACTTTAGCCACATACTTTTTTGCTGGTTATTTGGAGGTGAGTTTTCCTGACTGGGCTGGCTTCAAACTATAATCCTCAGATCTCAGCCTAAGTAGCTAGGATTATAGGTGTGAGCCATAAGCACCTGCTTAGCATTTTTACTCTTTTTTTTATGCTCATAGGGTTTGAACTCAGGGCCAAGGCACTATCCCTGAGCAATTTTGCTCAAAGCTTGTGCTTTACCACTTTGAGCCACAGCACCACTTCTAGTTTTTGGTGGTTAATTGGAGGTAAGAGTCTCACAGCCTTTTTTGCACAGACTGGCTTTGAACCACAATCCTCAGATCTCAGCTTCTTGAGTAGCTAGGATTACAAGTATGAGCCCCCAGCACCCAGCTTTTGCCTCTTTTTTTTTTTTTAAAAACAAGAAAAATTTTGTTACTATTGAATTGCTTTTGTGTGCTGAAATAATAAAATCAGAGGCACAGCTGGCTACTTACATTTTTATTAACAATGACTTGGTTTTTGTTTTGCAAACTTGGGACTTCATATCTCTAAATTTGGAGCTTCTGTCTTTCTTGTATAATGTTTCTAAAAGGAAACAAAACGATGAACTAGGAGATGTCCATTTAGATATAACATATATGGACCAAAATTAGTAATGTGAAGAAAAAGTACATTAAAAACAGCTAAGAAAGACTAGATAAAAAAATAGAAGAAAAATCATTTAGCTATCAAGAACAAGGATTTGAGAGCATTTTTGTAATTACTGTAATATTGTTTTAAACTTTCAATTTCTATCTAGCCTGAAATTTTGATCTCAAATTTAATATTTACCATTTACTAAAATACTTAAAAGAAAAGGGAAAAATATGTTCTGAGAAAAGAAGTTAACGTGTCCCATCTGCTTGGGCTTAAAATAATTGAATAAATGTATGTGCTCAGAAATAAATGACACTGCCCCCCCAAAAAAAACATAGGGCCTGTTGAAATATCTGTACAGCTCAAACTTTTTAAGGCTGTAGATGACATAAAGAATTCCTTATTAAGAAAGTGTCAAATAAACCACATTTTAATTACGTTCAGAATGGCTTTTGTCATTTGTTCAGTACATAGTATGATTTATATAAATGTTTTTGAGCTAGGTTGGTGGCTCATGCCTATAATCCTAGATATTCAGAATTGAATCTTAGTAACATGGTTTGAAGCTAGCCTAGAATCTTCACTTGATCAGCAAGAAGCTGGAACTATAGGCCTGACTGAAATGAATTAAAAAAAAAAAACGAGTGAGAGCTCAAGGCTGGGAGTTCAAGCTCCAGCAATGGTACACACACACACACACACACACACACACACACACACACACTTGGTAGAGAAAAACAAATACAGCTTTATTAACTTCTGAAAGGTGATGTTTTTCACACTATTTGTACAAGTAATTGATTTTCTACTCAAATGGATGGTTTTATTTTGGTCTCTGGCAAAATTGAGCCGCATGCTATTTACATTTACGTGCTGGGTTTGACGTTTTCTATTACCCTCTTTAACAAGTTGCATTTGTTGCCATTTTCTCTGGCAGCTATTCATCGGAACAGCCCCCGTCCTGTGAAGGTGCCTCGCTGCCATAGTGACCCTCCTAACCCACATCTCATTATCCCAACTCCAGAGGGGTTCAGGTACTTGGCGCTCCTCCAGTTCCTCTCTTCATGCATGCCTTGATCTTGCGACAACTGGGTGCTTGCTCTGCAGCTCAGTGGTTTTTCAGTCTTCCTGTTCATTGCATTTTAAATATCTCATTTGCACTGTCTTAAAGATACTGCATTGCCTTGGTGGCAAAAGAAGACATGCCCATTTAAAATGCCTCTACCTTTTAAAATAACTTCTTTTCTCAGCTTCTTTATAACCCCAAGCTACTACATGCTTTCTGGCTCTGGAGTAAATTTCTCCTTTTCTTTCTCTTAAATTGCCTTGGGAAAACAACATTCTGTGTGCACAGCACATATTTGCAGAACAACACTGCACATCCCTTTAAAGTGGAGAAAGCCGCAGTGACCTTCTAGTCTCCCTTCCCTGAGCACATGTAGCTGTGAGACTACTTCCTGGAATGTGCTGGCCTTTCTTCAATGTGTCATTTTTGCTAGCTCATTTTATGTGACAGGATTTGTTAGGGAAGAAGTTCTTTTTTAAGCCATTGAAAGTAGGATTATCCTTTCCTTCACTCCCAGACCTGAATCTCCAATAGCAATTTGCATCTTTATATTTTTATAAATAATGTTCACTTCCATGCCATGGCTTTATTTTTAGTTGAAAACAATTTGCAAGTCCATCTCCATTTCTCACTTGTGTTCCTGAAGCTTTTCTTCTCGTCTTAGCACTCGCGTGCCTTCCGATGCTCGGAGCCACGGCAGCCCTGCTGCTGCTGCTGCTGCCGCCGCCGCCACCACCACCGCCACCACGAGCACCACCAGCCGCCCCGGCCCCTGTGGTGGTGACTCTGTGCTGCCCAAACCCATCAGCAGTGCCCCTGACACCAGGTAGCCACACCGCACCAGCACCATGCCAGCCCTTGTGTGCCCTGCTGCAGGGGCCTTAGGGTGTCCCGCGGGGAACGGGGCTTCCTGCCCTGGCCTGTGAGGAGTGCTCAGGGATGCTGGGAGGTTGTCACAGTCCCTGGCTCTGGCATCAGCCAGGATGCGTGGGCCCATGAGAGTCCTTGTGTAGAGCCACCCGTGGTTGTAGGGAGGGGATAGCAGAGGAAGGAACAGTTCTGTCGAGGGGTCTGAGGCCTCTCCACAGCAGCTGCAAGGCTGTTCAGAAATGGCAGTCTGTCAGTGATAGCTAGCGGAACACTTATTTTAGGAATATGTTTTCTAATTCCCAACTTTTAACTATGTATTGATTAGAAGTAGTTATATATAAAAGTGGCAAAATGAGTATTATTTAGCAAAGTAGATTATGATTAGCAGGCTAGCAGGCATTTGGCCCCCTCCAGAAGAATTTTAGTCTGTTGTGTTAAGTCTTGTAAACAAGGAGAAGGGACTTGCAGGGTTTTTTTCTCCATTGTAAAGCTTTTTTTTTTTTTTTAATTCCATTTATTTAATAGAGAAAGTTTTGGCTTGTGTTTCTGTATTTGAGCAGAGTATACTGCTAACATTCTCTTCTAGCAAGGAGGATGACAAAAATATATGGGTCAAGGATGATTTGATCAAAAAAGACACAATTTTAGTAGAACTCAGTGTTCAATGTTCAGCTTCTAGAAAAAAAGCAAATAATAGGAAGATGACTGATGGCTTTGGAATTTAAGAGACTAAAATGTTTTATACTTAGGTTAGCAACAGTTTAAAACTTCTGTGAACACACCTAGCCTTCTCACTCATTAAAATAATTAATATTCCTAATTTTTAATGATGAATAGTGCTTTACAAATATAAAATTTTTACAGCTTAAGCATTTGACTAGAAGAAAGAACCATTAACAATTAACATTGAACCCTAATCCCACAGGCCCTCTTCTGCCTCCCTGGGGAGGCTGAGGCTGTTGTTTTTATGAATACAGTGCAGGTTGAGGGAAGCTCAGAGGTAGCTGGGAACAGTGCCACTCCTGCCACATCCCGTGTCCTCCTTTAGACACACCTCAGTGCCTCCGCACTGGCGAGGGACTTAAGGGCTAGCACTTGTGGTACAGTGAGCACCTGCCGGTGCAAGGCATTCACATCCTAGTGGTAAAATGCCCATTGCTGGCTCTTCATGCACCCATCCTGTGGTTTGCACAGGCAAATTTTCAGAGTGCCACTGCTTTTCATAAGTGTTGGTCTAAATCCGTACATATTCGGCGTCCTTGATACCTAGCAGTTCCAGTAGCATCCCAGAGTGCTGTTGTGAAGTTTGAGTAGGAAGGAAGTTAGTTTACTTTAGATAACGCAGAGCACAGCTGCACAGCTGCACGTGTGTGTGGCTGGGAGACACTTGCCTGCCCTCAGGCCTGTGCGTGCTTTCACTGAGCTAGGGCGAGCCATGCAGGTTGTCCACTTGTTCCGTGTCATACAGGCACACTGTGCATGCCCAAGAGAGCCTGAGGGGCGGCATCGGCACGCCTTGTATACGTATAGACGTAATAGTCAAAGTTCAGTTCACCGTACAGTCCAGCCAGTAGAGGGCTTGCTCCGCACCTCCACTGCTCACAATGCTTTAGGAGTTTTTCCAACTGGGGGTTACATCCCGGAAATGGAAAAATCTGCAACCCACTGTCTCCCCTCTTATCCCATTCCTCTCTGGTTGCCAGACATTGGCAAACACACCCTATTGTTGAAGTATTGCTCTTGTCTTTATCCTTGCAAAAATCCCTGAAGACCCTGAATTGGTTGAGGAAGGTTAAGGCGTGAGGCAAAGTCTCAGGGTGTGTTTGTCCTTTCAGTATCCTGGTGCTAGGGTTCCTAATCAACTATGTGGCAAGCAGTCACCCTCTTCACCCTCCCCTCAAACTTGAGGAAGGCCCTGTTCGGCCCAAGGGCTTAGGGAAACACAGGAATAGTGCATATTTATAATTTGTGCAGAAGAGTTTAATAATAAAGAGCACAAGTGCTATTATATTATTTGCTTAAAAAACAGACCCAGTAACTAATAAATAAACTAACTCTCTATATTTTTAATACTTCCCTTACTGAAATTCTAGCTTTTTCTTCTTATGAGTTTATTCCGGGTGCTGAACATTTTAACTTTATTCTGGAAAAGTAGCTAATAAACTGTGTTCTTTAATACAAGCTTCCTGCTCCTTTGTACTTTCGCTTTGCTACTTACCGCTTGAGAAGTCATTAAGCATTCCCTTCTGTTTTCTTATTATTTAGAGCTTTGGAATCTTTTGAACCATGTAATCATTTTAGTTCCTTAAATATAAGTAAATGCATTAATTTAATTTGATGGTAATTTCAAATGCTGGCTCAATTTGTCTAATATATTTTTATCCATTCTAGGCTTAAATTATGGAGCCTTTCATTATATCAGTCATAAAGTAAAGAGTTCATTTTTCTTTGTCTCATTGTTAATGTAAAATAAGATGCTGGCAGGCAGGCTGTGGCTGCCCTCTTGGCGGTAGAGCAGAGTGCATAGGCTCCCTTTCTAGCCACAAACTCTGCTGGCAGCCTCCAGCGGTGGCCTTGTCTCTGCAGCTCTGCTCTGTCCATTGGAGTGGTACATGCCAGCTGTCCCAACACAGAGCCAGTGCCCTGGCGTGCACAGCCTCATCTCTAGTTGAGAATCAGACTCTGGAAGCATCACCTACAACTTTCCTCTGGAGTACTGTTGAATTTGATAGGCCAATTTTTACAAATATTGAACAGGGGTTCCAGTGTCCCTGAAAATGACCGACTGGCTTCCATTGCTGCTGAACTGCAGTTCCGGTCACTGAGTCGACACTCAAGCCCCACGGAGGAGCGTGAAGGTGAGTGTGGGAGGTGTCAGGGCACCCTCATCTCCTCTCCCTCCCTCCTCCTCCACCCCCCTCTCTCCTCCTCCACCCACCTCCCTGCACGCTTTCCAGATAATGGAAGGGCAAGAAGCCATAAGGCTTCATGAGGAGATTGAACCCTGCGCACTGTGACTTTTTAATATGGATACCTTTCTAGCTGTTTGTGTACTGAAGTCTACTTTTGTTACTTTTTTTAAACCAGTCATGGGACTTGAACTCTGGGCCTGGGCACTGTCCCTGAGCTCTTCAGCTCAAGACTACCACCCTACCCCTTGAACCACAGCACCACTTCTAGTGGCTAATTGGGGATAAGAGTCTTACGGACTTTAGTGGCTGGCTTTGAACCGGGATCCTCAGATCTTAGCCTCCTTGAGTACCTAGAGTTACAGGTGTGAGCCACCGTGCCTGGCAAATTTAGCCCCTTTATAACCCACAAAGCCAAGTCCTGTGTCTCTCACTTCGCCCGGAATACTTTTGTTACTTTTTTTTTTTTTTTTTTTTTTTTGGCCAGTCCTGAGCCTTGAGCTCAGGGCCTGAGCACTGTCCTTGGCCTTTCTCAAGGCTAGAGCTCTACCACTTGAGCCTCGGCACCATTTCTGGCTTTTTCTATCTATATGTGGTACCAAGGAATCGAACCCGGGTCTTCATGCATGCTAGGCAAGCGCTCTACCACTAAGCCGAACTCCTGGCCCCACTTTTGTTACTTTTTAAAGATGTATTTTTTAACTTACTGCTTAGAATGTATATTTTTAAAAATCCTGGAACAGCTTGTAATCCTAACTACTCAGGAGGCTGAGATGTGAGGAAAGTAGTTCGAAACTGGCTAGGGCAGACAGACTTATGAAACTCTTATCCTAGTTCATCAGCCAAAAGTCAGAAGTAGAGATTGGCTCAAGTGATAGACTGCCAGCCGTGAGTGAAAAGTTAAGTGAGAGCTTAAGGCTCAGAGTTCAAACCCCACTACATGCAAAAAGAAAAAAGCAAATACTGCCTTGGTGCTTTAGTTACTGAGTGCTCTCACTTACTAAACATACAGAAGCAGTGCTGTGATGCAGATGGTTTGGTGCAGAAGCACTGTCTGCACAATAGTCTGTTGTCCATGACATGTGCAGAGTTTAATGGAAGGTTTTGTAACGTGATTGCCAGTTTTTGAACTCATTACCAGTTAATCACAGAAGGGCAGATTGATGGCAGTCATTGCCGTTCAGCTTCACCTCGCTCTCAATGTATTTATGGCATAAGTATTAATTTTTTGTGTGAAAAATGCTTCCTGCAGAGCCAGCCTATCCTCGGGGTGATTCCAGTGGGTCCACACGAAGAAGCTGGGAGCTCCGCACACTTCTTAGCCAGACCAAAGGTAAGCAGAAGGATGTTGAACTGGAGGCTGTTTAGTGTGAGATGAACAGCTCCAGTAAAAGTTAGCTCTAACTTCTGGGCTGGCGGTTAGGCCTTCTTACATTAGTGTCATAATCTCAGTTCCCCTGATATGTGCTATGTTTGTGGGTATTGCCTATTTTGTGGAACAAATTACAAGTTCTTTTGGGTAAAGGATCTGTTTTATTTATCTTTATTTTTATTATATATATATATATTTATTTATTTATCAGTCCTGGGGCTTGAACTCAGCTTTTTTTGCTCAAGGCTAGCATTGTACCACTTCAGCCACAGAGCCACTTCTGGCTTTTTCTGTGTATGTTCTGAGAAACCAAACCCATGCTAGGCAAGCGCTCTACCACTAAGTCACATTCCCAGCCCCCTTTAGTTTTTTTACTTTTGTTGGTCATGGGGCTTAAACTCGGGGCATGGCTGCCAGCCCTGAGCTCTTTTGCTCAAGGTTAGTGCTCTACCACTTGAGCCACAGTACCACTTCTGGTGTTCTGGTGGTTAATTGGAGGTAAGAGTCTCACAGTGTTTCCTTCCTGGGCTGGCTCTGAACTGTGATCCTCAGATCTAGAGCACGTGAGGAGCTAGGGTTTCCCGTGTGAGCCACTGGTGCCGAGCCTCATGTTTACATTTGAATAGACTCGTGTTTATATGCTAAGAAGAATTACATGCTCAGTCAATTTAAACACAGGAGTGTATAGCGCAACTGTCCCTAGGGGTCTAGCACTTCATGATCCACAGCATACTTCCGTGTACTTTGTCATCACAGTCTAGACCAATAGGCAGAGGAGGACATCCTTTCATTTTCATGACAGGTAGCAGATTCCGAGAGGTCAAGTAATTTGTCCACAGTGGTGGTAGTAAATGGCAGTGCTGGACTAGAGCATACTGTTGGTCTGGTGTGGTGCCCTCTCACCACACTGTAACTGGTTCCAAGACTATTTGTGCCCAAGACCCTTGGGGGTTTGAAAGGGCCCCTGGACAGAAGGGATGGCACTGACCTTGGGGAGCTCAGTCTTCAGTACACGGTAAGGTACCTTTCAGGAGGAGCTCACCTGGTGGCCCGTGGTCTTGTGATCAAAGACCTCACCTGGTGGTGGCAGACTCTGTCAGCTTCTGAGCATTTGCTCAGCAGACGAGTGCACTGAGTCACTGAGATAGCTTGTCTTGCTGACCTGAATTAGGGCTGAAGTAGACCATCCTATAGCTGCGGTCTGGTGAGTAAAGCATTAGCCTGACCCACACCTTAAAGTAGGTGTCATAAAGGCAATGCCCAGCCAGATGCAGCAGCCAGGGCAGCGCAGCTGGTGCACATGGGGCCTGTGTGCCCTGTCTGCAGGCCTCCTCCCTCCTGTAACAGCTGTGTGCCCGGTGAGCATGGGAACTACCAAAGGAGTTGAAAGACCGAGACGTCTCAAGGAAAGCTACGTGCTAAGTAATAAACACAAAAAGAACCTCTTGGGGCCAGGAGTTTGGCCTAGTGGTAGAGTCTTGCCTAATGTGCACGAAGCCCTGGGTTCCATTCCTGGGAACCACGTACATAGAAAAAGCTGGAAGTGGTGCTGTGGTTCAAGTGGTAGAATGATAGCCTTGAAAGAACTCAAGGACAGTGCTCATGTCCTGAATTCAAACCCCAGGACTGGCAAAAAAAAAAAAAAAAAAAATGGAGCCTCTCTAAGACATTTTGACAGTGGAGCTGCCGTGGCCTCTTAAACTGAAATGCTTGTCCAGTGTGAGGCAGACTTGCCGCATCCTGAAGGGAGGTTGAGGAAACAAACGAGTTTCCACATTTTGAAGAAGTCTCACATCATTAATCCTAGCTACTACATCTAGGAGAACAAGAGGGTCTCAGCTCAAAGCCACCCTGGGCACATAAATCCAAGACTTTTGTCTCTAATTAAGCAGAAGAGGGGCTGGAGTTGGAGCATGGCTCAAGTGATGGTGCCGCTGTGAGTGAAGAAGTAGAGTGAGAGTGTGAGGCCCGGAGTTCACACCTCATCACACGCAGTCCAAGAAAAGAAATTTCACTTTTCAAAGAGTCTTTCTGTATCTCAGTCTTCAAGGATCTCTGTTCTAGACTAGTGATGTTCTTAGGTAGCTAATTAGTTTTCAAGTTTCAGGTAGTGGGACATCAGTGGATGGTTAATTAGAATGAATCTGACCAGCCCTCAAAGGGAAAGCTGGTGTGGAATTAAGATCACACACAGTAAGGGTGGTAATGGAAATAACCAGCTCGCTGTCTATATATGAAAGCCATTACTTCTAGAAGTCATGGTAGAAATAAGTTGGAGAAATAGAGCTGTAGAACTTCAAGGTTGTAAAGGTAGGCGGTGCGCTTCGAGTCCTGTGTTCTGCTCTCCCGGGCACACGCTCTCTGGCCTGCATTAGCTTAACAGTTAGCTGAACATGCATGGAGTTACTTTCCTCGGAAGGTTTATTTCAGTTCTCTACTACTTCCTAAAATTGAAACCTCTCCTCATGGGATTCCAAGTGCTACAAAAATTGGAACTAAATGCCAAATACTCTTTTTTTTTTTTTTTTTTTTTGGTTTTCAGAGAGTTCAGTATCATTACCTTCATGTAATGTCTAAAGAAATAAGTTAGCTTGTGCACTGTCAGCACCTTGAACATGATGAGGTCAGGGTTTCACACCAGGCTCTGTCCTCCCTGTTCCCTTCTGCGCCGAAGCTGGCTTCCAGGAAGAGGTGTGCATTTCACTTGGGTGAGGTGAGCGGGACAGCCAGTGATTAGCACTGGGAGTGAGAAACACTTCTGTGTGTTTCCTGAGTCTTGAGTCTGAGTCATCAGGCTCATATGGATGATGATAAGAGAATAAAGGTTAAAATAAAAAGTACAACCACAGGAGAAACTAGATCTCACTTCCACAGGGCCTTGAATCCTGTGTGATCGAGTTTGGATTGCTGGCTAGTAGGTGATGGAGAATGGAAATAAACTTACTTAGGAGCACATTGTAGCAGATTCCTTGTTGGTTGTACTAATGGCATGTGAACCATCAGCCCCATGGGCAAGGGAGAGCAGAAGCTAGCCTCTGCTCAGGGATGTGGGGAAAAGGGCCTATTATTGCCTCCTGAGTTGGTGCCTCAGTAGGGGTGCAACTGGACTAGTACACACTAGAAGACTAGTTTTGGTCAGAACACACCCTCGCTGTAGTGGCGAGGTCAGTAAGGTACATCCCTGCGCACTCCGCATGACTGTTGGGAATTTGACTTGTAACAGTGATAGATGGGACCTCTGATGCCAAGTCTCTCTGCAGACACTGCTTCTAAGCAAGGACCCATGGAAGCCATACAGAAGTCAGTCCGACTATTTGAAGAAAAGAGGTACCGAGAAATGAGGAGAAAAAATATCATTGGCCAAGTTTGTGACACTCCTAAATCCTACGACAACGTCATGCATGTTGGCTTACGGAAAGTGACCTTCAAATGGCAAAGAGGAAATAAAATTGGTAAGGAAACTCAGGACCATGCGCCGCGGTGGCCTCTGGAAAATAACAGCATTTGTGCTTCTGTGGGGTAAATCTGTATAGCCTTTTGCTTCTAGATATAACAAGGGTGCAACATACATTTTTGTAGATATAAATGAAATTTCAGAAAAGTGAACTCTGGATTTGACACTCTGGCTTGCTTTTTCACTGATGACATGTGACATACCTCCACGTCCAGCATTTTTCTGGTTTACCGGAGATGAGAGTCTCACTGACTTATCTACCAGCATTGGATCCAGATTGTGATTCTTAGATCTTAGCCGCCTGTGTAGGATTACAGGTGTGAGCCACTGGAGGCTAGTTCTGTCCTGCTTTGTTTTTGTGGAATACCAGGGATTGGACTCCAGGCCTTCTGCTTGCTAGGAAGGCTCTGTGTTGCATGCTCCCACAGCCTTTGATTTTCATACAGGCTATCTAGCTGGCCTCAGTTCATGATCCCCCAAAGAACTCCTGACTAGAGCTATGAACCACCATTCCAACGCGTCCCTGAACCACTGTCCTCCTTTCCCTACCTCTCAGGTAGCTGAGATAATAGGCATAATGTCATTATATTAAAATACAATTAAAATACATTAAACTGAATAGTTTTGCTTTACATTTCCAGAAGTTTTCAGTGGATACTATGATTTTTTTTTTTTTTTTTTGAAGTGCTCTTGGGGCTTAAACTCTGGGACTGGGTGCTGTCTCTGAGCTCTTTCACTCAAGGCTAGTGCTCTACCACTTTGAGCCACAGTGCCACTTACTACTAATTTTTTTAACCTATTCAATATTCTTTTCTCATATTCCCACAAGAATGTTATGAGAGACTTGACATGAATCAGGACAAGATGATTTTTTTTCTAAAATAATATCTCCTTAGTTCCTTGTATAGTAACTCAGATAGATTGAGTGATACACCAGCTCCTCCCCCATTTGTCTCTCAGGCATTCAGGTCCGAGGGACACGTACTGTCATGAACCAGGACTTTCTGGACCTCAGGAAACTGGGGTGCCTTAGAAGAACGCGAGAGCAGGCCAGGACTCGTCAGACGTTAGTCACTGTTCTCCCCAGCCTTGTCCCCTTCTACCTTCCCCTGGAGGGAGACTGTCATTCGCACTCCTGGCCTGCAGCTGGACCCGGTTCAATGTGCTTCTGCCCCCTCCGGCCCCCCATCCCCCGGGACCCCAGGGCAGCCCAGATGCTGTGCAGACCCGCAGAGCTCATCTTCTTGTCTCTCTTCCGGGCTTGTACAAAGCCACTTCTCACCCACTTCAAGACATTCACAGATAGGAGGTATATAAGGACTTCAGCTATTTGGCAACACTGAGGATTATTTTGGTTCTTACGAAGGTAAACTTGACACAGCTAGAATTGCTAGGCTCAGCCTGTCTGCTTTGTTTGCAGGCGAAGGGCAGTATGGCAAGGTCTACACTTGTATCAGCGTGGACACTGGGGAGCTCATGGCCATGAAGGAGGTGAGTCGCAGCTGGGCTTTTGTGTGGGACGACTGAGTGGCCGGGACTCCTGGAAGACACTGCAGTTCTTGTGCATGCAGTGGCTTGAGTTCTCTCCCGGGACTTGCTAGTCCTCTGTTAGCCTTCAGGCAGGACTGGCTGTGCAGCTGGCTGAGGCTGTGTGAAAGGGAAGGCGTCGGCGGCTGTAGTGAACACGGGTGATTCTGGTATGACCAGGCATGAGACGTGTCCTACGGAGCGAGACGAAGACACGCGGAGCTGCGCCACGGGCCCTGCAGGCCTCGGCGGTGGGGAGAGGGGGGTGGTCGGTGATCAGCTTCAGCAGTGAGGAGCACTGTAGTGGCGAAAGCCAGAGTGGACAAGAACAGGAGAAGCAGGAAGCCATAATGGATGGGGCAGAGGCGCCATACTGGGGAGGCCCAGGTGGGCCGGAGCTGCCGCGGCACTTCCCCCTTTACCCGGTGGCCTCTGCGTCCTCGCTAAGGCTGCCTGTCTTTTCCTTCTCCCTTATCATTTTGAATTGGCTGATGTTTTGACCGATGTAGGTAATGTGGAGCGATGCATCACTTTGCTCTGATTTGGCCTTCAGCCTTTGCTGAAGTAGCCACGGTCACCTTCTTGGCAGGGTGGGCGAGCACAGGGGGCTTGGTGAAGTCCAGGTGTGGAGGGTGGACACTGCTCGGGCATGGACCTGTGAGCTGGAAGGAGCCACAGCCTTCGCAGGGCAGCCACATCTTCCCCTTCTGCATCGCCAGAGCAGTGGTTGCCACCGAGCTTGACGCTCAGGGTGACTTCGTTTGCAGTGGACAGTGATCCTGTTACTCTTTTGTCAGTCTATTGGGAGAGAGGCGGCTTCGTGTTTCTAGTGATGGTGAAGGAAAAGTCTGGAGTAAAGTCAGAGCACACTGACCAAAGCGTGGTCTGTGGGCCTGGACAGTGAGCAGGCGTGGAAGCTCTGTACTCCCCCTCCCCCCGAGAACTACTACTTGTAGGCTGGGCCAGTGTCTGTGGTAACCAGAAGTTTTCTTTTCACAGATTCGATTTCAGCCCAATGACCATAAGACTATCAAGGAAACTGCAGACGAATTGAAAATCTTTGAAGGCCTCAAGCACCCTAACCTAGTCCGGTACTTCGGTGTGGAGCTCCACAGAGTAAGCAGCCTCTAATCACACAGTCATGCGTGAGGGTCAGAAAGAGTGCCGAGTGGACCCTGTTCCACACCACCGCTCTTCTCGTTTCAGAGCACAGTAACTGTGCCTAGTTACCAGGAAATCTCCCTGACTTACCTCCTTTCTGCCTTCTCTCTGAAACTGGAGGAGTTCTTCCTGAAATGTAAATTGTAGACTGTAGCTGTTTACTGACATAGTGAAGCACGGAATCTTGTCCAGCCTGCCAGAAGGTTCTTCTTTTTTTTTTTTTTTTTCCTCCCATTAGTTGTGAGGCTTGAACTCAGGGGGCTTGGGCTCTGTCCCTGAGGTTTTTCACTCAGGGTTAGCTCTCTACCACTTGGAGCCACATTTCTGATTTTCCTGCCTGAGCTGGCTTTGAACCATTCACTATCCTCAGCTCTCAGCCTCCTGAGTAGGATTGAAGGTGTGAGCCACAGCACCTGGCTGACTTTCTTTCTTTATAATGCACCACTAAGTGAGGCTGACTTTTCTTCCCTGTGCTTAAGGAGGTTTTGTGAGATGAGAGAAAGTTAAAGCCTACATGCATTCCCCTGCTCCCTGTATTTACAGGTGAACATTGACGGTGTGCTGGTATGGAACCAGAGTTTCCTGGGGCCGTCGGGTGTTGATTGTGCTTAACGTTTTCACAAATAGATTTGCAGAGGATATGTTTTAGTTCTTTAAAATGAACATACAAGGACAGCCTGTTGGTCCCTGATTGAGACTGCAGGGCAGACTTTAACTCAGGATTGTTCCTGTTTCTTCACTGAGACTTGCAGGATCTGAAACTGTTGTAGCTCTGGACAAGAGGCAGGTAGCCATCTGTACAGGAGGTGGACATGGCAGACTTCTGTACAGGGGGAGGACATGGCTGCACGACACAGTCAGGTTGGCCAGTGCAGTCCGTAACCACCAGCAAGGAGGCTGACTCCTGGCGGCGGGCCCTCGTAGGGAGCACGGTGAGCAAGCTCCACCTCCCCTCCCCCAGGAGGAGATGTACATCTTCATGGAGTACTGTGACGAGGGGACGCTGGAGGAGGTGTCGCGGCTGGGGCTGCAGGAGCACGTCATCAGGCTGTACTCGAAGCAGATCGCCATCGCCATCAATGTCCTCCACGAGCACGGCATCGTCCACCGGGACATTAAAGGTGGTCCGCCCAGCTCCCCAGGACCTCCTTTCTTCAGGGTGCAGGGGCTTCTCCTGACCAGCAGGCTCTCTGTTCTGCTGCAGGGCTTGGTGTGTGCACGTGAGGGAATGCTGGGGCGCCTGCAGGGCCTCCGGCAGAGCTGCCCCTTCTTTGGAGACAGGAATAGCATTTGTGTGTACCAACCTCCAAAGGAGTCTGCCAGCAGGTTATTTAGTTCTTTGGGTGCTTTCTGTCTGCTGGCTGGAGGGGAGTAGCCGTGCTTCCATCTTGGAATAGTCATTGTGGCAACTGCGTGAACCACACCCCAGCCCTGGCCTCTAGGGAGTCCAGGAGAGAGTTAGAGCCCAAGAGTCACTTTGTCTCTAACTGGGTTTTAAGTTCCATTTCATCAAATGGGTTAAGCTAAACACTAAAAGTCAGGAATTCAAGGACCAGGTCCAGTCTGGTGGGCGCTGTTGTGGGTAATGCCAGAAACTGCTTTGGTCTGGGTGTAGAATTCTGCACGCTCTGTAGTGTAGCTCACCCGTAGTCACTTTGCCAGAGCCATCTTGTTGGCTGCCTGCCTGTCCACCACATGGGTCTGCTGTCTGGGGTCATTCTGGGCATTGGCTAATTTGGCTTTTTCTCAGGCCATGGCATTGTCCATTTGTAGATGTTCTGCCATGAATTCTGTACTGAGCCTGCGCGTTGTTGCAAAATGGTGTCTTCATGTTACATCCCTCCACGTAAGAGGAGTCCCCGAGCCCCTGAATCGGCTCAGCGCGCTGCTGTCTGTATTTGTCCTGATCACATACGTTATCTCCCCGCTGGCTGGGAGGCGAGGCTGTAGAATGGCTCCGGAGTCGCCCTCAGAAGTCCCTGTTCCCAGGGGCTCTTGTCTGTGTGTCACTTCCTCCCATGGACGCTGCCGATGGTGTTCAGCAGCCTTGTCTGGGCATGCTCACAAGCGTTTGTCTTGTGTATAATTCTCTCTGAATATATCTGAGGTGCTTATTTGAAGGGGGTGTGGGAGGAGCTTTGACCTCTGTCGGGGTGCTGCCCCCCCTGGCCTTTTCTACTTGGTGCTGGTGCTCTACCAATTGAGCCACAGCGTCGGTGCCAGTGTTTTGGTAGTAAATTAGAGATAGGCTTGCTTTGATTTGCGATCCTCAGATCTCAGCCTCTCCTGAGTTGCTAGAGTTACAAGCGCCCTGCTCTAGCTGAGGTTTTAGTGTCAGAATGTCTGCATGTTCTTCAGGTCTACCCTGATGTTAAGTTTTTGTTGCTTTGTAATCGGGTTCACAGGCTTTCTGTGCTGGGTAGGTGAGGTTTCAGGCAGCGTGGTCTCAGAAGCTGCTTGCTGACTGCCTATTTCTTGTCAGGTGCCAACATCTTCCTTACTTCTTCGGGACTAATCAAGCTGGGGGATTTTGGATGCTCAGTAAAGCTGAAAAACAATGCCCAGACCATGCCAGGAGAAGTGAACAGCACCCTGGGCACAGCAGGTAGGTGTCACTGGCAGTCAGGCCCCTCGCGTCCCCAGGCAAACTGCTTCCTCCATCTTCCTGCAGGTGCCTGACTGGTGAAGTGAAGGAAATTTCTCCTTTAAAGCCAGAAGTGGGGAGAAAGCTTCTTTCCCCTGAAGGGCTCTTCTTGTTATTTCAACTCTCCTGATTGAAATAACATTTTGGTTACATGGTAATTTGTTGTAACGATTTACTGTCATAAATTTTTTTTAATCCTACTATACAAGTTAAAGTTCCTGTTTTCATTGTGACTGCAGAATATCTGAAAATTTGAACATTTGAAAGATTTTTATTAAAAGAATTCTGTCTGGCTAGGAGTTTGGCCAAGTGCATGAAGACCCAGGTTTGATTCTTCAGTACCACATGTATAGAAAAAGCCAGAAATGGTACTGTGGCTCAAGTGGTAGAATGATAGCCTTGAAAGAACCCAAGGACAGTGCTCAGGCCCTGAGTTCAAGCCCCAGGACTGGCAAAAATAAAAAATAAAATATCTCTGTTCCTAAAGTTCAGTTGAACACATTAATTGGAAACGTGTTTTCAGTGTTATATAGACCTTTGGAAACTGCCGTTGAGGAAAAACAGACTGTACAGGCTGAGTTCTGTGCTATACCGAAGACATGTGGTTCATTTTCCCCGCTAAAGACACACTACCTCTTTGCAAATCCAAATTTTTTGCCTGATCGCATCATTTAAGTGCATTCATCTTTCCCTACTGTCTATGTGCCATCTGCTCTCTGGAGGTCGATTTCCACCGCCGAGGCAGGGAACACTTAGAGATCACAGTGATGAGAGTCTTGCAAACTATAAGCACATCAGCAGAGCTGATGACGGACGGGCTGGAGGAGACTCCATATCAACTGAGCGGGTCGGTGCACATGTAGGAATTTCAGTTTTTGGTTTCTGAAATGTTTGCTTGCTTTAACTGGGTCACATCTGTATAAATCCATAGGTAAGGTGGGCTTACTGCATGTAACTCAGGGAAAGAAGGCTACAGTGCTGTGCTGGCAGTGCATGGCACTGCGTGTATAACCCATTCCGTCACCAGTCTATGGCCTTTACAGCGTACATGGCACCGGAGGTCATTACCCGTGCGAAAGGAGAAGGCCACGGGCGTGCAGCGGACATCTGGAGCCTGGGGTGTGTGGTCATAGAGATGGTGACTGGCAAGGTGAGTGCAGCTCTACCTGCAAGAAACTTTGGGGGCTCCGTACAATTAACAGAGTATTTGCTGTCATTTTATTATTAATTATGATTAGACCCATCAAGAACTGCAATACTTACATGCAAAAAGTGGCAAAGTGGGAAGTAGATATTCATAAGTTGTATTCCGTAAAGAAATTGATGAGTAAAGTTAAAGATGTGCGAACTTGCAGTTAAAACAGAGAAGTGCAGTTACAAGAGATGAAGGCCAGGGTTCCCGTCCCACAAAAACCGGCTCATGAATACCTGCAGCTGCTTTCCTCACAGAGGCCAGAGTTTGGAAACACCCAGGCTTCCTTCAGAAGATGGCCAGATAACTGAGCTGTGTCATTTTCATACAAAGGAGTATTACCTAGTGAGCGAAAGAAACGAGCTGTGGATCCCTGGGTAGACCCAGGGAAGCTTAAATGTGTGTGGCCAAGAGAGGGAGGCTGCCTGCTGTCTGCTTCCATCTTTCTGATGTTGAATGGGAGGCAGCGCTCTAGGGACAGGAAAGAGAGGTGGGTTCCGTGGCTTCTATGTGTCATGAAGAAATAGGGATACATTCGTAGTATTTCATGGTCGAACACGTTAGTATATTAAGCATTCTTAGTGAGCAAGCTGTTGAATTGTAAATGCTTTAATAGCATTTTTACATCATTCCATATATGTCATCTCTTAGTTGTCTAATGAAGGCTTCTAGATGAGGCTGGACCAATCAATAGCACATCCTCAGTGGACTCGGCAGACTACATTGGCCACTATGTGTAGCCATTACATTTGTTAGAACACAGTCCCAACCCTCCCTGTTCCTAATACGTTGTCTACACTGCCTTCATAACCCAATGAGATGTGATAAAATTCTATAGCTTTTCCTGGCAGAAAAATTGAGAGTCCATTGTAGACAACTTTTTTGTGATACTTAAAAAGAAGTCAGGCATTTGTGTTTTTATGGCCATAATATTAAAACCGTATTTCCCTGTTTTGTAGAGGCCTTGGCATGAATATGAACACAACTTCCAGATTATGTATAAGGTGGGAATGGGGCACAAGCCCCCAATCCCCGAGCGACTGAGCCCTGAAGGAAAGGACTTCCTCTCCCGCTGTCTGGAAAGTGACCCAAAGCTGAGGTGGACTGCCAGCCAGCTCCTCGACCATTCTTTTGTGAAGGTTTGGCAGACTCCTGAATTAGTCCTCTTTGCGCTTAAGTATCTAAGTTCTGTTCTGTTGTGGCAATTAAGGAAGTTTAAAAACTTAAATAGAAAATACCTGGATGGAAAATGGAAAGAGACTAAGTGCCTCTAACCCCAGAACTTTTTTTTTTTCCATTTAGAAAATGTCAGTTGCAGGCCGGGAGTTTGGCCTAGTGGTTAAAGTGCTTGCCTAGCATGCATGAAGACCTGGGTTTGATTCCTTGGTACCACATACGTAGAAAAAAGCCGGAAGTGGTGCTGAGGCTCAAGTGGTAGAGCTCTAACCTTGAGAAAGTCCAAGGACAGTGCTCAGGCCCTGAGCTCAAGCCCAGGACTGACAAAAAAAGAAAAAAGAAAATGTCAGTTGAGGTTCTTGGTAATTTACTGTGGTAGCACATTTGAAGTGTACTTCCAAGGGTTGAGTGGGGTTTGAGTGAAGCTGGCTGAAAGTGCGCTCTCCGCCCTGAGGGCTGCGGTCTGTTTGGAAGACAGCGGCTGGCTGCATCCGGGCTGTGCTCCTGCATCTCCTCCATGTTGTGCCAAGAACAGTTCAGTGCAGTCAGATGCCCTGAGTGTGATTTTCCTCTGCAGTGAGGTGCCCCACATGTTTGGGGGTTAGCCAGGTAGGAATGGGCAGGAGTGGTGCGGCCCGGTCCTAGAGTGGCTGTGTATGGGTGAGAAGCTGATGGAGCACCAGCAAAGTGAGCTGGAGCCGTGAGGAGGAATCGCAGGCTGTCGTAACCACCACTTGGCAAAACAGCATTTTGGGAAGGTTGTTTCAGAGGCCGCTCGGGACGAGGAGTTTTGGCTTTAGGAGTGAGCGAGGCCTTGGCTGATGAGAGTGTGGTTGAGGCAGTTTCCTGCTGTCTCCCCCGTCGGCTTTACGGGGTGAGGGCGCACAGCTGCTTGAGGGCAGCTGGGTATGTTGAAGTGTTCCGGCATCTGCTGACGGGTTGCAGATGGCATTTGAGCGTTTGGAGCTGGCTGGCACGAGGACAGTGGGCTGAGCTCCAGGGCTAGTTTCAGACATGCGGAAAGGCCATGCAGAGGATGAGGCCGGAGAACGTGGCCCTGAGCAGCAGGAGGCTCAGAGTGGGTGCCGCTGCTCCCGTTCTCCGTGGTCAACGTTGGGGAGCAAGCAGCTGGATTAGCAGGAGGCGTCAGGGACCCATAGTAAAAAACCCGAGGAGATGAAAGTGTATGGACCTGAGCTTGTACACTGGGGGAGCAGTTTTCGTGGTCAGTTCACGGGCTTCCAAAGCGCTGCTCGCAGCACTCCTCGCTGTGCCTTGCCCAAGGCCCTGTCTAGCAGAGTGCCAGAGCAAGCCTGCCCTGGGCCGCCCAGGAGCTGAGACTGCACGCACGCCCACCCGCCTACTGCAGGGCTCAGCTTGCTCTCTCCTGTTTCCTCACAGGTTTGCACAGATGAAGAGTGAAGCTCACCTATTCCTGGCCAAGAGGAGTGTGTGGACCGGAGACTGTGACTCAGTGGCCCAGGAGTGTGTGGACTGGGGAACCTGGCACTCTGGCTAGGGCCTTTGTGGACTGGAGAGCCCATCCATGGCCAAGGAGTGTGTGGACTCGGCCCTGTCACTCCATGACTGAGGAGTGTGTGGACTCGACCCTATCATTGCGTGACTGAGGAGTGTGTGGACTCCCTATCACTGCATGACTGAGGAATGTGTGGACTCCCTATCACTTCGTGACTGAGGAGTGTGTGGACTCCCTATCACTGCATGACTGAGGAGTGTGTGAACTCGGCTCTATCACTGCGTGACTGAGGAGTGTGTGGACTCGGCTCTATCACTGCGTGGCTGAGGAGTGTGTGGACTCGGCTCTATCACTGCGTGACTGAGGAGTGTGTGGACTCCCTATCACTGCGTGACTGAGGAGTGTGTGGACTCCCTATCACTGCGTGACTGAGGAGTGTGTGGACTCGACTATCACTGCGTGACTGAGGAGTGTGTGGACTCCCTATCACTGCATGACTGAGGTGTGTGTGGACTCGGCTCTATCACTGTGTGACTGAGGAGTGTGTGGACTCGGCTCTCTCCCTCTGTGACTGAGGAGTGTGTGGACTCAACTATCACTCCGTGACTGAGGAGTGTGTGGACTCAGCCCTATCACTCCGTGGCTCGGGTGTGTGGGGGCTGGATTGCCCGTCACTACTGTATGTAATATTTACATGAAGATGCTAGGAAGCAGCACAGCCCTTTAACCTTCGGGACTGAAGATCGCACAGGGATGGGCGTCACTTGTGCTGTCACCTTGTATGGCGCAGGGCCCTCGGAGCAGGTCATTGAGCGGGTTAAAGCGGCTGCATGTTAAGTGCCATTACTACTGTACATGGACCATCGCCTCTGTCTCCGTTCTCACGTGATCAGGAACCATGACATCAGTGTAGTGTGTTTAAGCTTCCTGGGTTCAAACAACGTAGTATTACCCAGTGTCCTGGACTGTGTTTTAGTCTCCCATTTCTCGAGTGCACTGACTGTGAAACCTCTTGTTGTTATTGGCAAGCTGCAGGTCTGTCATGCACAAGGCCGGTTAGTGAAATTTAAGAAAAGTTCTTTTTTCAATAAATGGTTTATTTTAGGAAAGCTGAGTTCGATTGTGTGTTACTGGTTTGCAGCTGATACACGAGTCAGCAGTGAGCACAGAGGCCGGCCTGGACTGAGCGCCCCTGGGCAAAAGCAGCCTGGCCCGGCTGGCTCTGGGGCACCAGACCAGGAGCCCCTAAGAGCCCAGGATCTCTGCACTGACAGACCAAACACTAAGGGTGTCAGGTGGCTGCCTTCTTCTTCATCTGGTAACCAGCCAGCTTATGAGGAGACAAAAGCTTGTGCCTTGTTGCCGTACAGTGGGGCTCCGATTATTTTAAGTGAAGATGTATGCACAAGCTCCATAAGAAAGCCTCCTTTTCAGAATGTAAACTGACCCTATCTGTGTAGCCAAATGATATGTCATTTATGGTGTACTTTATTTCCTTTTGCTATTAAATTTTTTTAAACGATTGACCCAAAAGCTTCCTGCCATCTTTTTAGGTTGTTGGTGTGGCTATAGAGTAGCACTGTGAACCCCCTTTCCTGGGCTGTACTGCAGACAGGTCTAGCAGCAACCGGTGTGGAATGTAAGGAGGAAGGAAGAAATCTGTAGGCGCTCTCGTCACTTAGCAGCTCTCACTTGTGTGAAATGGGGCCTCACATGCCTTACCACCCAGGCTAGAGGTCTTCACATTCCTTATGATAGCCCAGGAAAACTCAGACACGCAGAGATCTACATAGATGCTTTAAAATCATTTCACAGCCTTAAGACGGCCAACCTAGATGGCAGGGCGGAAGAAGGCGTGCGTGGGGAAACGGCTCGCTGGTGACAGTGAAGAACTGGCTGTGTCACCGTCTCCAGGACAGTGGGAGGTGAGCAGTGTGGCTTCTCAGTATCCACTAAGTGCAGCTTCTGTGTCCGTGAAGTACCGTCCCTGCCCTCAGGAAGACACAGCTGGCTGTTTGGGGGTGTCTTGACCAAAATAATGATTATGTGGCTCACAGAGCCTGTACACTTAAGGCTTAGCCTCGTTGACCAAAAACAAAGAATTGTTTGAAATGTTCTGTTAAATCTCTCAAGTCACTGAGTTTCTGACTCATTCTTCCAGCCAGTATCTTCTACATAGGTGGGGAGGCCCCAGGAAAGAGGGAGTGTAGACCCCTGGCCTGCAACTAACTGATAGCTTGGCAGAGGCAAAAAAGGGTCCCCAGGCAGACTGCAGACCTGTGGAACAAAGCAGAAGTTTTTGACACCTGCCCTGGCACAGCGGCATGTTCATGGGGTGCTACTGGCCACTCTGCAGACCGGACCTTCCTGGCTCCTTAAGCATTTATGAAACTGAGTTGGAACCCTCACAGGACCACAGGCCCCTGGCAGCATGACCTGTGGTCATGGCTCTGTCTCTTCTGTCCACCGCCCTGAGCCACAGCCAGGTCCTCTAAGGCAGAAAGGGAGATGATGCCAGCCCTCCCTCCCCACTGCAGTGTAGTTGTGCAGTTTTACTCCAGTCATTTTCGTTTGTAAGTGACTGTGCATGGCCACAGGTGGCAGATGCTCTGACCACTGTGTGGAGGTGGCCATGGTGGCCCGCCTTGGTGCAGTCACCAGGACGGGCCACCGGCACTGAGCTCGCCTCAGTGCCACTCTCAGTCCCGCTGCCTGCTTCCTGGAATTGCTCCTACTTCCATCAGCAAGCAGCCCTGGTTGGTTACCTTATCTGCTGCCTTCGCTTCCCAGCGTTGGGAGAAGGCAAGTGTTTTTGAGAACTCGGGTCCTCTTTCTGAAATGGAAGACAAGGACAAAAGCAGCCAGTTTGGATTCTGCTGAGCTTTACAAGAAGTGGCCACATGGAGCCAACAGCGTCCTTACCCTTCGCCCATTCCTTTAGTGTGGTTGGATTCCTCCCGTGCTTGCAGCAACCCAGCAGTGAGATGCTTGTCCACTCACTCACAGGTAAGGGGGGAGAGTGGCTGGCCATGAGGAATCCCCGGGAGGGTCAGGCCTCAGCCAGCCAGAGTTGGCTGCAGGAGGCAGAGGTGGGCCTGCAGGGGGCGCTCCTGAGCCTGCATGGCACCCTCAGGGCCCTGCTTGCCCCTGGGTCTCTGCACTCTGGGCCTGGTGCCGGTGGCTCAGGCGCTCCGTCCACCCTGCCTTCTGGGACCCTGGCAAGTAGGGTGTCCCACGAGAAGCCAGGGTGGATGCTTTCCCCCGTTTCTGACCTTCAGCAAAGCTCAGGGAGAGCTGGAACTCCATGGCTAGTCTAGGTGTGGGCCAGTCCTGTGTGGTGACCCCTAGTGACTCCGCACACATGAAGACGTGGCAGGGCGAGCCTGAGGCGGCTGAGGACAACTTCCATGGGCCGGTTAACCCGTTCTGCCACAGCAGCCAGACGGTTTTGAGCAGCAGGCTCAGGTCCACAGCCCCTCGCCATGTGTGGCCTGCGGAGGACGACTTGGGCTCCTCCAAAGCCCTGTCTTTTCCCCTTACGTCTGTTGTCTGCCCAGAGTCTACCAGGCCCTCCCCATGATACAGATGCCCCAGGCAGACCCCGTCAGCCTGTAAGATGGAAACCCAGGGTGCAGGCATGCTGAGAGAGGACCCGTGCTGCACACTCCCTGGGCTGGTTCTGAGCACTCTCCAGCTTCAATCACCGTTGTAGGGGGGTGGGAGGTGGGGCTGGGGAAGCTGTGTGAGGCCATCTTGCAAGTTACTACAGAATGACTAGGCTTTATGGTAGGTGTTTGTTTTGCCAGTCCTGGGACTTGAACTCAGGGCCTGGGCACTGTCCTTGGACTTTCTCAAGGCTAGCGCTCTACCACTTGAGCCACAGCATCACTTCCAGCTTTTTCTGTGTATGTGGTACCCCCCAGCTGCCTCTGCTACGTGGTGGGGGGCACTGAGATCATCTCCCCGTGCCCAGTCTCCACCCCACGCTCAAGGCTGTTTCCTGCAGGGGGCCATCGTGTATGCATATCCACCCACGTGGCGGTCTCTGTGTAGGGCTGCCTGATCTCAGGACCCCGCTGGTCCCTGATGAAGGCACATCCTTCTCAATGCGCAGACGCCGAGGGCGGCCCCTCTGTGTACACACACCGCCGATGACCCGGACACAGTTTAATTGGAGGCATAATTTAGTCATCTTGTCTAAAGCACTTTTCAGTCTCTGGCAGTCACGGGTTACAGAAGACTCAGCACCAAAGGGCGACACAGGGGACACTGGTCCCTCTGTCCCCAACCCTGCCCCCGCTGCAGCCTCACAGCCTTTCAATGAGTCACACCTGGACACACATACACACACACACACACACACACACACACACACACACACACACACGCACGCACACACACCAGATCCATTCTCACACACGCACGCACAAATACGTGTGCAAGTGAAAAGAAAGAAAGCCAAAACCCGCTGAACGATACGGGGAAAAAAGATTTAAGAGCATCTTCTACCCCCATCCAGCTCTGAGCCCCGGCTCTGGCGGGAGAGCGTGTGAGTCCCGCCTGCCCAGCCTGCATCCCGCTAAGAAGGCACTGCCGAGGCCACCAGTTCCTTGGGTCCCAGCGGGGTGGATGTGGTTCCGGGTCAGTCGCTCTGTTTCTGCTTGTGGTCGATGTTGCCATAGGCGGAGCCCTTGTCGATTTCTGTCACCCCGATCATCCATCGAACTCCCACGGAGGCTGTGGGGGGAGTGAGAAGGAGCAGGTTGCCCACGTTAGGGCACTCGAGCCAGCGAGGGCCACAGGGAGCTGTGGCCTATAAATCTGGAGTCTAAGGTGCCGTTGCCCAACTCTACAAGGAAATGGCCGGGCCCAGGTAGTGAACCAACATGCCTGGCCCTGGGCGGTTCTTTATAGGTCCTGGCTCTAAAGTGATGAGTGTTCCTTTGGGAAGACTGGGCACAGCTGGAATGCTTAGCAGCAGGCATTCATTATCAAGGACACTGGAAAGCCCTGCACCCCCCCCCGCGGGGATCTGGGGTGAATACTGGGGTGAAGACCCTGCTATCTCTAAGCCTTGCGCCCAGCAGACGTGGCCCAGAGCAGCAGGCATCCTGGAAACAGGGTCTGATCCCCAGGTGGGGTGACCATATCTGTGGGGACTGCGGCTGTGTGGGGACCACAGCTGTGCGGCCCCCAGTCTGGCAGAGCCATGTGTGGAGGCATTCCAGGGCAGATGGCCGGGTGTGTTCAGGAACCTTCCATGCCACTGGGCGCTTAGGACACGGGCAGACTGTGGGGTGGGGAAGCTAGCCGGGCCTGTGGGGCCACCCTTGAGAACCCCAGCCCTGGCTTAATACTGGAACTCTCCTGGAGCACGGGGAGATGAGCAACACACGGACATCGCCCAGTGGCCTTCCAAAGGAAGACACAAGCGCAAAGCAGCCGGGCAGAGGCAGGGCGTGAGGGGCTGTCCTGGGCCTGTGGAGGCAGCCTGATGGAAGAGTTTAAGTGTGGCCTGGGCCTCTAGGGCCTGGCAGGTACACCCGCCCAGCACCCAACCAGACGCGGGGGTCGGGTCAGGCGTCCTCCAGGTGACCGTCCTCTTCTGCATCCTCTTCTACTTATTGTACATTTTGCCAGTACAGTGTGTCTTTGCTTTCTCCAAAGCCTAGCAGGGTTTCTTAGAGGAAGCGTGGAGTCTTAGGTAGGCTGGCAGCTGCAGCATGTGATGCTGTGCACACTGTGTCATGGGGAGGCCATCTCGGTTTACTGGAGGGAAAGTGGATCAGGGATGTGGTCCCGGGATAGGCTCGGGGCCTGTGTCCTGAGCCACATGCTCCTTGAAGCACCGCTGCCTCCCTTGGCTCTTTGGCAGTGAGCACAGAGCATCTTTGTGCATCACAGGAATAAGAGAAGTAACTGGCCACTTCACACACACACACACACGGTTCCTGAGTCTGGGACATTTTCCCTCCCTCTTGGAGAAGCAGAGGCTGCCCGTGCTCCTGGGGGACGGGAAGTTTCCTCATCCCTTCCCCCCCCCCGCCTCAGGCTCCAGGAAGCACACAGCAGCAGCCTCACCACAGGACAAGTGACCATGTGTACGTAGGTCTGGCACAGGAACCTAGCAGGAGTAGGCAACATCACTAAGAACAAAGCCGCTACTGAACACACAGTGAGCAGGCATCCTTGCTCACGGTTGATCCGGGGCAGAGACATCTGCTAGCGCCCAGCTCCTAGAGGCGCTGGAGTTCGTCCTGGGTGGGACATGGCTGTGATTGACAGCTGCCATGCTGAGGGAAGGCTGCTGCCTCTCAGGACCAGCCCACCCCGCCCGTGCCAGAGGCTTACACCACATCAGCGCAGGCCCCGTCCACTCAGCCTGGAGCCACGTACTGTCCACTTACCCATACAGAAGACAATGAGCAGGCTGGCCAGGGTCATGGAAGAGCCGCTGGCGATCAGGCTGAGCAGAAACTGGAGGAAAGGGTAGAGCAGCAGCGAGGCCCAGAACAGCCAGTTGATCAGGGCCCAGGGACGCCGTGCGGGTACCCGGGGCGTCTCCGGGAAGACGCCTGTCCTGTAGTACTCCTCCTGGAAGGCATCCTGGGGCACAGAAGGAGGCGTCAGCGCTGCAGTGGCTCCGGGACCTCATGTCGGGACCTCTCATGGTCTTAGCTTTGTGGGTTTCCACAGTGGCTGCTCACTGTGGCTCTGTTGTCCCCTCCCCGCCCAGGGGCACATGGAACGCCAGCTGTCCCTGCTGACATGGGGTTTGGTGCTAGCCAGCCTAGCTTGTACTGACCACAGGCAGGCGCCCGTGTGTGGACCCCCAGTCTGAGACAGTGCCGCCTTCCACACAGGCTGGCAGGAGTGTAAAGGGAAGCCCTGGCCCACTGACTGGATCCCAGGGCACTCAGGGCACTGTCACTCTGGGGGCTTGGCAGACAGGATTCCCTCAGCCCTGGTGCTTTTCCCAGACACAAATGACCGGGAGAGGGGCAGGGGAGGGGGGAGGGGCGTCTGCTCATACACCTGCCTGGGACGAGGTGCACAAGGACTTCTGCAAGAGCCATTTACAGCTGGGCGTGGGTGGCTCATGCCTGTAATCCTAGCTACTCAGGAGGCTGAGGTCTAAGGATGGCAGTTCAAAGCCAGTCCAGGCAAGAAAGTCCATGAGACTCTTACGTCCAATTAGCCACCCAAAAGCTGGAAGTGGCACTGTGACTCCAAGTGAGTAAAAACACTCAGGGACAGTGCCCAGGCTCTGAGTTCAAACCTCAGGATCATCACACACTAAAAGTAACTTAGAGTAACAGGTAGGGCCCCTACCCTGTGGATGCCTTGGGAGGAGGCAAGCCAGCGAGAACAGGGAGGGAAGACGCCAGCAACTCCAGGGAGCTGGTCCCAGACTGTAGGTGAGGGGCTCTGGCCAGCCTGCCTGGCCAGGGGAGGGGACCCTCAAGAGCTGGTGCTGCTTGTTCTGACATTGCCTCCGGGTCAGATCGGCATTCAAGAGGCAGTCTCCATGGTTGAAGCAGCTTCCCCCCCACCCCTGCTCCGAAGGCCTGAGGCTGGAAGTGAGGCCAGAGCTACTGGTGCCAGCTAGCCACACCTCACATGGAAGGCGGGCACCCACCTTCTCCTGGTAGAGCTTGTGCAGCCAGGCAGAACACTCATCATCGTCTTCTGGGATGTCTTCCATGGGAATCCGCCTGCAAAGGCAGAGGGCTGCTAGCTGGAGGAGGCCCCGCGGTGCCCGCTCTGCTCCAGTTACAGTGCTGGCCACGGGGGCCCTTTTATCTGGGCATCAAAGACCACAGGGCAGTGCAGAGGGGACTTCAATGCCTTGAAAGCCTGTAACAGCTGCAGCCCAAGCGCATTCAGGCAGGAGCCCAGTTTAGTGACACGAGGTTCCCTCGGAAGTAGGAACACCTGCCTTCTTCCATCTTCTACTTCAAAAAGCTTCCCCAAATGCGACACGTGCCTCTCCCAGAGAAGATGGGACAGCCTTTGTTTTCCCAGGAGACAATGGAATGTACAGAATCTGTCTATAGAATGGCCAGGCACTGGTGGCTCATGCCTGTAATTCTAGTTACTCAGAAAGCTAAGATCTCAGGGTCACAGTTCAAAGCCAGACTGAGACTCATCACCAATTAACCGCCAAAAAGCTGAAAGTGGAGTTGCAGCTAAAGCATCAGCTTTCAGCAAAAAATATCAAAAAACAAAAATAAAACACCTAAGGGACCTGAGGTCAAGCCCAAACCAGTGCACGCACACGCACATGCACGTGCACACACGCACGCGCGCACACACACACACACACACACACACCCCTATCCATGTGAATCCATACATCAGTCGATCCTTTTGCCATGGAAAGCCTTCTGGTAATGCCAGGTGATAGCTACCAAGTAGTTTTTCTCGCTCAGGACAACAAGGGCCCAGCACATGGGATTTGGCGCGTCAAAGGCAGAGATGCCGGGAACTCAGCTTCCCTAGCATAGAAACTAACACATCTGGGGCCCACAAATCACTCGGCACCCCAGAAACCACTTACAGACTCCATCTTGGCACTGGAGTGAGCACAAGCGGTAGGGAGAAGTCGTGCCATGGCCCTCAGGCTGTGGGCTTCTGTGATCCCATTTATGCCTGCTTCTGTCCATGGCAGCCTGTCACCACGCTACGGGGCATCTCACTGCTTGTGCACGACACACTTCAGGATGCAGGCGTCTTAGGCCCTGTCCACACACTGCCTGTTCAGAGTAGGGGGTTTCATGCTAACGCAGGGTTGTCATGACCCTCAGCGGTAGGCAGCTGCCCTCCTTCCTCCAGGCGCAGACTCCCTCGGGTAATGAGAACTCGCAGTGCACGCTCCTCCACAACATTCTCTGACCTTTTGGGGGGCCTACCATGCATCTCCATGAAACGTCTCCTCTGTGCTTCGCTCTCTGATCTACACGGGTGTGAATGTCAGCTCTAGAGTGTGTCTCGGTACAAGGCCAGAAACGCCTGCAGTCTCACTTTATTTGGGCAGGGGAAGCCTTGGTGAGTCTGCTCTTTTCCGTAACTCCTTTGACATTAGCGCCTCCACAGTTCCACGCAGCCCACTGCAGTGTGGCATAGACAGGAGTGCTAAACAGCTGACTGCACAAGAAGACAGACACGCATGTGCAGGGGGGCCAATGCTCTGCCTCCGAGGCCGTGAACTTGACAGGTCCTGAGAGTTGCAGTGACCTAAGAAGATAGCCTGGTGGAGGCCGCTATCTTGCTTGCTGCCCCAGCCAGTGTGTGGCCAGCCTCTGCTGATTCCAGGGAGAAGAGCTCACTCCTTCCCTGACAAAAGAAATCCACCTTATTTTCTCCACCCTTATCTTCGGTGAGACCATAGGAAAACAAGGCAGTATTAATGGCAATGCTTCTATGTTTTCTTTGGTAGGAAAAGCAGGAAGGCAGTAATTGAACAGTCCCCAGAACCATCCTGCATGTTGTGCTGGCTGCTGAGACCAGCCACCAACTCCACGGCCACACACGCTGGCCTGGCGCTCACAAAGCTGGGCATCACCTGCCTAGCTCTGTCCCTCAACCTCAGAAATGGGTTCTGCGTGACCCATCTCGGGTAGATTTGAATGAAAGCCATTGACCTAATTGTGCAAATCATGCCTGGGCTTTGCTGTCTGTGTGTCTTTCAGTTCTGTTTACCAATCATCTTGGCAACCTTCTGGAGACCCACTGTAACTACAAGTGGGTGAGGAAAACGGATGTAGCCACTATCTCGTAGAAGTGTTTTCAATAAAATCACAATTAGCCAACAACGGGACATATAAGTGAGACACTGCAAACATGTTTCCCATTCCTGTCTAAGCCTCTTTTAAATTACTTGTTACTGCCCATGTGCATTTCTTTGGGGCAGACCCATCACACACACACACACACAAGTCACTTTTATACCCCATCTCCAAATGACTGGCTGAAATACAATGTTCCTTTGTCATCCAGACAGGCGAGGTGGCTCACACCTGAAATTCTGGCTACTCAGGAGGCTGAGATCTGAGGAACGCAGTTCAAAACTAGCTTGGGCAGGAAAGTCTGTGAGACTCTTCTCTCCAATTAACCCTCACAAAGCCAAACCAGCTTTCAACAGGAAAAACAAATAAGGGACAATGCCCAGGCCCTGACTTCAGCCTCAGTGCTAGCATACAAAAAAGGAGATCTGGCAGGGAGTTTGGCCTAGTGGTAGAGTGCTTACATAGCATGCACGAAGACCCGGGTTCGATTCCTTGGTATCACATACATAGAAAAAAAAAGCCAGAAGTGGTGCTCTGGCTCAAGTGGTAGAGCTCCAACCTTGAGAAAGCCCAGGGATAGCACTCAGGCCCTGAGTTCAAAGCCGAGAGAGAGAGAGAGAGAGAGAGAGAGAGAGAGAGAGAGAGAGAGAGAGAGAGAGAGAGAGAGAGAGAGAGAGGAGAGAGGGAGAGAGGGAGAGAGAGAGAAAGATCTGGAAGCAGCTGAGAGAGGGGGGACTTCGGCAGATTAATACCAGGCATAGGACATTCCTCTCACTTCCTACTAAGAACACAGATTGCAAACACATGCAACGTGAAACACATTGCAAACCCGAGGGGGTTGACCAGATGTCTGCAGGGAGAGCCCTCTGTCACTTGGGATTTATCTACTTAGAAATGAGGGCTTTCTCTAAAAAATCAGATGGCACCTACTTACCTCACATAGCAATCGGCATGATATTTCTTCCCATTTAGGACTCCCAGCAGTGTTGGGTTTTCATTATTTCTGAAATTGAGTGTACAGTCATATACAGCTGGAACTACAAAAATAAGACAAACACAAAGCAGTGTACACAGGTGAACCAGGTCTGTTCGGTCGTTATACACCCTGAACATTCACTTCACTAAGGTGTCTACAACATCATGGAGCAAGTGCAGATCTCTTCTTCATGCTTCTCTGTATTGTTCAGTGCGCTACCTTGTGCAGGCGTTATTCATGCATTCAGAAACCTAGTAACAGATGATGGTCTTTCCTGAGGTCAGAGCAATACTGCCTGAATCTGGGTCATAACCACATTGATTTGCAGCTTCCTCATGTGCAGAGTCCATTACAGTCAACAAATGCCATCTTTGAACAAATGCAGAAAGAAGATAAACTAATCCAAAGTTTGTCACCTGAGAGCGAGTCTGGACTACAGAAGTATAATCATTCTATAAGCATCGTTTGCCTCTGGAAGAAAAATAAGACAACTCTGAATCTTATGGCAAGACCATAAGGAATTAGGATTATAATCAGCTGAAACCAAGATGGGACAAGTTATCTGCTTCCAGTGGCTCTATTCAGTGAGAAGTTAACTGTTAGCATGTTGTAAAATCACTGCTGTAGCTCCAGAACCTGACCTAAGATAAGAAATGCTCATTGGGTCAAATGACAGAAGACTGTGACAGAGTGTAGAATAAGATGGCCTCCCCATAAGGCAGGAGGTGCAGGGCGGGGCTTGTATGAATCCAGAGCCGAATCTCCCAGCTTGGACAACGCCCTCCGCCCTCCCAGCACAGCTCTTCGCCACCCAGTGGCCTCAGTGGCAGAGGTCAGGGTGGTGCTGCAGGGCCGAGTGGCAGCCCACTCACTGTGACCCAGCCCTTCACGGACACCTTTACGTGTGTAACACTATAAATAAAATGAGGGGTGCAAAGGCACTTGTCCATATGAGGAGCTAAGATTCAAAAATGAGACAATCACCATCCATTTTCTTCTACCTGCTATCTGACCCCAGAAAGAGTCTGCAGGTGTGTTGTCTCTGCCAGTGGGAGGGTCGCCCATCGCCTGCAGAGGTGCCTGGGGCAGGGGCCCCTCCCAGCGCTGAGATGGAGGTGAGGCTGGTCTCCGGGAAGACAACAGGAGACGGACGGCCTCTACATACCCTCTGAGCCTCAGCGAAATCCATGGCCGTGGACTGGAAGAGTGTGGGGGCGTTTGCCCTTTACCCCACAAGGGCAGAGCCACAGGGCCACGAGCCATGTCTGACCTGGCTCTCCTGATGGAGCATGGCCCAGCCTTTCCTCAGTGGGCCTGCAGCCCAACTCCAGGGCTGAGAGGCTCCAGAGAATGGACACTTGGGTCAGATGGAAGGCCAGTGTCCCCCAGAGCCCAGGGCCATTAGTAGGGAGGGTGAACAACACATTAGAAGGAGGAAGATATTCTGAACAGGAAAGAGGAAGAGCAAGAAAACAGGAGCTCCTGACAGGACGGCGCTGACTCTTCAGTTCTGCCAGCCGCCACTGAGGGTTCTAGATGGATGGCCCAGCTGGCTCCGAGCACAGGTCACTTCATCACTGTCCCAACAGATGGCCAAGAAAGCCCAAAATACCCCCTGGGGCTTGCTTGGGCCCGCAGCCCTGTGGCCAGGCTCAGAGGGCTCTGCTGCAACGCCACGACTGGCCAACAGAGGGCACTATTTGCTTGGGCTCAGCAACAGGAGGGGCCCAGCCCAGCAAACAGGGCTGTGGTCACTGACAGGTGCGGGGAGGAGGCCCGGGGACGTGGCGTTCTTCCGTTCTTACCTACGTCTCTCAGGCACCTCACGGTGATGGTGAAGCCCTTGGTGCGGGGCAGCAGGTGGTGCTTGAGGCTGGGCAGGCCCTTGGCTTGGGCCACCTGCATGCTGATCTGGTGCTTCTTCTCTGTGAAGCGCGTCCCCTCGCAGTGGATCAGGAACTGGAGGGCAAAAGGACGAGGTTGCACAAGACCCCAGGGTCCCTCGCAGCCCTCTGCACCCGGGGTGGGGGGTGGGGGGAGGAGAGGCAAATAAAGAGATGGCGATCTAGGTTCCCCGAGTTCCTGGGAACCTGAGATGAGCTCTGATGAAATCAAACCCCTGGCAGCCTTGGAGCTGACCCAAGCAAGGGAAAGGCACCCCACAGCCCCTGGGGTGAGGTGGGGCTCACACCCCAAGCCTGAGCAGCAGAGACTCATCCACAAGAGCTGGGAGACAGGGGACCCGTGGATTCCAGTCTCCTCCTCCCTTTCTTAGACTGGGAGACCTAGCTGGGGGTTTGAACCAGCCCGGCAACATCTAAGAGGCTTTGCTCCGCTTCCCTGGTGCCTCGGCTCCCAGTTCTCCTGCCTGGTCATTTGGAGGGGGGAAAGCCAGTGTCAGGGAACCAGGCCCAAGGCCACCCTGGGTCCCACGCAGAGTCGGGGAGCGGCCCGGGGTCACGGGACTACGTACGAAGTACTTCTCGGGGTAGTCCCGGAGGTGCAGGAGGCTGGGGGCCACGGTGCGCCGGTCCTGCTCCCACCTGCGCGTGCAGAAGATCATCTCGGTGAAGTACCACATCCAGCCGATGATGGGCACGTACGCCAGCTCCTTCTTGGCCAGGACTTTGGAACTCTGGAACAGAAGCAGCAGCCCAGGGTCCGTGAAGGAGACAAGAGATCCCGTCTTGGGGCTGTTTTGGGGCTCTCAGCAGAAGGGGTGAAGCGTCACACAAAGGCCTCTGGGGGAGTTCTGAGACACAGGGAAAGCGAACCCAGGCCCGGGCGCCCTCCCCACAGGACCAGCCAGAGGCCAGGAATCTACCAACAAGCCCCCAGTTGAAGAAGGGCGGCCCTGAGAACGTTCCAGTGGATTATTCTCATGGATTGTGCGCGGCTGCGCGTGGCCCGTGTGCACGGCTTGTCCCATGGAGCTCGGTCCTAAGCCAGAGCTCTGTTCTCCGGGCAGGGCAGAGAGGAGTCACAGGCTGGCAGCCAGCGGGAGGCTTGGGGTGCCAGGGCCGGCTCACCAGCAGAGCGGCGGCTCTCTGCCCAGCCCCTTGCCCTACCTATCCCTTGGCCCTTTATCTCTGAGGCAGGAGCCACCACCCGGGCGCCTGCAGGAAACACATCCAAGGCTGGCACACGCGTGACAGCCTGGATGGACTCCTCTGTGTCCTCACAGGCCCAGTCTGGGTCCCCGAGTTCTCCTGTGCAGGAGTGAACTCAAACCACACGGGCTCTGCCAGGCTGTGGGTAGGGAGATTCAGCACACCGGAGGGGCAGGGACAAATGGCTTTGTGTCCAGTGGATGCAGTGCCTGCGGTGCCCACGGCTCTCATCCTCCACTTTGGAATCAACTTGCTCCTCCTCTGAGGGCTGCAGATAGTTGTGGCAGCCCAAGCAGTGCTGGGGGCAGCTGTGAGGTTGAGGTCCTAACTGAGCATGTGCAGAAGGCGGCCAGGCTGCAGTGCTGAGGGGAGGGGGGCGCTGCCCTCTGTCCCTTCCCAGGACTCCCACTGCCTGGAATGGTGTCAAGAGACACTTCCCTGCGGGGCTTAAAACAACCTCTCCCCCTTCACCCTGAGGAAGAAAGGTACAAACACCTGGTCACAGTACTCATTTGTGTTTCAGGAGTTTTGTTTTCAATACAAATCCAGTATGCAAATTCCAGTGGGAGAGAAGGGGGGAGGGGAGGGGGGGAGGAGGGGGGAGGAGGGGGAGGGACCTTCCCCCAGCAGATCCAGTGTGATTTAAGTAAGCAGTGCAATAAGCTCCTGGGGTCCCTTGGCTCCTGATAATGTGAACCCTACCCAATGGCTCTCCCTCCCCTTACCCCCATGTCCCTCCCTCCAGGAAAACAGGAGTGCACAGGGAGGGATGGGGCTTGAAGGATACAGGCAGCACCTGACTTTGGTCAAAGGTTGTGGTGGAGAAAAGGGGGTCCCTGCAAAAGGCCCGCTCTGCCCCGTTGGATTTCCTTTGGGACTGTCTGGCCTGGGTCCTCTGGTGAGGACTGGGGTCGGAGGAGGAGGAGGAGGAGGAGGAGGAGGAGGAGGAGGAGGAGGAGGAGGAGGAGGAGGAGGAGGAGGAGGAGGAGGAGGCGGCGGCCCCAGGGCCGGACAGGAAGAGCACTCCCCAAGGCAGAGGATAACAGCACCCCACCCACCCCCATTCGGCAGCCACGCCCACGGGGACACAGGTGTTTGCACAACAGCTGCAGGTGGAGGTGCAGGGCTTGGGGCGGGGGTTGAGTGCCAGCAAGGGCATTAGTGTGCAGCCAGAGTGTGCAGGGCTGTTCACAGCCAACACCCACGCTGGAGCAGCTGGCTGAGGATTGTAGAGGGAGGGAGGGAGGAAGGGAGGGAGGGAAGGCCCAGCCTTCTGCAAACCATCCTGGTTACAATGGGTCAGATTTTGGCTTGTCAAAGTCATGTCCCAGGATCCACTCAGTGGGAGAGAGTCCCTGCTGGGTCTCACCTAGGGCTGCACTTAACAAATGAATGCAAATGCATTCATGATATTCCACATATTGCTATATACAGATAGGAAATAGAACAGTGTCCCTAGGGGGGGGCAGGGAGGGGGGAGAGGGGCAAGAACGAGGGGAGGGCTGACATGGATCAAGATGCATGACACTCATAACGTGACTAATCAAACGTGACTAATCAAACTCATAACGTAACCTAATCAAAATAAATATCAAAAACAACAACAAAGAAAAACCCAACGCACACGGACACGGCCGGGACCTTGTGGAACGCTGACCTGAGACACGGCGGCTGCATGCTGAGCGACCTGCCCTGCATGCCACCCTCCTCTTGGGGACCCCCGGACCACCCCACACCTGGCCCCCCACAACGAGGGAGTTTGTCCCGTCACCCATATCAGAGTGCCCGATCTCCAGACAGCCGCAGCCACCTTGGCTTGCTGGGGCAGTGTGGGGCGCTATGGTGGGTTAGCTATGCGGGGTCTAGGGCCAACCTTCTGGTAAAAAAAAAAAATCCCAGGAAGCAAAACACGCACTCCCTGCTTCCCTACCCTCAGGAGCTCACCATAAACTCGAGAAACCAGTGCCCCACACTTACTTTATAATCTCCATTTGAACCTAGATACTGAGTCAGTGCTGTAACGCCTAAGAATTATTCTCTGAGGGTCAGGACAGCCAGCAACCTCCCCCCACCCCTCTGCCCTCTCAAGGCCACACAGCTGGTGGATTAAAAGCCAAGGTCAAGTTCACATTCTGAGAGGAAGGACAGTCATGATTGCTTTGTGTGTGCTCTCTCTCCCGGTCACCCCTGCCAGAGAAATGCACACTCGGAGAAAGCTTTTGATAAGGCTAATGCTTTCTTTTCTTTCTTTCCTTTCCCTCTCTCCCTCCCTCCTTCCCTCTCCCCACCCCCCCTTTCTTTGTGTGTGTATATGCCAGTCCCAGGGCTTGAACTCAGGACCTGGGTGCTGTCTCTGAGCATTTTTTGCTCAAGGCTAATGCTCTCCCACTTGAACACAGCTCTATTTCCTGATGTTTTGGAAGTTTATTGGAGATAAGCGACTCACAGGCTTTCCTGACCCACTGGCTTTGAACTTCGAGCCTCAGCTATCAGCCTCTTGAGTAGCTAGGATTTTAGGGGGTGAGCCACCAGCGCCGCTCCCCACTTTGTGTGTGCTGGCATTGGGGCCTGAACTCAGGGCCTTTGTTCTCCCTTTGCTTTTACACTCCAGGCTGGAGTTCTACCACCCAACCCACACCTCCACTTCTGGATTTTTGCAGATTAATTAAAGATGGAAGTCTGACTGATTCTTGTGCCTGGGTTGGCTTTGAACTCTAATCTTCAGATTTCAGCCTCCTGAATAGCTAGGATGACCGTGAGAAGCACCAGCACTGGGCCAGATGCTATGTCTTATCCTATCCTGTCATCAAATACTGCAGGGAACTGAGGCCAACATCTCCTACCCCAGAGCACCAGCCCTGTGCACTGCAGGAAGCTCCCACAGTAAGCACACCTCAGCATGGGTTTCGTCATCATAATCATAAATCATCATCATTATCAAGAATCCTATGTCTAAAAGTTAGGGCTCGGCTCAGTGTGGGACTTCCAGTCCAGTCCGCTCTGCTCCTCTCCCCTTCCTCCTGCCCTCTCGACAAAGAAATGTAACCAAAAAATTCAGTCTGTCTCCAGGATAGATAAATTATATCGCCTGAGTAATATGACTCATAGGGAATAGTGAAGCTCTTTGGGCACAAGACCCAGCTGTGTGGAGGCTTGTCCTCCAAATGTCTTGACATCCTGCTCTCCTCCCCGAGTTTAACTTTCTCTCTCTTTTTTTCTCTGTCTTGCTGTTGTTATTTTGCTAGTACTGGAGCTTGAGCTCAGGGCCTTTTCTGCTCAAGGATGGTGCTCTACCACGTAAGCCACATGTCACTTGCACGAATTCACTTGAATGTAATCTGATTATGTGAGAAAGCTGGGCATGTAGTCTGGGCTAGTGGAAGGTGGAGGCTGGAGGATCAGGAGACCTAGACCAGCACAGGCAAAGCTAGCCAGACCCCACCTCAAAACACAAAAACAAACCAGAAACAACCAGGGGCGGGGCAGGGAATGTCTGGTTCTAGTGAGAGAATACTACTTGTTTCATGAAAACCCTCAGTATCACAGACATGCGCCAAAAAAGTGATGGTGGGGGAGGGAGGGGCACAAAAATGGAGCACAAAGGTAAACAAATGCAGCAGTGGAAGGAAGGATGGACCCCCGACCCCTGCCCAGTTTTCCTAGGTGCATACAGATACCAGGCAAGCCACCAAAGATAAGTGCAGACTGCCTGACTTCAGCAGGGAAATCTATCTAAGCCTGGCTGTAAACATTCCATAGTGGGGGCCAAACAAAAAGCCCCCACCTCCCTTGACCCGATGGCTTTTGCATTAACTTCTGCCTCCTTACTCAGACCTCATAAAACCCAGCTCCTGCCCAGCTCAGACACACAGTCTCCAAGGCTGTGTCCCTTCCTGCTCTGTCTCAATAAACAGTCCTTGCCTGTGGAAGGTTGAGTCCAGCTTGTTTCCTTCCTTTCTCCTCAATTTTCCTAACAGTACTCACTGCACTCTGTATTGAAAATGAACTACACAACTTGTAGGTGGGGCGGGAAAGAAAAACTGGGAGAGAGTGAGCAAGGGGGGATGTACTCTTCACCAGCCTTGCATAAGGACAGTGCCCAGGCCCTGAGTTCAAGCCCCAGAACCTGTGCATGCACACACAATTATACACATATGTCCCTGCTATTTCTGTCTAAGGTGGAAAGAACTCCGACTCCCCTCTTTGGTCCTGGGTCCCCATCTCCATATGTCCCTTCTCCTTGTGCACTCTCAGAAACCCCAGTTTTTGTATGTGTACCTGCCTCTCCTGGCTGTAAAGTCTGTGCCTCCTGTGTGCACATCCCAGCCCCTGAGCTCCCCCTGTTACTTCCTGTGGCCTTCTCCCTGCCTAAGAAAGGCATGAAGATTCTGGCTCTCAGAACAAGTGCTGCACACACTTGAGCCAAGAGGCCATGAGCTCCTGGCCCCGCTGCAGCTGGTCTGTTATTCCAGCTACCCAGCAGTCTTCAAGCTGGCTCTCCTGTTTTTACTCCAGTACTTTCCAGAGAAAGAGCACAAGCTTTAGAGTCAGACTCACCAGCTGTCGTCCATGAGCAAGCCACCAGTGGCATTTACCCATAAAATGGGAATGACAGTGAGCAAGGACTAGAGATAGTAAAAAAAGGGGTATGGCTCACACCAGGAGCTCAGGTGACAGCTGCCTGCAGGCTGCTCACTCACCACAGGCTCTCAGGCCTCACAGAGATAATAAACAGATGAGAAACGTGTCTGCCTTCCAACAGGAAAACCACCAAAGCTGCCCAGGGGCCTGGGAGAACTGGCCATGAGGCCACAGGGCCAATCGTGAGTCAGGACCCAGGAGAAGCATGCTGGGCTGCCAGAGGCCAGTCCTGAGAGCCAGCATGCATCCTTCCTCCCAAAAGAAAGGGGCCTGTTTCTAGCCATCAGGCTTCCTAAAAACTAGGTGAAGGATGAGGTCACCTTAGGAGTGGTCCCTCATCAGAAAGGTCACAACTACAGGTCAAGAAATCTCTGTCCATTACAAGACAAGGCAGAAGCTCCCCTTTTCCATGGAGTCAGTTACCTATGATCACTCACATATAACTGAACAACAGGGAAGGCTGTAGAAATAAACTCTGCATAAAACGTGAACAGCGTTTATCACTGTGTGTCATGATGAGAATGCTTCTACATTATTATTTGTTAGCTGATTTCTGATGAGACTTATCACGGGTGTGAGTGGATAGCAGAGCAATATGCGTGGAGCAGGCACTTCCGGTGGTTTCAGGCATGCTTGGATTGTCTTAGGCCGTAGCTCCCAGGTTAGGTCCAGGGAGATTACTAGCCTGGAACACACACACACACACACACACACACACACACACACACACACACACACACTTTACAAACAGAAGTACAAGCATTCCACAGAAGCACTGGAAGAATGGACTAAAGTCCAGAAACATCGCTGGCAGGAGGCCATCTTTACCTGCCCAGAGATGCTTCTGGGCCCATCTGGCTTGCTCCCAACCTTCTGTACCATGATCTTTGTTTTTATGGGCTACCAAAATGAAGTATGAGGTGAATGTGTCCTTTGTCAGTCTGTGGGATGCAAAACTAAGTTCTAGATTGGCCAAGAACTTCCCTTCCCTGTACCAACATAAGCTGCAGCTCCCCTCACAGACCTGCATGGCCCCCGAGACTGGCACTCACTGATGCAGCACAGGCTCAGGCATGGCGCCTCTGCATGTTAAAGATAACAAAAGCCAACTGGAAAGACCCAGGCAAGCCACATGCACACCAATTGGAGAGGAACAGCATTTGATAATAATCCTGAGTTCCACCAGTCAAGGCTTTCTCAGTGAGGGTTGCCGCATTATAGTCTACAGTGATTCAAGTTGAATCTGCCTGCTTAGCCAAGAAATTAAAAATGTAACCAGAGTCAAGTGAGATCCAAATCCAGATTATTACAGCTATGTGACCCTGAGCAGAATGCTGAAAGTTTGTAACCAGGATGTTTAAAAAGGGAAGATGGGTGCTGGTGTTGGTGGCTCATGTCTGCCATCCTAGATACTCAGGAGGCTCAGATCTGAGGATTACGGTTTAAAGCCAGCCTGGGTGGGAAAGTATGTGAGACTCTCATCTTCAATGAAGCCCCAAAGGAAAAAAGTAGCTGAAAATGGAGTTGTAGTTCAAGTGCTAGAGTCCAAGTATGAGCACAAAAACTCAGGAACACTGCTCAGGCTCTGAGTTCAAGTCCTAGGATCAGTACAAAAAAGAAAAGAAGAGAAAAAAAGAAAAGAAAAGAAAAGGGAAGAGAAAAAAAAAGAAAGAGGAAAGAGAGAAAGAAAAAAGAAAGGAAAGAAGGAAAGAAGGAAGGAAGGAAGGAAGGAATGAATTGGCTAGCATTAGTGGCTCACACCTATTATCCTAACTAGTGAGGCTGAGATCTGAGGATCATGGTTCAAAGTCAGCCCTGGCATTAAGGCTCTAACCAGCAAAAAAGCTGAAGGAAAACAAACCTAGTAGGAGCATGAGGCCATAAGTCCCAGCTCAAGTCCCAGCCTAAGAATCAGGGTGAGGGTGCAGTATACACGATTCGTGAGTGTCTCTGCAAGGGTCGTGTGAAACAGCTGTGGCATGGCCGGTAAACACTGGTGGCTGGGGACTTCATGACGGCTCATTAGAAGAAGTCAGCCTTGATTTCAAGCAAGAATGAAACTGCAGTTTTGGTGACCATTTCACCGTGCAGAGCTGCGAATCCTCCTGCAGACCTGAACGAGGACGAACGACGAAGTGACGGTGTGATGCAGAGATGGAGGCTCGAGGCGTGCCGTCATCTCCCACTTACCCCTAAGATCCCAAAGCGCTCGGCCAGACTCCAGCCGCACAGAAAGTCAATCTCAAACTTGTGGTTGAGAACCACGATGGCGTTTTCCTTCCCGAACTTGGGGTAGGCCCTCGGGTCTGTGTAGAGGGTGCATTCCGTGCCCGACCACCACTCCAGCAACATCACCAGCTCTGGAACAAACAACAGGACAAACAGACATTTACTTCACCAGTCCTGAGATCCAGGTCAGCGACACTGGGCCAAGAGCAGAGCTCTCCCCTCCCCGCCGAGGGGAATTTACTTTTAGGAATACAGTTTTACAGGGCTTCAGCCTACATCTCAGTTGTCAAAGTGGATTTAGAGGCAGAAGGAAAAAATGAGGAGTTCACAAGTCTGCAGAGAAGGAGATGAAGCTTGCAGATAGCAATGGCTTACATCCCTTGATTAAGTGCCTGGGGAAGAAAATAAATCCAAAAGTCTAGATGGACAGAGCACCCAAGCCCTGCTGTTGCCAGTGTAAGATGCCGTGCAGAATTCCAGACATCCTGGGCAATCACCGACTGGCATGCCGATAAATGCCATCACACTCAGTGGCCACCTTCTCTCTCCCCCTCTCATGACATCTAGGGCAGGAGGAAAAAGGGAGGGCTAGAGAGCAGATGCTCGACTGCCAGGACAAGGCGCTCAGAGTCGCTACCCTGGCAGCTTGGGGAGGATGGGTAACACATTCCTTGGAGAAGCAGTGGAAAGGTTAAGACTTCTGTTTGCAGGTGATCGTGGTCAATCTGAACCTTGTCCTTGCATGTCTCTGGTCAGGGACGCTCACGGCCAACTTGGTAGTCTCAGGAAAGGCCACCTCCCCACAGATCTAGAAAGAGAGCTGGAGGCTGGGGGAGACATGACGCCCTAAAATGAACTTTCAAAGCAGTGGGTGAGCATGTATGAGAGTCCTCTGAGAAGCTGTGCCCCTTTTATCACTGGTGAGAGGTATACATATCTGGGAGGGGGCTCCCCACTTTTCACCTCACCCCACATGCACACAGAGGCAAGGACACCTTTCTTCTCCAGACCTGAGGCTGAAGAACTAATTGGAGACCCTTTAAAAAGGCCTAGTTTTGCTAGGATTGCACCTGTAATCCTAATCCTGGTTACTCTCCAGAGGCTGAGATTTGAGCAGCAAAGTTTAAAGCCAGCCCAGGAGGCAAAGTCCTTGAGACTTTTTTTTTTTTTTTTTGGTGGATCTTGGGGCTTGAACTCAGCCTGGGCACTGTCCCTGAGCTCTTCAGCTCAAAGCTACCACCCTACCCTTAAGCCAAGCCCCACTGCCCGTTTTCTAGAGGTTAGTTAGAGATAAGAGTCTCAGGTCCTTTGTGCCCAGGTTGGCTTTGAACCTTGATCCTCCTGAGTAGCTAGGATTACAGGCATGAGCCACTACACCCTGCTAATCCTTGAGACCCTTATCTCCAACTAACCACCAAAAGTAGACAAATGGCTCCAGTATTAAAACTCCAGCCTTGAGTGGAAAAAGACAAGGGAGAGCATGAGGCCCAGTACAGACATGAAAACAAATAAATGAACAAGAAATCAAAACAAAAACAAAAGGTCTAATTTTCCAGCCGCAGCCTTTGATGCTGCCATGTTCTGGCCTGTAAGGTAAGGATTTTTCAGGGGGTCTTACAGAAATTAAAATTTCCATAAGACATTCACAGCTTACAGTGAACTCCCCGAATCAAAAACTATCGGGATCACTACAAACCAACAAGGATGTTCCCTTCCTTTCCCCAGACAGGGTGACAAAGAGTACTTGCCCAGTCAGCTGTCCCGCAGGGCATCACCACTGATGAAGACCCCCGTCTGCTGTGACAACAGCTGACACAGGACAAGGAGCACCCATCGGCTCCACGACTGCACAGGAGGTAAGAAATGCATTTCTGTATTCTCCCAACCCTGGCTGATTTCAGCACCCAGCAAGCACTGGGCACAATGGTGCCTTTTACCAACCACGAGAAGCCCTAATGCACACAAGAATGCTGTGAAGTGCTGGAGATGAAAGCCAAATGCCCAGATCCCTGCCTGGGCAGGACTGCCTGGAGAGCCCCCCCCCCCCAAGCCCCCTAACAGTGGGCAGGAACGCAAGACCTTCTGCTGGGCAGGGGAGGGGCATTCCTTGCTCAGGGAAGGGGGGCCTGAGACGTGGGGCAGATTTCTCAGTGTACCTTGTCTGAGATCCAGGATGACACTTTGAGAGATGGTGTACACATTAAACATTAAATTATGACTGGAAGCAGGAGGTCAGCAGAGGAGGTCCTCGGTGAACAGCCCACCTTTTACTACCATCATACACTTGATCATCTTTTCCCACACAACTTTTGTGTGCAGAGGCAGGTGTACTGAGACCAGGGGAAGCACTGTAAGACTGCAAAATCAGAGCAGTGACTGGTGATTTCGTTGGGAAGCCACTGTCACGCATCAGCATCCAACTTGTGTTTTGAAATATTACTTTGACTAAAGCAGGGGACATATAGGAACAAGGAAGTAGAACCGGAGGCCTGAAAAGGCGGCTGTGAGGGCCTCGTGACAGGAGATGGTGGCAGGTCAGGTTAGGCAGGCAGGGAGAAGAACCACGTCCTTTCCTCATCAACCTACAACTAACATTCCAGATCGCACAGACCCAAGACTTGGATTTCTCATCTTCTTCCCTTCTTTTTTAGCCAAAAGATTTTAAGGTCACAATAAACATAACTAATAGCCTCACTGTAAAAAAAAATTCAAACATTCACAAAGTATAAAAAGGAAAAGGTAAAATTCCCCGTGGCAGTTTCAGAATGGAGCAGCCAGATAACTTGAACTACATTTCCCAGACTCCCTTTCTCTCTTGTTTCTGGGTAAGGGGCACCACAGGGGCAGTCTTGGGGCATTAAAAGGCGGGAGGGAAACAGCTCGTTGCTGCAGTTCCTGCTTGCTGATACTGAATCTGCTGATTCACTGCTTTGGCCTGAGGTAACTTCTAGGCCTGAGCCTGCTCCCCCTCCTCCCCCGATTCCATCCCACTTCCCAGCCCCAGCAAGATCCCCACCCCACTAATGCTACAATGCTATGAGAATGCCAGACACAAGCAGAACGGAGGCTTGTTCCAGCCCTTTGTTGTGGGCTTCAGTGTATGTTCAGTAGCTCCGATTTCTTGCTTTCCCCCATTTCGTATCCCTCATCCCTGACTGGCCTGCCTGTGGACTCGGCACCAGATGTACAAACACCAGCCATGCAGAGACACCACCTGCCTGGACCCCATCAGTTCCATGTGACAGGTTCCTTCATGGGGCCCCAGGTGTCTGCACATGACTCTCCCAAAGCTCAGCTCCTACAGAAGTTCCTGAGCCCCCCCCACCCCCCTCCCCATCCCAAAGCCACCTCTATCCAAGTTAACCACCGTGAGCAGGAAGAGCATTTTGGAAGCCTTCTAAGCCCTTTTCCTTGGCAATCACACAAATACCTACATACACAAACATGTGCACACATTTCCCTTGACAAATACATCCATACTTGGATGTCTGTAAACATAAACATATACATATTTGTTTTAACCAAATGGTATATTTTAGGACATCTCTTTTAATACAGACGCAGTGATATTAGCAAATTGAGCAATGGCTGGGTACTAAGTGCATTGCATTAGATGTGCAACC